>NC_083739.1:21095838-21413338 GCF_033458585.1 Syngnathus typhle | reverse complement strand
TGCCACTCAATACCTGTGACCTGGGATGCTCTTCTTCATATTTAAAGGGAATTGCAGCTGTGGGTTGTGTCCGATGGGAAGGTCGCTTCTGCTTGTAACTGAAAACATCTTGTAAGCTTGAAGTTTATAGAATGCTGAATAATTTAACAGCATGGCAATTCTAAATGATAAATATGATTTTTAAAAATGAAATTCTAAGCACATTAAGTGTTCACATGTTGAGACACTATTTCAGATTTATGACCTTTCAGAAGTTTGCCAGAAGAGGCAGATCACTTGCCATATCATGTGTGCAACTTGTATCAGTGTCAACTTTTTGTTTTTTTGCCATGCATTCCAGAACACATAACAGATTCAAAAGGCAAACCTTTTGATGCAGCTCTCGACCTCATTGGATTATGCAAATATCCTTTAAGGGCCGACAGATAAAGAAATTACTTGAGGTGTCAAGGGTCTCTGGAGTGGCTACTCACCAGACGAGTGCGAAAGTAAACAATCAGCAACCTGCTAGTTCTGGTAATGAAAGCCACAGTGAAAGCCATTAGACCAACTGAGCCAGGGGCTCAGGTTCAAAACAGCCTAATTTCAGCGAGCCAAAATTAGAACGTGAACACCCCGTTATCATTCTTCATCCCTGCTGGATTTTGATGAACGTACGTATGTTGGGGATATCTGGCTTTGGAGGAAATTTTAAAATTAACCGAAGATGCTCTGTAACTCTTCCAGGTTAATTTAACTCGACCTTCTCGAAACTCTTGAATGCACAAGTCTAAATTTTCAGCGTTCCAATATTTTCTACACAATTTGCTCTTCTCTTACAAGGAGCTGAACGGCAACATTCACGCCAGGTTTTTAAATTCTCTATTTAATCCTGGTTTCAAATTAGAGTTAGTATCATAACAGACCAGCTATACTGTATTGCGTGTATCGAGCAGCAGCGGGCACCTGCTGGTGCCAATGACTCTGTGCACAATGAACCATTGAACGTCTACATGAACATATAGAGACAAAGGGGGGGGGGGTTACAGGGAACACGCAGCAGGAAACAATAAGGATGTGTCATGCGGCGCAAACAAAGCTTTATCTGAAAAGACAATCTGCCATGACACCTCGCAGAACACCAGATATGTAGACAAACATGCTAATGCAAATGTGTGTGAGCACAAAGAATGTGCATATCACAGAAACAAGGGCTTCTGTATGCATGTCAGCTGAACGCAAGAAAGCACACAGTATTCCAACAAACAAAGCTCATTAGCATGCAGTACATTTGGACCTCCTCTCACTCCTTGACACTCCAATGTCGAGATGCTCCATACAGCAACACACAGCACAGACAAGAGGGTGCGTATTTACTGGAAAATCTAGGATAAAATAAAAAAATGCCCTAAATAGTCATTGCAGAGGATTTATGTTGCGCTTTCCTGACACCATACGTTTCTCAAAACCTTTTAAAAACAAGACATTAAATTATTTGAAAATTTATTTTGTATTACAAATGTATTTTTTTGTGAAAATATAGACAACAAATAACACTAGAATACATTACTGCAATAGAAGCAGCTCATAGTAAGCTCTAATCAGCAAAAACATCATTTGAGCATGAAAATCTAAAAGAAAAACACATACAAATTTGTCTACTTGATTTAAGATAAACTAATTACCTCATTAAAATGAATGGTGCTGGAACAGTTTGTTTCCACCCTAATATAACGGGCAATGACGTGGTCAAACACACGTACGCACACATGCACGCACGCACGCACACACACACACACGCACACACACACACACACACACACAAAGCGCGCACAATGCACCAACTGCAACTATGGTGGACCACACAAAAATGTGGTGAGCTACTGCACATATTTTTATGTGCACACCACAAAAACACGGTGTTGTAGAATCAAACTGACGTGTCTACACACATAAACAAGTGCTAAAATTCTGACCGAGTCGTACACACTCACTGACGTTACGGAACTGTCATTTGTTTTTACATGAAATAGGCTTAGCTCTATGAGGGCATTTGAGTAAACGTTTGACGCGGGCCCACCCAGGAAGTGACTCCACCCTGGCGCGATGCATTGAACTACACGATCCCTCCCCTTTTTTTTTAGCTAAAGAGTTGAGCGTGAGTGCTTCCCCTTCACGTCTGCCAAAGTGAAAAGCCTCGATTGTTCCCTGTGCTGTGAAGAGAGAGGCCGAGCTCAAGGCAGTCATGACGCTGACCCATGGGGCAGAGTCGTAGGACATTGGGCGGCTGCCTGAAACCACACAGGGGAGCCAGATACAGAGCATCACTGTGCAACTCACCACCGAAAGTTGGATGCCGTGCCTCGGCCCAACGGCAACTTGTGAAAAAGTCCACAACATGACGTTAAAAAAAAAAAAATGAAAGAAAAACACCAAACTGTCAGCACAGCCCAGCGGGTTCAACTGACTCAACGGCTGCTTGCGCTGCCATATTTGGTGGCACTCTGAAATGGGGGTTGTTAGGCCTGAAGGTTATTTGCGGGGCAAAAGCATCTTGAAATTGTTTGCTTTCAAAAGGCACAGGAAGTCTGCCATTTTGCTCTCAAGCAGCCTTTTTGGGGTGATTTTGGTCATTTCCAGGTCTCCTTCGAAAATAAACTTGTTCAAGAGATTTTGTATGATTGCTACCAAATGTGAAGTGGTTTACGCGCTAGTCATTTAGCTTCGTACGGTCCTACTATCATCCATTTAGAATACTATTTGAAAATGTATTTATGACCAAAAAATAATTGGGGTCCTTGACCAAACCACGTTCGACAGAAAGTCGCGTAGGATCGAAGCGAGTAAAATCGAGATTTAGGTGTATTGATAAAAGGTCACTCAATAAATTACAGTACAGTAAATCATATTACCATATGCAGTATATCTAAGTATAATTATTTTAGCCCATCAATGATAATTCACATTCCTGGATATGTTAGCATTATGTTAATAGACACTTAGAAATAATAACACGTGGTTGAACATTTTGGTTTTTCAATATGTAATGTTTAATTTCACATTTTTATGTCTTTCTGCTATGTGTGTATCAAAGAAACAGTTGTTTGAATGTTTCCAATTACCATAACATATGTGCTAGTTTACGTTAGCACATCTATATCATTTTCCATTACATGTTAGCCTTAAGCTAGTGGACTAATTTCTGATGCAATTATGTGGTTTGGTTAGACATTTTGATGTTTAAATATACAATGGCTAATCCCCTTTTGTATTATGTGTCAGTCACAAAACTTTAATTAGTGTGGTAGTAAGAAATAAGCAATTTGAAGCAAGCATTGCCTCTTATTTGTAGGTCTGGGAAGTAGCCCCCATGATTAATGGGGCTTCCCCTTGACACACTTGTGGAAAGTTTTGTGTGGTGGTTCTGTTTCATGCAAATTAGTCACTACCTCCTATTTCACAGGTCCAATGGACTTTTGCGGCAACAACAACAACTGGGCTGCTTGTCAGAATAGAAAAGTGGAATTGAAGTAAGAGCATCATTTGTATTTTCCCTTATGGCGACGTCACTTCATCAACAATCTTCCAAATTCTACCTGTCAGTCACTTGCATGTGGACGCTTTGCCTGGCTGCCTAGTTACAGACAGACAAAGTTGGTGTGGGGGCACTATTGTGTATATTAGCGCCACTGTTTCAGTTCATTTTGTTTTATCTAGATCAACACGGATTACTCCCAGACACTTTTTATAAGTTATAGCTTTTAGAATAATTAGGTGAAATTGTATCATTTCCCATGGCACAGCGGATGATCTGTAATCACAGCACAGCAGCTGGAAATCACTATTGACTTGAAACACTGGGTCTTGGGTTTGTCAGGTAAGCATCAAATCAGATACGAAGGCAAGGATTTGAAAGGGTTATTCAAACACAAAAAGAGGCCACTCTTTGCACAGCATGGTGTGTTTTTATGTGTTTGTTTTTTTATTGAAACAGTAAGAACAAAAGCAATTAAATTAAAGGGTTCAAGCCATTCAGACGGCACGCATTAGAGACCTGTTGGTAAAAACAGCACATGGCAAAGCAGGAGGAAGGAAAAACAAAACACGTCTTTGCAAACATTTGCTGTGTCTTAAAGCCTATTCATTAATGATTACATCATTCAGTCAGTGCACATTACGCAAGTTTTGCAAAGCCAAAGAAGACTTAATTTGTACACCCTTTAATGCATAAAGAACAGAACAAAGCAGGCCTGTTGGACTTCCAACTTAGTTTGAAGACTGAACGGCCATTCTGCTTATCAGCTATTACAACAATGATTGATATGTGTGAAACTTCAACAGTAGAGTTGTTTCTTTTTAAGAGGTGTCAATTGCAAAAGGGCAGTCAGTTCACATTGATAACGCATTCTAACATGGTTCTGATCTACCAGTGTCAGTGGCGCAAATCCTTCAGCGAAATGTCACAGATACATATTTGGGTGATTTTTATTTTTAGATGGCAGTGTTATCGGAAGCAGAATGTTGCTTTCATTTCTTTCTTTCTTTTTTACAACCCACACCCTGGCCCACTCTAAGCCAATTTTGTACACAGCACTTCTTTGCACAGTTTTCCAACAACATGTCAGTGAATGTCGCTAAATGAGGAAATACTTGCTAACAGGTCTGGCCGTGCCACATGTCACTAATGAGAGCTTGTGCTACGGTACATCAGTGTTGACAAAGTCCCAAGATATTGTGTCTAATTTAAAACCATCGTTATTTACTGCTTTTCGCTTTGCGTTTATTCATTCATTCATTCGTCTTCATGAGTGTCGCGGCCGTGCTGGAGCGTATCCAAGCAGTCAATGGGGGTGGTAGGCGAGGTACACCCTGAACTGGTCGCCAGCCAATCGCAGGGCTCATAAAGCCAATGAAGCATTCACGCTCACAATGACATCTATGGACAATGTGGAGGGTGCATGTTTTTGGAATGTGGGAGAAAACCAGAGTACTCTGAGAAAACCCACGCAGGCATGGGGAGAACATGCAAACTCCACACAGGATGGCCAGAAACCAAAATCGAACTCTGCACCTCTGAATTGTGAGGCAGCCATGCTAACCAGTGCCACCCTTGTATTTAATTATCTCATTCGAAAATCTTTTGTTGCTCGGTTTGTTAGGTAGTAAGATTCTGAATGGGACATTTTTACACAAATGCAGATAAAAAATAAAACAACATTTTTGTGCAAGTCTGACTAAATGTGGATCATTTCTTTTCTCTTTTTTGCCCACTATTGGAGGCAGGATGGAAAACATTCTGCAGAATATAAACTGCTGATTTTGTTTGATCTTTTCAGAAGGTTGTCAAGCATTTCTCTTGAATCAGGAAGTAGCCTTCATGTGAACAAACTGATGGACAAACACGAATATGGTTTTTCACAATCTTTTCATTTATGTTAGAGAAATATATTTTCTCTTTTTGCCATCATCTCAAAATGGGTAGAATTCTAGTGTTTTTTCTTCATTTTTATAAAAGAAATGTATTGATTTTGTTATTTTTCTCTATTCTTTGTATTTCTTTTCTAAATGGGAAGTAGCTTGCTAGTTAAACAACAACAAAACAAAACACAAAATAGATGGATACACAAATGATATTTGCTTTTTTGACTTTTGAGTCATAATAGAAAGTCAGGCATTTTGGTGGAGAAAGACTCCTGCAAACTAACAAACAAAAACAAAAATAGAACTTCATATTGTTACTTTTGTTAGGAAATGTGTTTCTTTTTCCATAGTGTAAATCAAAGTAGAAGCATTCCTACTGACCAAGAATGCAAATTGGTGGGGTACTTTTTGTCTATTCGCAGATCCTTTCATCAGTCTTCAAACTAGGAAGTAGCCTGTACTACAAAATTCCTGACAAACAAACACAAATTCAACTTTCAATGGAATTTCCTCTGCTTGCCATTTGAGTCATGGTAGAACTCCCAAGAAAAGTCCATTTCGGCTAAGCCTTAACTATTCTGTCATTTGTCTTGAACAGAAAGTAGCATGTTAACTACAACTTAACAATAAAGTATGGCACTCCATAATGTTTTGACTCTTGTGAAAGACATTCTTTTTTTTTTTTTGTTTCTGCAAGGTAAATTATGAGGGATGAATATCCACCACCAGAAAATGCAAATCAGCAGAGTCCTTTTTGTCTAATCCTAAATTCTACATGAGTCTTCTTAAACCAGGAAGCAGCCTGCTAACAAACAAACAAAAATAATGGTGCCCCTTCATATCTTTCACTTTTGTTATAGAAATGCATTTCTCTGTCCACAGTGTAAATCACCCTCGAATCATCCGCCCTACCCCAGAATGCAAATTGGTGGGGTCGTTTTGCCCAATTCTTAATATCTGAACGTCAGCATTCTTGAACCAGGACGTAGACTAGCTAACAAACTGACGAACGTCTCAATGGAAGTTTTCCATCCCAAAATAAAAAAAAAACAACTAAATCTAATTACTATATCACTATAGCGCTGATGCCAGATCACGTCTTACTGAGCAATTCTTTTGTGCATTATGTTTAGAGTATATCAAGAACTCAATTGGCTTTGTGGTCAGGGAGGTAAATGAGCGACATGACTCTTGTCTTACATACTGTACATACAAACTATCCTCCCGTCCTTTTCTTTGAGCAACATAACGGTTCGAGTCCTGCTTAGAATCATTAGGTTCTTGTGTTATAATTATTCCTAATAGCTGTTTTTCTTTAATTGATTGTAATTGACCTCACAGTTCAGTAGTTCAGAATTTCCAGAACTTTGACAGCTCCTGCTGCTTGGCCGCCTTCGTCTTCTTCTTCTTCAGGGGCTGGGGAAGAGAAGGAAAGCCACTGTCACTCAGGAGATCAAATTTCAGGGGTTGATTTTTGTAATAGCAGTTAGAATGGGTAAATAAAAGTTACCAGTGGTTATTTTAGGGGGGCAATGAAGAAATTTAGTGAGCAAAATTGGGTGTTCATGTGCAAATTGGAAACTAGACAGTTAAAAAAATATATTTTTTTTGTGACAATGATCTGAATCAGATTTAGAGAGAACTGCGGTACTGTGGTTATATTGTAAATGATTAGCTGAAAGTAAAATATACAGGGGTGGTGGGGGCGGTGTAAGGTTTGGGGGATGGGGTTCTGAAAATCACAGAAGCCATTACATTTTCTTTTTTCACTGGCTTTTTGTTGCTGGCAAACCTGTGGCACACACGCACACAAATGCACACAAATACAATTGCATCATCAAGAAACGCACACAATAAAAACAAAGCAAAAAGAACGTAAAAAATAACAACAGCGGTGACAATATTCACAATAGCAAATAATAATGAATATATAAATAAATAAATACATCATTTTTCATGAATAAAAAACATGCTTCTAAAACATGGGAAACTAAACTCAGGTCCTCTGGCTTTTGTGTTTAAATACATTTGAACGTACTCGAAAATACTTTCAAACATACTTGCAAATATGTCGTACTTGAAGCTAAATGCTACCATAATTTGTTCGGCATTCTTTTCCCCATAATGCAACGGGCTACTTACTTCCATGTGCACATAGTTTAAGACAAATACGTATTTGAATACATTCAAATGTATTTGCCTGTCAAACATTCACGCTTCCGTAATTCTGTGATCAGCGAACCCAGATATAAGTATTTACTGTGATGTAAATATTCATATCCATTCAGTCAACACAAGATGACAATTTGAAATTAAAGCAAGGTACTCACGAGTATTTTCCCATCCTCTTCACAACAGCAATCACTACGGCAATGACGATGACGACCGCCAGCAGAGCGCCAATCACGATGCCGACAACCTGGCCCGAGCTCAGGCCTTCTGCAGGACACAAGCCAGAGTGTTCGGGACTGTGATTCTCAAAGTTTTATTAGTAACAGCTAAGAACTAAAAAGTTAAATACAACTGAACTCATCTATTCAGTGCTCACCCTCTGCACCCTCTTCAACAACCACCTCGTCCGCCGTGTCCGCCTTGACAGCTTCTGTCCAATGAGGGATGACCTCAGCATCTTCGGGGGCCTCCGTAGGGCGGCTCTCCACGGCAGGGGGCTCGGTGTTAAGGGGTTCGGCGGCCTCAGTGGAAACTGGAGGGAGTGTT
Organism: Syngnathus typhle; assembly: GCF_033458585.1. Lineage (NCBI taxonomy): Eukaryota > Metazoa > Chordata > Actinopteri > Syngnathiformes > Syngnathidae > Syngnathus > Syngnathus typhle. The sequence goes on along the minus strand of NC_083739.1, from coordinate 21,405,220 downwards.
TCGGTCTCGACGCCGAGCTCCGCAGTGCTGAGCGTCACCTGAGCAAAGGGCCCCTGAGTCGTGACGTCCACCGCATCTCGTTGTTCAGCCGTCACTGGGTGGGCTGACGAAAGACCGGTGATGACATCAAGCTCTTTGCTGGCCTCTGTGGCCTCCAAGGTGACTTCTGCTACGGAGTCGGTCGCTACATAGTCAAGGTCTGTTGGGACCACCGTGGGACCTAAAGAACAATCATTTTAACATGTCACACGTTTGCTGTCGGCTGCAGGCTTTTCTTTTTGTATGTTTTCAATTGAAAGAAGCATGACAAACTACAAGGAACATAATTAACAATGGGGGTTCTGCAGTTAGGGTTTAAGGGAAGATGGTGCTGTTTTTCTTTCTTTCCAGTATAGGAAGCATTTTATGTTTAATACAGATCTATGGTTCACTTAGAAATGCAAATGTTTTTGTTTTTTTTTACCGTTAATATGTGTGTTCTTAGAATCATTTTGAACTTTTATTCATTTTTAGTATCTGAGTGATAACGTCCTTCCATTCCATTACTCAGTCACTTTAACATACCTGTTTTACACTATGATTAGTAAAGTAGTTGTATTCTGATTTGTAGTAAATTTAGAATTTTAACTTTATTCCTATTCAAATCAACATTGATCCCCTCTGATGGATTAAAACATTAAGTCTGCTTAACTGCTTAACACTTAATGACCCTTTAAGGCATTTTCCCCATGCCAGGAATTTCGTCTGGGTACAGTACTGTCTCCACAAAGATATATTAACATTGTCTTTTGTCCATTTCCTGCATAAACATTCTGTTTTCCATTTTTTCAAAGCAAATAAAAATGACAGGAATTACATTTGCCAGACATGGCACCTAAAGCTCTTACAATGCATAGTAGACGAACAGCAACCATGTGCTGTACAGCAGGACAACACATTAGACACATTAGTTGGGCACAAGTCAAGGAAGTCTCCGAGGGCCTCGCAAATCTTTGGGTAACCCGAGAGCTGCCGCTCACTTTGGAGCTGAGGACCTTACATACCCCTCTTCTCCTCTTACCGCCCTCTTGGACAACTCAAACCTTGTGTGTGAATGTATTCATTGTTGGACTAAAGCCGCCATGATGGCTGCCTGCCTCATGTGTTGGCCTGTATTCCGACAAGCCCGACTCACACCAAAGTCATCCTTCTCCGTCACCACCACCATTCTGCCCCAACAATGCTGTGACGTCAGCAATGAGACGGAGTGATATTTTGGGATAGGAATAACGGAGACAGCGAGACTGTGGGCTCATTCATGGTGCCCGAAAAAAACATTTCCTGCCATGGTATATGAACAAAAACTTGCTGCAAAATAATTCTCATGCAAAGCCAGACGTTCAAAAAACACTTCAGGTGGCCACCATTATCTCCTGAGCTCAACCCTATTAGGAACCTGTGGTGCTTCCTTGAAAGTTAGATCTATAAGAGCAGATGCCACTACACCAAAAACAGCATCTCTCTGAGGCATTTGGAACCCCTTGTAATGAAGAGACATCACAGCGTCATTAGACCGCCATCGCCAAAAGTCAGCTCACCCCACCCTGTGATGTAATAAGGCACACATCTTCAAGCCATCCCTCCATCCTGTCTTTCTGGCCCTGTGCGCCCCAACATGCCACATCCTCTGCCTCATTTCCTGTGGAGGGAGCCACGCTGCACAAGTTGATGAGTGAGGAGCGTGCGGCCAGCCTCTGCAGTTGAAAAATGTGGAAGTGTTCAAGGCCACAGTCAGGCAGGGCCACAAATGGATATTAGACAGAGAAAGAGAGAAAGAGAGAAAGAGAGAAAGAGAGAAAGAGAGAAAGAGAAAGAGAAAGAGAAAGAGAAAGAGAAAGAGAAAGAGAAAGAGAAAGAGAAAGAGAAAGAGAAAGAGAAAGAGAAAGAGAAAGAGAAAGAGAAAGAGAGACAGACAGACAGACAGACAGTTACAATTTTAAGAATTGTTTGCCATGGTTTTAGCGGTGACTATGTTTTAAATTTGATACAGAGCAGGAATTTAAGAGTGAATATTGGGGCCATGCTTAAATAACTGTCAGTGGACTAAAATTGCAATATTATTTTGGTACACACGATAAAAGGTAGTTGTGTGTGTATCACTCCATTTGATGTAATTATTACTTTCAATAATACAACTATATTCTCATAACTTTATGTTTTTATCATATTATTGAGTTGAGGGGTTTAAAGCTAGAACTTATCCTATCTGATTCTGGGCAAAAGACAGACTACCCCTGGATTGGTGGCCAGATAATCACAGAGCTCATCGAGAGACAGACAAACGTTCACTTACACAGTACTGAGTGGGAACTGAACCCACGCACACTGTCTGCAACAAATTTGGAATTAGGAAAGTTACAGTCTATCACGTTATGTAACTATTACTTAGACTTTATTTATTTAAATTGTTGTTTTTAATAGGAGGAGAAATTGAATGACATTGACTAGCTTTGTGGTATTGTTCCATATGAAAGCTATGAAAGCCATGCTTTGGGGTGACCAAGAATCTTCCATTATGAGTTTTGCAGCTGTGCGAAGACATGCATCTGTCCTAGTGTCTTTCATCGAGGTCTGCGCTATGAAGCCGCCTTGAGCTCAACCTGATCATTACCCTTCAATAAGCCAAGCTTCATCCCGCCATGATCAACATTTTCCCAACCACAACTGAAAGCTTGGCCTGGACAGCGCCGCGTCCAAATCAGGGAGGGTACATTTCAGCTGCACCAAAATTACGGACTAGACTCAACTCGGGTTGGCCTGAAATGACTTCTCAATGGAAAGAAAGAAAAAACCAACAACACGCTTGACTCTTGTACTGCACAATATCTGAAACTTGGAAGTGGCCAATGTGCCAAACTTTCCCCAGCACAGATCTCAATACCTTTACTTGAAAATTCTCTATATGGCTCCAAATAACTGCGCATTGGGGATTTTGTCTGACAAGAAGTGCATCTATTTCTGGTCATGTGCCGGCCGAACGGACGGATGGCTGCGCTCATTAGCAACAGGAGTGGTAAATAGAAGAAAACATTTGTTTCTATTGAAAAGGAAGGGGGTTTCGAATGGAGCCTCAGACCGTTTGTTTGGAAGGCCTGTAAGCAAAGATAAATTGGCCTTACGCTATGTGTAATCACCCAGACCACCAGCACCACTAACAATCGCTTCATTATGTGCTCAGTTCCCACAATTAGCTCTGAGTAGTATTTCCTCTCTCAGTGTCGGCAACGGTGGGCACGCACAGGCCCTAAGATCAATGATGCATACATCCCTTCTGCTTTCTATGCCTTGTAATCTACATGTTGCCAGTCTTCCTTGGCTACTCCCTGAGGAGCGCACCATGGCAGCTGAAGCCTTTGAAGAGGTAAAAAGCCGGAAAGGGGAGGGAGTCCCGTTTCCCCAAACAGATCCTTCTCGTGCGACTTCAGACCCATGCCACTCACTACAGCAAGCTGGTCATTTTTGTAGGGGGCCGCATCGTAGTCATAGTTTCCTTCGGAGGGCCATTATGACTGTCAACCCAAATGAATGTATGAACGTCTCATATTATATACAGTATAGGCTTCACAACAAACTGATTTACTAACTAGTTTCGAAATCAGAGACGAGTAAGAACTGTTTAAATTTTGAATGGTAATAAAAAAAAATGCTAGAAACAGCTCTATTTTTTAAAAGTGAAGACAATTTGCAGTTTTAGTCTTGACACAAAGTAGATCCACAATTTGTCTTTGGGGGCCGAATATAATTACACTGTGGGCCAAATTTGGCCCGCGGGCCATAGTTCGAAATGGCTGCTGTCGAGGAGGACACCAACTAATACCGAAAGTTGAAATGCGCACAATTATCGTTTGTGATTGACAGCTAAAATCTTGGTACAGTAATCTTACACATATATGCGGTTCACTTTTCACAAATTCTTCTATAAGCTTCTTTTTTTTGGTTATGGCTGTTTCTTTGCTATTCATTGCAGGACTCACTTTAACATTAAATCTAAATAAATTGTGTTTCCTTTATCGATATGTCAAAGTTTGATCAATAGACTATCAACTGAGAGCTTCTACTGATTCAAGTAGATGTACTGAAAGAGCAACGCTCGATGGACCGAGGAAGTTGACCGGGAGCATGAAGACACAGGCAGATGAGTCACCAGAGTCTTAAAAGAAGTCTTAAACACAGATCTATAAAAGTGGAACTGCTCGTCCCTGTCAGATGATACGGAAGTAAAGAACTACGCCTACAAACTAGCATAATTGAATACAAATCCAGAGGAAAACTTCTTCTGACAGAGGAAAAGGCCAAAGATGAGAGGAGAGCCTCCAACTTTCACGTAAAAGAAATCTTGCGAAGACACACTAGCAGCAGCTTTCCTAAAATATTTTTTTCCCACACAGTCAATTCGCAGACATCAAGCCTACCTTGCGTAATATGTCACGAAATGATCATAAATGAGACAATGAAGGCTTAAAAAATGCACCCCCTCCAAAACTCTTGAACACCTTTCTTCCATTTCCAACAAGAGTTATTATTTTTATTTCTTTTTTTCAATTATTTATGTGCTGCTCCATCAAACTATTGTTGTTGATTCAAGGAGCAAAACAGGGTTTAAATACATTAGACTGGAATAAAAAAAATGATTTCATTTGCTTACTGTATATTCTCTTGTTACATCCAAGTGTTAAAAATGACGAAAACTGCAATTGTAGTAGAAATCATCAGCCAGAATGAAACACAAACTAATGCAAAGGCTTTTGCTGGCCCCATCAATCATGGCCCTAAAGTTGGACACCCGCTGGGAGGATGAGACAATAAACCAGTAGAAACATGAGAAAAGGGAGTACAACAGGCTGCATCCATTACAGTCAGCTGTCACTGAGGCCCCCGCCTCGTGCGTAACACTCAAAGTGTTGTCCGGGAGGTGTGAGGGAGTGTGTGCATGTTTAACCTCAGGAATGTTTTTAGGGTGCTGCTCAAGATAAACACTCAGCCCATGTCGGGTCGTGCCATGCACCGCGCAACTCACATCTGATTTGAGTCCACGTGTGGAATATTCTCAGCCTTAGTGTTGTCAATACACAAGGTAAGAGATGTTGCATCTGGAGCCTATCGTCTCCAGCAAACCTTTCATCTAGTGACTAAGACATCTGAAAACAAGTAGCGGTACCCCTGGACATGACACTATATCGCTCATACTCATTAGGGTGGCGATAAGCCTTTTCTAGCTAACTTGGGGTAAAGAGGTGGTCGTTGGCCAATGACTGACATTGCTCTGGTCCAGTGCCGTATCTTTCCTGACAACCATTTAGGAAACAGGATGGCAGAACTTCAAATAAACTTTTTTTTCCTCCACTAAATACCACAACGGTGAAAGCCTACAAATGTCCAGAATGTTTTGGTCAAAGGTTTGAAGGAAAACAACAGGTTTAAATCAAGCTTCTTAAGCCGTTTCTAATCCAAACTCCAGCCCCGCGCGCTGCGTAAAATGCCCACCCAATTGAGTAATGTGTTCCTGAGTCAGCGTCTCTCGCTCTCTTTCCGTCTCTCTCTCTTTTTTGTCTTGCTCTATGCCTCACCCACCAGCACACGCACAGGACATGCCAGACACATGAGACATACAGCTGTGGTCAGTCGTGTAAAACGATTCAACTCTCCTTCTTTGGTCTTCTCTGACTTGCCTTTTGTTGTGAGAAGTGGTCGATCAACACCGTGAAGGAGAGCCTTTTTATGTTGTTAATTCAAGTCAAGTGGTGTCCGCTAATGCTGATAACTTGGCCTAATTTGAGCATTCCCCTACTCTGATCACATTTAGAAAAGCCCAATTGAGTGGATGTCTTTGGGGAATTATCATGACTGATTACCGTCTGCTACGGTATATGTTCAAATTAATTTTTCCTTCCTCCATCTGCTCGGAAAATATTTGGGGCCGATCATCATAAATGTTGACCATGTTCACTATTTCCACTCACATAAGACAAACCTTCCTACTAATATGGAAAATTAATGTTGACCATGTTATTAAAGAAAATCTTTCGTTCTCGACTCTACTATGGATGAAGAACAATTCAAATAAATCACCAAAAGCTCCATTCGTGCTCATGATGAGTGTAAACCTCTGACCACGACTACATGTGCTCATAAGATCTGATACTTCAGTCAAGTTGCTAAAAGAGCAACTGCTGCCCAAACAGATGTTTCTTTCTGCTACTAAAAGGATTCATGAGTGGGAACGTTTTCTCCCGCATGGAGTTTTAGTGCCAGACTCATATTTGGAGTATGAGCGCCACATTTGAGTCATTTCTAAAAGCGGGCCGATGACCAAAGGGGCCACTGACCTCTCTTGTCAGCAGCCAGATGTGACGACAATGTTATTAGCCTGCAGAGGCAGACAAAACTCATTAAGACGGAGACTGCAGGAGGGAGGGGGGAGGCAAGCAGTGCTGTGCTGTGCTTTTACGGGACACACAAGCGCGGGCGTTTAAAATGTTGAAGAGTTGTTCTCTGTGTTTCCAAACACTTTATGGAAGTATGCAATCAACAAACAGACAGACAGACAGACAAAAATGTAAATGTACCTTTGTAGATGACCCTGCCAGTTTGGATGTCCCTGGTAGCAAAAGCGTGTGCTCTCGGACAGAGGCCTCTGTATACTAGGGTGAGCTGGCTTTTGGGCACTCTTGCCAGTCAGCAATACCTGTCCAATGGGTACTGCCCAGGCACTGGCTCGCTACATTCACTCTTTATATACGTATATACTACGGGTTATATAGAAATGCTCTCTGCGCATATCTTCCGAAATAAAAATGTGGACACTAGGATTTTAGCTGTAATGCTTTTATCCCATGTGTAGCCCCTTACCCACCTATAAATCACCTAATACATACAGGCCAAGGAATAGTTTGTGAAAGAGGGCGGGGTGCCCCTTAGTGCGCTTGCATGCTCTCCCTCCATACCCATACTGCCTTTATGTTCTCTTTATAATATTCTATTAATAGAAGGGGCTCAAATAAGTGAAAGCCATGAGCTCCTCCGTTGCGCCCCCTGCCCCCCCTTTCACTCGGTGTGCAAATTAGAACAGTTAATGAAATTAAGCTAATGACTTAATTTGACTAATTATGAATTTAGTGTTTATTGAGGCAACTACAAATTCAATCATTTTCGGGAGCACTTGTCCTGTTTATGGCTGCAGGTGAGGTGGAGCCTATCCCAGCTGTTTTGGGGCAATAGGCACAGGTTGCATACTACACACATACCACCTGGGAACAATTTAGAGTTTTCAATGAATCCATATAAGGACAGGGAGAACACCCACACTCCAGGGAAACTCTGAGCAGGGATTTGAACCCGGGACCTGTCGACTGTGAGGAGAATTGTTAACCACGAATACACCACGGTGTGTGAGTTAAGATATAATTTACATTGATAAGTTAATGACCTATTTATCATGACTAAAGATAACAGTTTTCAATAATAACTGCTGGCTCACTTTATTTTGCAACTATTGCTATAATTACACAGTTGAGAGGCAACGTGCCATAGAATATCTTAACATGGTAGTTTGTTTTCATTGTTTTTATCAAATGACTTGGAAACACTTTATAAAATCCGAATGAGCTTGCGAATATCTGATAAGGATGATAAGGTGAAAAAGGGATCATAAAGGTAGCCCTTTTTGCAAAGTGGTCACACACTAGACTGGCAAAATGAGGGATTCAGGCAGACAAAGGAGCAGCGGCGGCACATGGAGGCAGCAAGAGCGAACACAGCGTGCTCACGGCAGGATGGCCACTCAACTTTTTTTGGGGAAAAAGGAGACAAGTTCACTCACTTGCATGTGTGGAGGCACAGATCAACAGGAGCAGCAGCTGAACATTCATGATGGTCAAGTCTGGTTCCTTGGGTTAATGACTGCACGACAACCGGATGTCCTCACAGCATCAAACGCAGAAGCCGCTTTCCGATTGGACCTCCCTCCTTTTCCAAAAAAATGAATGAAGAGAAAAGTGCTGAGATCCAAATGGAAGCCCTTGAAGTCGGGATAAGAGAGGTGCAGTGTGGAAGTGAAGGAGGGCAAGGAGAGAGACTGGTCCACAGCAGACAGAGAAAGAAAGAGGGAGACTGTGAGCTGAGAGCAAAGGAGGGGTGTGGACACGGGTTGTGCGCTGGCTGGGTGGGTTTTTGTCAGGGGGCAGGTTTGTGTTGGGAGGAGGCTGACTGTGAAGAGGTGGTTCTGTAAAATAAGCACACACGCGCACAAACACACACGCGCGTGCACACAAACACACGCACGCGCGCACACACACACACAAACACACACACTATAGCTACTTGTACAGTAAACACTCACCTGTATTTTGGGGTTCACATCCCCCAAATTTGTTTGCCATTTGTTTGCCCTGTGTGGAGACTAGCTTCTTTCTATTTCTGTAAAACGCCAAAAGACTGCACTGAAGCCCTTAATGTAAAGAGAAAAAGTGTAATTGGTGTCAAGGAAGTCATTTGAAGGGAACCTTCCCGAGTGAGGAATGCCTTATATTTTGGGATGGAGCTAAATTTAGCCTGGAGTGGGGTGTAGTGGATTTTATCTATGACAGTTTTGCACGTAAGCATTTTTTTTTTTTTTAAAATCTAATTTTACTTTTAAGGGTAACGAATAAGATCATTTTGAAAGGGTAAACAGTTTTTTTTGTAAACCGTAATTTGAAGTCCATTTGTGGTTAGAACCACTTAATTAGCCTAGAGGTCACAAGATGGCGGCAAAAGATCCACGATGGTGTTCCTTGGGGGTAGGCAAATCTGGTCCTAAAGAGCTGACCAACAGTCATATACTTATTCCTCACTATATCACGGTTCACCTTTAACGGCCTCACAGAGCGGAGTCAGGCCACCATATAGTACGCACTGATGATATTATTTTACTGTAGTAATCTGGAAGGAAGTGTTTACTTCTCTTTGTTAAACAAATGCTTTTGCCTGAAAACAAGTTTTGCCCTTTGGTTTCAATGTTATACCTGTATAATAATGGCAAAAAAAAAAAATGGTTTCCACTCCACGGATTTCACCTATCACGGGTTCTTTTCAGAACATAACCCCAGCGAAAAACGAGGGATTACTGTATACCCAATTAAAGATTACCAGAACTCTTTTTCTTACAAACAGAAGTAGCAGTCAAGCCGCAAAGGTTTTTGCCTCATGAAAAGGACCCATAAACACACAGTTGAAACACCGTGTGACTTTCTCACTGGCAAAAAAAAAAAAGTACGGGTGGTCGGGACATATTATGCTCGGGGTGGGCAAAGAAAAACTTTGCTTGGGTCTAGGCTGACACCTGTTGGATGACATGTTGGGCCCCCAATTAGGGATGTGGTGAATCTGTACATACGTCAGTGTGGAGTTTTATGGGTGAAAATGTACGAAAATATTTACGATAATGACTTAAGTGTTGAGAACTTTAAATAAGCACAGAAAGATAGAGAGAGAGAGAGAGAGAGAGAGAGAGAGAGAGAGAGAGAGAGAGAGGAGAGAGAGAGAGAGAGAGAGAGAGAGAGAGAGAGAGAGAGAGAGAGAGAGAGAGAGAGAGAGAGAGAGAGAGAGAGAGAGAGAGAGAGAGAGAGAGAGAGAGAGAGAGAGAGAGAGAGAGAGAGAGAGAGAGAGAGAGAGAGAGAGAGAGAGAAGAAAGAAAGAAAGAAAGAAAGAAAGAAAGAAAGAAAGAAAGAAAGAAGAAAGAAAGAAAGAAAGAAAGAAAGAAAGAAAGAAAGAAAGAAAGAAAGAAAGAAAGAAGAAAGAAAGAAAGAAAAGAAAGAAAGAAAGAAAGAAAGAAAGAAAGAAAGAAAGAAAGAAAGAAAGAAAGAAAGAAAGAAAGAATTATGTACAACAATAACCGTACATGGTGTTGGGGGTTAATTTTTTGTTAATTTATTGTACACTTCTATATATGTGCATTACGTATTATGAACATTATTGCATATATTTTATCTATGTGTAACGATCTATAGTGGATTTGCAAAGACTCTATTTAGAACCTTACCAGAGGGACTGGTATTTTAAAAAAGTATCAATGAAGTAACAATATGGCAGAAGCAAGGTTAGGGCAGTAAAAAGGATCAATTGCCTTTTAATAAACACTGAAACAGATTTGTAACTGTTGTAGCATACACAGACTATTATTTAAGACACACCAAAATCACATATGTACAATATAATGACGGTAGGTACACACAGTGTATCCTTGAAGGACAAATAACAAAAATAATTATTTTCATGAGTCTGCATTTTTCTTTCTTTTTCTTAAGGGAAAACAGAGAAGAAACATAATGCTATTTACAAAAGGACAACAACGCACACACATACAAGTTATATAATGCTGGTCCCTGTAATACAGCATCAATGGCAATAATGACAATTTTAGCCTCTCCTCCCCCTCCAAAGAGCACTTTAACCTTCCGCTTCAGATTGGTACGGATACTTCATTTCTTTTCAGCAATGTGGAGCTGTACACAAGAAAATCACTTTTTTCTTTTACACATAGACTACAACACTAGGGAAAAAAAACAGAGGCTGATCAGAATTAAGCATTGTCTTTTTTTAAAGTTATTATTCAGCTTTATGCTTAAAATGTGTGCAAAAAATGCATGTCTTCGTCACCTAATTAAGTCATGACCTGGCTTTGCCATAAATGACAAGCACATTGAATTTGATCTTTAAAAAAAAAAACATGAATTTAACGCTGCCGAGTGTTGCACAAGCTTATTCCACTGCTTTTGTTTTGCTTTTAAAACACAAACAACACAGTTGTCAGGAGCCATCAAGAACTGAATGGTGCACTCACTTTAGGAGAAATTAATGGCTTGAACTAATGAATCAGCAAATTACCCTGAGAACATGACAGCATACAGACAATATGACAATAACGACCAAGATAAATTCATGAATGTTTTTACAACAGAAAACTGAGTCGTGTTTAGAATTATTGAGAAGACGCGTTGTGATGCTATATTTGACCGGCAGGTGGCGCGCAACCCATACACTCTCTATGTCTCCTCATACAGACACCAGCAGACACCATAGAATCGGTACAGAGAATTTACAAACATGAGAAACATCCCAAGTATTTGATTTTGATGAAGAGAGGAAATGAATATTCCTCTGTTAGGAAAACATGCTCAAGTTGCAGTGGGGGGGATATGAAGACATAGTTGGGCCACGCTGAAAAGAGAATTATACATGGATTCAAAGTAGAAAGAATTTTTGGGGAAAAATTACAATTCTTTAAAGACAAAATATGCTACGAGAATTAAACTGCATTTTTGCAGGAATATCATTGTGATTTTGTTTTTCTTCACACCAAAAGCTGTATTTGTTGTAGTATACAGTCATATCCATGTCACGGGAATATCTTTCTGGACTAAAGCCATATTTTCAAGAAAAAGAAATTATATCAGGAAAATAACGTTTTTGTTCTTTTAAAGAATATAGGCAGACATTTTTTTGTCAGGAAACAACAATTGAGTTATTTCAGAATAAAGATGTATTTTAAGAAAAAAAAATGCAAAATACTAAGGTTATGAGAAGAATTGTCTGTCTAAGAAAGTTGGATTTTACTACCCTCCTCAAAAAAGTCGTATCTTTCGAGAATTCTTTTATTTTTTTTAATATGTAATGTCATGAGAATGATTTTACGGAATGCTTGCCTTTGACTATAATATATAAGTGTGGAGAAATTCAGTAAACCATTCATTTGTATTTTCTTGTTACGTTTAAACTTTACTTCCCCTACTCAAGGGACCAAGCACTGTGGTGACAAGCAAGAAAAGAAAAATATGAATTGACACTCCCTTAAAAAGGAGTTCATAATTGCTTATACGTCATGAAGGATGGCATCAAAGCACTCCTGTTTTATCTAATAGAGCTTTAGCCTGTATGAATAAGACAACACTCACTTCAGCATAGTTATCTGGTACAAAGATACAACGAGATGGCACCAAAGCAATTATTTTATGATACAGGACAAAACCAAAAAATAGGCAAATATGCCAGGGATTACTGTATCCATACAAGATTATGACTTTTTTCTTGAAAAATATGTCTTTTACCTTTATAGCATGTGTCATCTTGCTTTAGTTTTTTTTTTGGGGGGGGGGGTTGCTTGTTATTTTCCATGTGGCCCAAATACTGCTTGGTGGTAATAAATGGAGGAAAGCAAATATTTCACAGATGAAGTTTTGACAGTTTTAAATCTTGTCACCCACATTAGCATGAGGGAGAGGCGACTCATGATAAGACGTTGACCAGTGTCGCTTCACAAGTTGGTCCACTGATTGTCTCCAGTTCTGTCCCCTCCCGTCAAATACTCTGTTCTTTTGGATTGTCTTAAGTGATTTAAATGGGCTCATAGCCCTACTGTTGCCACCACTGCTTGTCTCTGACTTGCTGCTCACACGATGGAGTCCCAGTCAAAGTCATCATGGATGTCATCAGTAGCCAGCATGCGTCTTACCTGGAAGTGTCCTGGTGGCAACATGTGCTGCGGCTGGCTCAGCTGGCTGTGATGCCCTGAACACAAGGCACAGACAAAAATGTTAGTCATTTTACACAAACAAGGGATTAAATCTTAACAAATTACAAGTGATAAATAGTTTTTAGGAATAATAACACTTTCTCCAGTCGCTCCAGTATCATCTTAACAATCAAATACAGAACAAAATACCAAAATAAAGCAATAATCACATTTTAGTTGCCGATTCCCAATTTGGAGGAAAACCACTAGATTACGACATTAATCACAGTGTTTTTGTACTGATTATGTTAATATGTGTTGGGTCATCTAAAAGAAGAGTTTGTAAGTGAGCCCAGAACCATACTTTCCTTAATCCAGGTTTAAAACGATTGTCACCATTTGCTGATATGAAGTTACCTTATTCCTCATGTAACACTAGCGCACGCACGCGCACACGCACACACACACACACACGCTAAAAAAAAACATATATACACACACACATGCATAGAATAAAACACACACACACTTACACACACCTGGTAAGAGCGTGACGGAGGAGTCCACCGTCATGGTGGGAGCTGTGGTGCTAATGGGAGGCATGTGGGGATATCCAGGTGGGCCCATCAGAGACGGAATGTTCGGTCTGGAATCCATGTACAGGTTTCCTGTGGGCGCACACGTAAAAAGGGCCAATGACTAACACACACACACACACACACACACATAAACTGTCTGTGCTGAAGGACTCTGCGACCATAATTTCCCAGTCGTCAACACTGAGCAACAGCCACGATTCCCTGGGAAATGTGTAATACAATCACAATGGCACAGCAAGTGTAATTCAGCTTCAAGGCCTCCACTCCATTGTGCATAGTGTAGTAGAGCACACCTGACTTGTGTCTTCATGTTCATAGTCACACGTGGAGGAGCACCCATTTAAGCCTGTGCAGCATTTCTCCAGCATGCAATATTTCACTAAAGACACTAGACATGTTTTTCCCTTTTGATGCTGTTGTTTTTTTTCTCTGCAATACTGGACAAAATCAATTCACACTATGTGGCTAGTTAAGCGTAAGTGCATCCCACTATAACAAAGAGTACACACACGCAGTAGGAGTGGGAGTTGTCCAACACTCAAGGTCACAGTTTAATTGATTTTTTTAATAAACCACAAACACAAGAGATTCTGGGTTTGAATATCAGCATAGCCCCGCCTATGCATGTTCTCCCCCTGCTTGCATGGATTTTGGAAGTACTCTGACAACCTCCCACATTCTCAAAACATGAAATATTTTGTATAATTGTAAACCGTGAACCTGCCTTTCTAATGAGGACAAGTGCTCTAGAAAATGTTGCTTAATAAAAGTAATCCACAGACTTTAACCACTAGGTGAAGATTATAATATACAGCACTGTACAAAGCATTGTATAAGAAATCACACTCATGTACAGATATCTTCTGGTGCTGATCGATCTTTCTTTCTTTCTTTCTTTCTTTCTTTCTTTCTTTCTTTCTTTCTTTCTTTCTTTCTTTCTTTCTTTCTTTCTTTCTTTCTTTCAAAAATAACTTGGCTAAAGACGTGTGTGATCATTATTGGAAAACAACCATTCACAGCACTGGAAATTTCAAGTCCTCATTTAGGATTACAAACCTGTTTGAATGAGTTGACCGTGCTGATTGTGCTGGCCGGCCTTGGGGTGGATGGCGCTGTGTGGCTGAGCTGGGTGCTGCCGTGCCCTGGGCGCTGCTGGCTGCGCGACCTGAGGTTGGGAAAGGGCAGAGCCCTGAGGAGGGATGACGCCCGTGGCTGCGAAAAACTGGTTGACGGACGAACACAGGTCAGCTATCTGAGAGGCATCCAGGGACCAGTTGTTGAGCTCCGCCTGACGCATGCTCTCCTTCAGGCCTGCCTCAGATAGACAGAGAGGGTGAGAAGGTGTTGTCTTATTTGTCCATCACACACGTTGACTGCAAAGCGCTTGCACTTGGTCCCATCGGAGCTTGCTGCTCTACAAAGGTCAGATGCGGGCTTGCCGGACTGCGTGACGGCAGTGTGAGTGGGGTCAAGCGCAACTGAAGAGGGAGAGGATGGAGAGAGTCTGGGTGTTATGGGACCAGCTGTCATCATCCAATCATGCGCGAACGTTGCTGGCTTTAAACACTGACCAGGAGAGACGGATTTAATTAGATCATTTACATGGCACAACTGGGAGAGCGAAAGAGAAGTGGAATTGTGTGTGTGTGTGTGTGTGTGTGTGTATGTGTGCGTGTGTGTGTGCGTGCGTGCGTCGCAACCTCTCAGATGCAGGCTAATGACCTTTATTAGGCCAGGGCCATTACATTGTTATAATATAACAAGGGCCTAACTACATCATCAAAGTATAATCAAAATAACGAATGAGATTCATAAGATGTGGATCCATTCTAAATGCGAACTCAGTAAATGACTATTGTTATCGAGTTAAACTCACGAATAGTATCATTTGGTACCACCAAAACGTTGGTCAGCTGAGCTGCAAAAATATATCAATTTTTCCCAGTTGACAAGATGGGGTCTGGCGGAAGCTGATGGAGAGTGAATGCCTACCTAACGTATTTGGAGACGTCTCTCCCAAAAGTTTCATTTCCATTATGAATGGTTTGAGATATAAATCCTTGTGAACTCTAAATCTAAACCCAACTATTATTCTCATTGTGTATAGATCTGATAAACTTTGCCTTGAGGCCAAGTGACCTGCATTGTGTAAATTGGCTAAGAAAGAATTTGATCATTTGAAGTAAAAGCAGATTGGAGAGCAGAAGAGAAATGTTGCTGGTATGCCATTCTATTCCTCTTTATACCCCACTGAGTATTCCTATTAGCGTGAATGGCTTTACCTTGAAACGGAGAGAGGTCTACATCAGCCCAATTGTAACTTGTTGCAATGCGGCAGCTTTCCTTCAGCCAGTCGAGGTTTGGGTACCAATCCGGAGTCATGCCTGAAAGAAAGACTAAGGTGAAAATGTGTATACAGGAACCTATCCCAGCTGACTTGGGGCAGTAGTCGGGGGACACCCGGAACTGGTCGCTGGCCAATTGCAGGGCCTCACATACTACGCAAACAACCGTTTGCACTCACACCTACGGACAATTTGGAGTTGTCTATCGGCTTTCCATGCATGGTTTGGAACATGGGAGGAAACCCGGCACCTCTGAACTGTGAGGTGGACGTGCTAACCAGTGCCCCATCGTGCTGCCTGTTTTTTTTTCTTCCTTTTTTTTTTCGGGTCCCAGGTATATCTTATCCAAATGCCACCCTAATGAGTACAGATTAAAGATGGATGCATGGAAGGACGTCAGTTCCGAAGTAAACCACAAGGAGGCGCAGCTCCACACAGAAATATTCCAATCACAGATCTGCTGTGCCAGACAGCCACATAGCTTATATCCATACAAATTGAAATATAATAGGTGAATATTCGCCAATTTAATTCTTGTTTCAGAGTTTTCTTGATACCACGTGACACGTGCACACACACACACATGCACTAACTGAGGAGATGCAGAAGAGCGGGGTATGAGATGAGAAGGAAGCATGTTGTCGAACACCTCAGTCGTGCACTTACTGCTCATATGAACCTCTGTGAGACGTGACAGTGCAAACTAAAAGCGATGAACGCGTGCAGAAAGACACAAATGCAGTCCACTCCACACTGTGGAATTGGAATAAGGGTAGAATTACGGTTTATTAGGGCTTAGCTTTGAGTGGCATCAATATTTATTAAATATGACACATCATGGATAATGTGCACTGGCAGAAAGTGTTGCTTTTATAAGACTCAGTCAAAAAGTATGGAGGAGACCAACAAGCTACACAGAGCGGCTTGGGTTGTTCTTTTTATTTTTGCCCTGAAAGATGTGAAACTTACTTTCTAAACGATTATGAGGACCATTGTGAGGAGATGAATTTTATTCAAGAGGGCAGTTTGTGTGTCTCACCTGTCGTGGGACACCTCTGTCCACTGTGACTCTGGTGGGACAGAGATGGGTGCTGGCCGTGGGTAGACAGGTGATGCTGAGGGTGGTGGGCGTGGTGATGGTTGTGTTGATGATGGTGGCCGCCACTCCCCGTGCTGCCGCTGCCTCCGTTCCCTGCACCAGGTGAGTGCTGATATGAGCAGGCTGTCCGAGCAGAATGGTTCGAGTCCCCGGGCATAACCATCAACGCTGTTGGGAACACAAAAAATATATGCTAGATGATATCACCGACAAACACCTTGAAAATGAATTTTTCCAAAATGCTACCGTGGGAAACGGCAAAAACAACGTTGCATTGCATTGTATGCATCAGTCAGAAGCAGACATCAATGGACGATAATAAGGCTCTCCAGTATATTCAGTAATATATAATAAGTAAGGAGATTAATTTTGTACAATTTAGTTTAGATCCAAATTGGGCAGCCATTAAAGATCTTATTGAATAATATATAAACATTCACATAAACATTATTAACATTAGTAGGTAGTAGGTTTTCCTCCCTTTTCTTACATTATATTTTTTATCTCCAACAACTTTCCAAACTTCATTGACGTAAATTTCCTTGAATAAGGCTCATCTGGTAAACTAATTATCAAACTTGTCAAGCTTGGTATGATTGATTTAAACAGATAGGATGATCTGATATAAATTGAGTAAAATATTTCCATCAAAAAATAAACCTCAAATATTTTCCCAACTCAAATAGTTACTCATTCAAAGCATGCACAATATACCAATTTACTTTTTGGATTTTAGCAGAATACCTTGTTTCACATATGTACCTTGTGAAATTGGCATGAAGATAAACTGTAAAATAAATGTATAGCTTCTCCCTTAGTACACAGTGATGTGTTTTGAAATATTTGGATTTACAGCGTTTCAGTGAATGCTTTTTAGTGAAGACACATTTCATGATTTTTTTTTCATGTTATTCTTCGCCAAAGACGATCAAAGCATCTTTCTAAACGTGACTCACTTGGCACATGTACATCACCTTGCCGACCTGTTGCCGACATTTGTCTGAAGGGCGCGACTGAGACTTCGTCAAAGACCAGTGAAGTGAAACAAGAGGACGGTGGCTCTTTATGTGACCGTCAGTTCATGAAGAGTGTGACAAGTCCTCGAGAGGGGACGTTCGCTGCTGCCAACAGAGAGTCATTTTGCTTTACCTGCCTATAAAAGTGATTTTGTTTTATTCAGTCTTTTATCCCCTTTGCTCTCTGCCAACCCACTCACTCGTCACTTCAACGTCCTTTTATCCACTTTCTTTTTAACTACCAACCCCTTTGTGGTGTGTATTTTCAATGCTCCGTTTTATGTCTTCATCTTACAGCTTTCAAGATCTAGTAAATGTCTTTTTTAATTCTTACAGTGACTTTGATAGATTCAATTCATGTATTCAATGATACATTGGATTAATAGCCTACCATAGTCACTGCTTTTGTCCAGATTTCGCTTTGAACGATATTTGAAATTTTAAGATGGGCCAAACGTTGAAAATGGAATTTGGAACTTGCCCACTAGGTACTGCGGCTGCACTTTAAGCTGACTTTCAAAACGAGTGTATGTGACACTTGGCCCTCAATTCCATTTTTATCTGAGGCAATACTCATACCTTTGACCTGATTTGACACAGTGATACAATTTCAACGCAGTGCTAAATACCGTCTGAATAGGAGGCCGTGTTCGCTATGCGTGTGAAGGTACATTAAGGCAAACATGGGTGACAAAACTTTTATCTGACTGCAAATTATACTCTGGTCACGCTGCGCTGGGTCGACTCCAGCCGAGCGCCCGTCACAAAGCCACCTTGCGGCACATTGAAAAAAGAACATTTATCGATGTATTAATTTAAGTATCAATTCAGTTGTCCTGTCACAGTTTAAATTTTTAAAATGTTGTATTTGCAAGAAGGAGTTGTGCATTTGTGTTCATTTCTTTCTAATTTATAGTATCATCAATATGCGGTTGTGTACTTCTTTTTTCATATCAACATCACGCCCCTTAATCCGCCTGCACATGAGCAATGTGGCTGAACTCTCCCACAGCGTGTGAGGTTCAGCAATTAGTTCAGCAATAAGTGGATGATAGTCTGCCGCTGGTTTTACGACGATTAAAACATTTTAATCATTGTTGCTCAGTGTCAAAACATTGCAAATACAGAATACATATATTGTGTTTTAAAAGAATAATTATAGTACTACTATACTACTATATTTATCATTTCTGTCTGTGGATGAGATAATGAATCTTGAACGCGCTGTCGCCAAAATGGACGCGCACCGCGAGCAGTGCACTATAGAGTAGACTATTTACTCCATCAAGATCATCATCATTCTATCTTTTTTGTCTGTGCGTTTTAGACGAGAAATAGAAGGAATCCTCGCCGGGTATCCAGCAGATGCACAACATGCTTCTCAGAAGAAAGAATATTACGCCTCTGGAGGAAACAGAGAGAGCGAGAGGGGAGGTTGATCAGAGGGTGGTGGGATGCAGGGAAGGCCCAAGTGGGAGGAGGCCGGGTGACCTGAAAGCTTCAGGAAGCAATTAGCGAGATGCTTCACAAACTTTAGAAGCAATCTAATTAGCTTCTATCAAAGCTGCAGATGTGTTTGTCTTTTTCTTGCCTTCCGATGAATCCTTCGCTCTTAATTGCCTTTGCTCGTTTGACTGAGCGGGCCGTAAAATGCAGATATGTGGAACAGCAGATTGTTTGTTTATTAAAATACAATAGAGGCAGGGTGTGCTGGGAGGTTAATGCCGCAACGCTTCCCGTGCTGTGAAAGCAATATTAAAGTTGCACATCAATTTCAAGAGCTTAAGCTTGACAGTTAATTATGCGCAGGAAGTCTGACATGGAGAGTTCTTTGTTTTGCCCCCGTGAACGGGTGTAAGCGCAGACATCAAACAGGCAAACACGAGCGGATGAAGTGTAGTCCGACGACAAGACGAGCGCCGACACCCACCTTGCTGCGAGAACGACTGCTCAAAGACACACTTGTACAGGCTTCGGAAGGATGCGCTCAAGTCCTCAAAGTCCGAGAAGCAAACGTGCTTGTCCCGCGACTCTGGCACGGGCAGAGCATACTGGGGTTGCGGAGGGGGAGGCCGTGCGGGCTGCTGAAGACTCAAGGACTGGGACGAAGGCTCGGAGTGACTACTCGCCTGTGGGAGACGGAGGAACAAACCGTGTGCAAATGTTAGTGAATAAATATAATTATACAGTAAACTATTAATGGTGCGGGATATTAATTACATCCATCCATCCATTTTCTGTACCGCTTAGTCCCCACGGGGGTCGCGGGCGTGCTGGAGCCTATCCCAGCCGTCATCGGGCAGTAGGCGGGGGACACCCTGAACCGGTTGCCAGCCAATCGCAGGGCACACAGAGACAAACAACCATACGCACTCGCATTCACACCTAGGAGTAATTTGAAGTGCTCAATCAGCCTATCAAGCATGTTTTTGGGATGTGGGAGCAAACCGGAGTGCCCGGAGAAAACCCACGCGGGCCCGGGGAGAACATGCAAACTTCACACAGGGAGGGCCAGAAGTGGAATCGAACCCGCACCCTCCTAACTGTGAGGCGGACGTGCTCCACCGAGCCGCCTGATATTAATTACATGAAAAGTTTAAATCCTAATGCTAGGACAGAGTTTGATACTCACTTTGCAACAATTAAAATCTAAATGGAAAAGACAGTGTCAGTTTCACATTCTTTCCCACCATCTCGTAGCATCTATAGGCAATTATAATTCCATTTTGGGGAAATGTCAAATTCTCACGGGTTTTCACAATTTGCAGCAGGGCTTGGCCCCTATCCCCTGCAAAGAGTTGAATTTTAATGGCTACTTAAAAAGAAGGCATTTCTTCTCCATTTGAATGCTGCTGACTTACTCCCCTCATCCCAGCTGTCATCTTCCTCAGCATCCACCCTTCTACAAAAGCACTTTGCTTTGATCCCTTTTCAATTTGGAACACACTTAGCATGACGCATCCTCCTAGCATTCAACCTCCAGCCAATAATCGTGGACTTTCCATCAAGTGCATCATTGTCGGCAAGCTATCGCTCAGCGGTAATCACAGGCAACCAGGAGGGGATCACCTACGACAGGTAATAAGACCCAACTAACTCCCGAGCCGAGGCCATCCGGCCACTTGGCATACAGTATGAGGTGTGAAATGACAAATGTAGGAAAGCAACGGGGTGGAGGGGTAGTAGGAAACAAAAGAAGGCCTGGTGAAATGAGAGGTTGATGAGATCGATGAGATCGATGAGATTGAGCTGACCTTTGCTCATGCAGGTGGGGATACATAGTAAAAAGATGCGTGACACACACGATGAACAGATATTCTTCTTATGTGCTGCATTTACTTTGGGGTAAAAGTCTTTTTGGACTTGATGATAACATTTTATTTCCTTTGAAAGGGCAGAAACCACAAATATACTTTTAACATCCTGCCGGCACAGCATTATGGCAATTGGAAATGGTGGCTGCACTGACTGACCATTCATCTAAATTTGTATACTTGAAGTGACTCGACAGAAAAGGCACAGAAATGCTATTTTGCAAGAAGACATGTAAAAGAATCCCAAAATGACGTCTTACCGGGGTGTAGTTGTGCATACTGCTGCCACCGGTCACGGTAGAGTTCATGCTGTTCAGATTGATGGATGTCATGCTCTGCTCAGAGAGACTGTTGCTCAGGCTGCCGGGGCTCTCACAGTCGTCAGCTTTCGGGCTGTACAGTGCTACCTGCATGCACATACACAGGTATCTTAATTTTATTTTAGTTTGTCGCCTTTTACTCGGACAATCGATGATCTCCGATGTAAAAATCGTGTCAAACATGTCATGTGTGTGCCTCTCTGTGGCGACTCCTGACAGGGAAGACCCGAAAGCTGCTGCTTCTTCTTTGACTTCTTCTTCTTATGGTTTATTCTGCAGTTCGAGAGTCTTTAGTCTGCTGCTTCTTCTACTTCTTCTTATTGCGTACACTGCAGTTCTAAAGTCTTTCCACTGGCTCCCGTTTAGCTACAGAATAGACTAGTTCTGCTACTGGTCAGTAGATTATTGTATGTTTTAACTCCCGAATATTTCTTTTTTTAAAAATGCCCATGGAATATGAATCCAATGGGGTCTGAGGTCTGCAGACTCAATTAGTGGACCCCAGAGCTCAAAGTAAACATGGCGCAGTAGCATTTAGCTGTTGGGCTGCTACAAATGGAATAAACAGTTGTTGTTTTTTTGTCCTGGTTGTGCTTGAGCTCTTTTAAAGAGTATTTCAAACCAATTAAATACAATGTTTTTCTTATCTCCTGTTATCTAGTTTGTTTTCAAAAACTTTTTTTTTTTTAAAGCATATTGCGTTGTGTATGAAATTAATTATCGAAATAAAGCTGCCTTTCCTTGATGCACAGATTATGTGTAACCACAGCTAACTTTACAATTACCACTTCTGTTTTATCTGATGGTGACCGATTGGAAAGCTTTTAAAAGCGATGCCTCGGGATTGCGTTGAATCCCAAATCTTGTTTGGCTGCGTTGTCAGAGTGGTGAAACAGCATCGGTGCTGCTTTTGGGCTACATTTAATTGTTCAGACAAATGAGACACAAAGACTGAGTAAGACAAGTACATCAAAGTCTGTTGCACCTCGCCAATATGTTGAGGTGTGGGCCTTGTCGCAGCAAAAAAATTTACACTCAAGTGATTTATGAAGGCATTTTAAGCTTTGCATATAAACAGAATGCCATCCGTCTTTTCACTGTCTATTTTGCTGATGGTTTTCAAGGTCACGAGTGGCATTGAGGCTGACTTATGGAGAGAGTCGGGGTACACCCGCGACTGTGCTGAGGGCTACTGTGAATGAGGTATTGACCAGTATGTTTTTGCTACAACAGAATTAAGAGATTAGCTTTCGACGTGCTTGGATGCAATTGCTAATTGATGAATGTGTGACATATTGATGGCCACCTTTCTGTCAAGATGTGGGAGGGGACCGGTGACGTGTGCTTCGTCCTTCCAATCACTGGATCACTGTCATAGCAAAATGCGTCAGCGTCTATGACGAGCTGTCCTTGAAGATCATTGGGAAGTAGCACACAACTGTGTGAGGGAAGCAATAATCTATTCTTTTCTTGTTTTTTGCACGCCTAAAACATTTTAATGGTGTTCAACTAATTCCGGGCTGCTGAATCCAAAAATGACATCTGTTGAATAAGCTTTCGTTTTTCAGATATTGGCAGATTTTTTATTATAATCAACTGATTGATCATTCATTTGGAAATATCCAAAATACGCATTTTCAAATGAAAGTGAAACACGTTTGTTGTTTCATCCTAATACCGTCAAGTTTTCTGAAAATTTCCTTGGTATTGAAACATGATTTACATGAACTGTAGAAGGCTCTCTGTGATAGCCATCTTTCATAATATTGCTTCATAAATGACCCTCACAAAAGGTCAGAACATGCGACGTGGTTTGAAAGCTGTTGCTGCCGCTACCGCACAAACTCTCTGTTTGATCGAGGTCAGGTGTCATGTACCACACACAAAATCCCTGCAAGACTGCAATAGCTCAACCGTGATATTACGGTGGTTACTGGAGCGTTACTCAAATTCTAAAGCTTAAGTGTATGAAAAGGGGAGGTAACTCTTTGTCACTATTTACTCATTAAAATAATTCAAAGTAGAAAAGCAATAGGCATACGTGCATCCGCTCTACCTTGTTTGTCACCGCGTTGAGGGCCAGAGTGGGAGACGCTCCACCTGACATGATGCAGTCCATTCGCAGAGACTCCGACTCCAAGCTGTAAGGGGTTGACGCCTGCAATGAGAGATAGAAGCAATACATTTTTATAATATGAATTACTAAATGCTCAATTGGTGTTTTGCTTTAAACATGTTTACTGTTCGACTGTTAGAATCCTGTCACCCTCGTTTTTTTTTTCTTCACTGGCCCTAATCCTCTTCCGTAGAATGCCCATATCGCCCATATCTTTACGACTGCAACTCTACCCCCTTGGTTCCCCCTCGGCTGCATGCATGTCATCACATAAAGCATCTCCTGCCATTCTTCAGCAACTTCACTAGCTAACGAACAAATTCACAGCTCAATTCAAGCTGCTCTTTTACACCTTCAACGCCATTCACAACATTGCACGTCCACACCTGCATGACCACATTACCACTCAGTCTGCCTCCTGACTGATGATTCTACTTCCCTTGTCAGACCTTCATCCGCTCCGTTCCCAAGCTCTGGAATTCTTTGCCTCAAGTCCTCCGACGCATCTCAGTCTCTCTTACCACTTTCAAATCTGAACTCACACACACACCTATTTAAGATCACCTAGTCTCTTTACCTGCACTGCATGTGTTTGTTTTATATCTCCTGTATAATTCAGTTCTTACTGTCTTTTTATTGTTGTGCAGTGTCCTTGGGGTCTCAAAAGGCCCTTGCAGCTAAAATGTATTATCAATATTAAAATAACCTTTTTAAAGCTCGAAGCAGTTAACAGTTAATACTGACGTAGCTTCCACCACAATCGGCTCCATAACAACCGATTGGGCCCAAAAAGTGGGCCCAGTCACAACAGATTAATATGAAAGTGAGCAAATGCCCACCAAAAATCAAGTTGCAGCGTTATATATTAGGGGTGTAAATCGCGGGTTTTGTCACGATACGATATCATATCGATACAAAGAACTACGATACGATATTTGCCGATATCTTAAAGCCTGCTGCGATTCATTCACGATATATTGCGATATAGTGCTCTACGATCGATTTTTTTTTTTTTTTAATAAAAAATATAGAACAATATCCTGATTTATAACAATTCATACGCAAAATCAACAAGGTACTGCAAACTCTTTATTTAGGAAATTACAAGAGTATTGTAGTATACAAAGTGCTTATTTTAACACTGAACTTTGATGTCGTGTTTTTTCTTTAAATGTGCGGCGAGATTTGTGCTCCCTGAATATTTGATCACCGCATGGCAGGATTTACAAACTGCACGTGTCTTGTCCGTTGAGCCATCTTTTCTTTGGAATCCAAAGTGCTTCCAAACGAATGACTTGAAGCCTAAAGGGGAGCAAATTTCCTCGTCTTTTTGGACACTAGCCATAGCACCAGCCCAGGAGCCGCGTACTAGTTGTCGACTCCCCTTTCACGTGCCTGCTCTGCTCACAACACAACAACGCCGCGCGCACTGCTCCCGGAAAGAGGAAGCGAGCAACAATGAACTGGATTTCAAAATAAAGTTGCGTCTAATGTCCGAGGTCAAACACGGCGATATAAATCGATGTTTACGTTTAGCATCGATGCCAATAAATCGTAGAGCATTATATCGATTAATCGATGTGTATCGATGAATCGTTACACCCCTATTATATATTATTTCTGCACTGTAATTTATAGGAACCTTAAACCTTAACATTTAATATAGTTTTCAACTTCAACCGCTTTAAAAAGTGTCAGCTGTGTCCAATTCGTCTCGACTGTATCCTCCTCAGCTAAAAGTAGGTCCAAGTTGTGGTGGGGGAAGCAAGCATGGCGACACTGATGGACGAATGAATGGGCGCTGCAATTAATTATGAAAATGGTTCCAAAATGAGATATTTTTCACCAAATTTTGGTCCAACTTTTGGGTGTTGGAACTCAAAAGTACCACTTAACATTTGATATTGTCTACTATGCGCCAATGTCCTTTTGTGCGTTTCTTCCATTTACTCATACATAAAAGCATAGTTCAAATATGATCTCTGTTGATTAAAAATATGCAGAAGGGGGGAGAGTAAAAATGAGAGAGGAAATGAAAAGTGACATTGCTTATGAGAAATGTCTGAATGTTACAAATTTATGATTACGTCGGGAGCCTCTTGAATCACCAGACCGCCCGCGGCCGCAACTCTGTAAACTATTTGATGCGTGCTTCGTTTAAATTGCCGGACACTTAAGTGACCCACAAAGTGGACACATTGCACGCACTAACATGCATCAAGGCATCCTCATGCATTATTCAAACATGGTGAATAGATTCAGGAGAGTTCATTGCTTTGTGTCCTCAGAGAGCTGCATAAGGGTTAACGGAATTTGAGGCTACAGGGAACTAGCCAAAGATCAACAAGGGACAAATTTGACACCTGGAAATAAAGAAAAAGGTGGATTATATTTTTTCAAGCCTGACTCCTTTTCGGGTTCAAGGCTGCTTTCTGTGCTGCCTTCCCAAACTGCTTACAGTAAGAGGATTGGTTGGTAACAATGCAATCTTTAATTTATGATAAACTCCCAAAGAAACAGGATGCTGTCTCCCCGGTGGAGCCAGTTACAAAGCAGACGGGATTCTGTGGAAGAAGGGAAATTGAGTGGTGGCAGATAATTCCAGAGAGAAGAAAATAAGGAGAGTGATTAAGCTGAGAGATGCAGGTAGGCTGCCTGTCTACACATTTAGACAATGCATGCATGCAACCGCTTTTTAGCCCCGCATCCCGCTGACTTAAAGCAAAGAAACAGCCAGATATTTAGTAGACCTTACCCCCCCCCCCCCCTTTCCTGATGATAACGCCTCGCACTTAAAACCCTCCTGCCTCGCCTCAGCCCAAGTGACAGCCCGCGGTGTGTCTGCCAGCGCTGTAAGCGAGGCGTAAGAAAGGAGGTCGAAAGGCCCATCCATATAAGACGACTTGACAAGCCTCGGAATTAATTAATGTTTGTAATTTGAAAGAAAAAAAATCCCCGGTGAAGAAAATATGTCTAACGGCAGCCCGAGGCTTTGTGTGGTAATTAACTGGAACATAAGAGTGGAATACTCTCCCTCCGCTCCCTCATCTCCTTGTTATCTAGTTCCCCTTGCAGCGTGACTTTTTCCTCTCAGTCTCATCCTCTAATTCCTCCTTGGATGCTCTCCTTTCACCCCTTCCTGTCATTTCTTGTGGCTCCTCTGTCTTTTACCTTCAAAAAGTCTGATTGCGCATTTTGTTACTGCGAGCCTGCCTGAAGCCTGAAAACCTCCCGCCGGAGATGAGAGCAGGCAGGTATGCGGGCCCAGACGAACACAGACACACAGACAGACAGACAGACAGCGCGAGAGATAATGATCAAGATTCAGCAGGCAGAGACAAACGATGAAAAGAATGCACAAGACTAGCTATGATTAAAAAGTGGTGTGGTTTTCTTGAATGAAATGACATCGCGTTTGTGTGTGTACGTAGTACGTGTGCGTGTGTGTTCACATGTGCTTGTGAACAAAAGGATCACATTCAATAACTCCACACAAATAGGAGAAAGATTTCTCGAGTTCCCATTTAGTCATGCAATAAATCAAGCTAACATCATGTGTGTGTTAAGTTGCCAAACATTGATAATATAAAAGTAAAAAAACTGAGAGGTAACCTGTAACATAAATATGTTTTTTCGGTGTTGAATGTACACTAGCACCGTTGTTTCAAGGTTACTAGATGTCCTCTTTTACCAGGACTTATCCATTTTTATTCCAGGACTGATTTCACCATCCAGCAGACAATTAATTTCCTCACAATGTACTATAACTTCTGTCCCACCTTCCAGTCCATTGGTCAAATTTCAGTCACCATAAACAGCACCGGTGATTGATTGTGATGTCACTCTGTCCTCGCCTCCCAATTCAAGGGCGACAGTATTTGTTCATGTATTATGTTCATGAACAGTTTTTAATAATCATTTTGAACATGTAGCCTGAGAGTGCAAAGTTAAAATATGATAAACAAGTATTTTAAAGGTTATTCTTAAAAGTACGCATTTGATTATTTTCTTAAGTGGATCGCAACTTAGATACAAGAAAATGCGAGTTGCAACCCAAAGGTCTAAGCCAGGGGTCACCAACCTTTTTGAATTGAAGTTGGGAGCTACTTCAAGGGCACCGAATAATGCAAAGGGCGACCACTTTGATAATACACTTCTGAAATAACAAAGTTACACAGTGTACCTTTAATTTTATATTTTTATTAATGATATTCTATGTGAAGACACTGAACATTAATGTTAGTGGGAAGCCTGGCATTGCAAGCTCTTCACCAGTGTACTGTAAACTATTTTTAGAACTGGCCTATGGCCGACTGATGTGGTCGCTGCGGGCGACTGATGTGGTCGCCGCGGGCGACCTGGTGCCCGCGGGCACCGGGTTGGTGACCCCTGATCTAAGCTATGCAAATGTTGAAGGCAGCATGTTGACAAAATCTAAACTCGGCACTGTGAGCGCACGCAAAAGGCAACGGAATGGAAAATTCACTTGCGACACCATCTCAAGCGGCGTCATCGCTGAAGACAATTAAACAATAAGAACTTGCCGTGCTTACTTCAGGCTGATGAAAGTTTCATTTCTGGATCGCACTGTACCGCAGACGCCTTGCATAGAGCAGTGTGTGAAGCTTTGTGTCATGTGCTTTACAAGCAGTGCAACCATTCAAGTCAAGCGAAGGCGTGTGCTGAAAAGGCTCTGTTCATCCACAGTGTTTTCCAGCCCGCAACGACTCATCCACTTCAATTAATGCAGTCATTCCGTAGCTGTACACATATAGGCCAAAGTTATGACCACCCAAAATGTCTCATTATTTTGGGATATGAGGCAGTGAATGATAGCAGCAATGTAGCCTAGAAAAAAAATAGGTGCAAAGAAGGCGACACATGTGCCATCAAAGGACTTCATTGGCCTTTAAAAACCACTGTCAAAGTTGAATATGGGCAAGGCAGGTCACTCATTACTGTCACAACCTGATTTGCAGTCCTTGCTGATCTGCAACATAAGTGCGCCGTCTTTTCAGTAGTTTGACATCGTAGTGTTGATTAATAGTCATTGTCAGTACACACCATCTGAACTTTTAATTGAAAGGAAACAACACTTTTTAAATAGTGGCTACGTTAACATGGAATCTTATATTCAAATTAAAATCCTGATTGGAATAAAAATGCTTCATGTACCCCATTCGGAATATTCTGACCATTCCAATGAAGATTTCCTTCCGAATGAGAGGGTTGGCTTATGTTGACTGATTATCCGATCTTTGCGCGTGAAAACACTTATTCTGACCTTTCTGAACAAACCGTGCACATCAGTACGCACATCATCATCGCATGAGAATGTATAGTTTAAAGACCATCACCAGCAAAACATGGAAGACGCTACGGCTTTCAGGTATACACGTTTTAGACACCTGCAGGTGGAGAGTTCATTCGTCGCTGTGCTTACAGCGATGGTCGAATGAGATCTGACTCAGATTTCTCTTGATTGTGACATTTCCTAATCAGTTCATCGGTCACATTGCTGTGAAGGTGGTTGGAAATGAATGCCTCTCTAGTTGACTGCAGTTCAAATTGAATCTCTCAGTGCGCTGAGGAGCGTGCTAATTATTTTGAAACTGTGCAATGATGATCAGAGTATACCCAGACAACAAGATGACGGCTGGAACGGAGAGCTCACTCTGCTTTCTTTGTATTCGCATTCACAGGTTCACGACTCACCCAGCCGCAGTCTGCTGGGTTGATGCAGAGTTACATATATTTATAGCCACAGTTGCTGTCAATCACTTTCCACAAAAACCCATTTCATTTTCCCTCGCATCTACTCAGACGCTTGTACCTGCTGTTTTCTGTGGCGTCTTGAGTATGAAACAAGTCTACCAGCCTGCAATTAGCACACACTTATATCTGGGTCAGCCCAGCTTCATCTGAAAGAAAATAGCGTGCAGCAAAAGTAAGGTGCGCATATGAGATACCACTCTTGCTAGAGGACGTGGAATATAGTCATAAACAGCAAATTGACATATTCTGACTAAATGCACAATCTAAACGATTTCAGACAATAGTTGCCGCAAAAAATAAAATAAAAAATCAGCCACTGTACTTTGCAGAGGTATACAACCGTCTTACACTGAGAGCTGTTCCTAACATTCAGATTTTCTTTGATAGCTACACGAGTCAAACAGCTGCCTGTATGATGCAGTAAAGTTTGACACCGGAGAAAACTGCAACTGCAATAATACAAATATGGTTCAATAAGTAGTCATTGGACTGTGTTTATCACAAAGCAGCATTCTTACCTTTTAAAATGACAGAATTCTTTATAACGCTCTTCTGTGTTGAATGTGTCGCTGACTAGCGTGGGTGGAAATGTCAATGTCACTTGAGCAGTGAAAAGCAACAACAGCCCATTTCTCTGAATTATATTAAGGTGCAAATGATTCATTGAAAAAAAGGAATAGAAGCAAATACCTGACAGAAAAAAAAATCAAATCAAACACCGCCTGTAATCTTTTCCCTGAGAGAACTTAGTTACTATTACTGGAGTGCGTACGTGTAGCCTGATTTTTATGCAAAATATCTACAAAATGGAATATCCCCTCTCTGGGATTAATAAAAGGATTCCTTCAGTGCAAAAAAAAAAAGCAACCGCATGCTTGTTTAAAATAAGATGGAAAGGAACAGCATTTGCAGTGAAAGCTTGTTCCAAATGTAATGGAATTCAACTCCCCAGGTTTCTAAGGTAACAACTTTATGAGAAATGCGATGCATGTGAGATCACGGGTCACGGTGACCTTAACAGTCAAGTGTATCATTGTAGTAAGCCTGCCAAGGACAGCAAATAGTACAATTCATAGAACCGTTTTGTATTTTGTGTTGGTGAATAATGATTTCACTCAGACATTGCATTCTGTAGAATAGGAATCCAAGCGTGTGCATTTAACAATCGACAAGTGGAAACATGACCTACCCTTTCTCCAGAGCGAGGCCTCTTCTTCGGCCTGCTGGGTGCAGCGTCATCTTTAGGGTTGGTGTCTATGGCCCAGTAGGAACCCTGCCGGAGGAGCCCAATGTTACGTTTAATGGCAGCGATTAAATGAATGTAAAATGGGAATGATGATGATTCGATGCTTGCTACTCAGTCTTTGCCCAATGGACTACAGGAAATTAAGTACAAAATAGTCCAAGATGATCTTTTGGTTCAGCCCTCCAAAACACTCAACAATTCAATCCGAGTATATATGCAATTTTATTTCCACAACCACTTTGGCATAATTTTGAGCAATATCGGGAAACGTTCATTTGATGTATTAATATAATTTATATGCAAGTGTGTAGAGATTTTGACAAGTATGTGTGTTTACACATGATGCATTTGACTATCAAATATCTGTAGTTTATGTCGAATTCTTTTTGAGTATACATATACTATATTGGAGGGAGGCAGCGTGGCAATCAAGATCTACTTTTCGTTACTAGTTCCTTCAGAAACAACGCACAAGCATGGCAACAACTTGTTCCTTGATTTCCTCCCGGTATCTCTCTTTCATGTTTCCCCTTAACTCCCAAAGAGGTCCAAAGCAGCAGACATAGAATTTCAGGAGGTTGATCCAGGCCATGAACACACACACATGTGAACAGAACACACACACACCTCTCCCTCATCTTTCTCCTCCCCCTGTCTCTCAGTCCCACATCACTGAACAGTACACAGCCAATTAACGTACGCACATGCATGATTTAGTTTCTTGCCTCCCTCAATGGCTTCGTACAGCCAATGTTACATACAAGTTATCTCCCCGTGCTGAGCTATCGACCACTTCGATCTGAGGTGTGAATTGAGGTGCCGGTCAGGTCCAAGCCGGGCTAATCAAGGGGGAGCCGCTAGCTTTATGTCTTCGCAGACCTACACTCAAGCTCAAGGATTCACTCTGAATTATTTAAACCTTCTTCCTTCTTATTTCATTTTTCAATGGCCCCAAAATCCCAGCAGCATGGCGCACCCCCTGATGAGTGCACAAATGTGGCACGGGGAGGGGGGGTTGCTAAACATGTACCAAGAAACAGCAGCAATGTTGGAGACTGACTTACTTTGCCAGGATCGTCTTTGGAGCGAGGCACTTTCAGAAAACACTTGTTCAAGGACAGGTTATGTCGAATTGAATTCTGCAAAGAGAGAAGGGGGAGGAATGCTGTGAGAACAAGTGAACCGACAGTAGATTTTTTTTCTTTTTATAATTAACAATACACAAATGACATTAGCACTTGCTCAGTAAAAAGGTGAATGCATTCACTCCATTTGCTGCCCTTCGACGGATGTGAGAATTTTTACGTGGACTCAAATCCGTGACAGAATTCTATCTAAGCCTCTCTGTGAGGGTGTCGAAATGATTTTCCTCGTTACTCAGCAGGCTGGTCAATATCGTCTATTTTGACGGATGGTTACATTTTGGGATCAGACCACTTGACCAAAATTGACGCAAGATGTGTCCAACATTGAGTCATCACTGGCTTTTGTGTGTGGTCCTCCCAAGCAGCCTGACAGGCATCAGTCAGGTCTGAAGATAGCAAGCATCATGGTTTACATTTGAAAAACATGTTAAATGTGCCTGTAGCATATCTTGGGAAATGTTTAACGACTAAGGCTTATCAGTGGTGCCTTGAGAAAATTTTACCGAAGGTAAGAGGTTCAGTTGGAGGGCGGAGGTTAAACTCTGTCGCAAACACTTGTTGCCTGTGCATCATTGGATATAAAAACCTGATAATGAAGTTTCACTTTATGTTGCTACCCTTGTTTCATGCCGCTACGCCCTCGACTGGTCTCAAGGCAATCTCAGGGCAGATTGAGACAAACAACCATTCACATGCTCATTTTTGGAATGTGGCTAAAAACCAGAAGTTCTTGGGTGTGAGGCAGACATGCTAATCACTACTTCACTGTGCAGCCTTTGTGTAGTTGTAAGTCGTGCAATGCTACACTGCAGAAAATTGAGATTACTAAGTGAAATGCATAGAGCATAACCCTTGAAGATGGTGCAATTGCATCAAAGAACACTCAGTCGGTGGGTCGCGCTTATGCTCAAGTTGGCATGACTGTGAATTCACCCCGGGCATTGTATTCTCAGGGCATTGAATCGATCACAACTGTAGCTGTCGGTTTCTGCCCTGACAATTGTGCACAAGTGACAAAAAGTCACAACCAAAATGGAGCAGGACACTTAATAAAAAATAAGCACTGTCTTAACTATAGCCAAGTGTTTTGGGGTGATTCTGGAACATATAAAAGCAGGCCCTATTTCATCCTTTTTGTGGCAAAACCTTAACACATTCCATAGTCGGTGTGTAAGAACGAAAGAAAGCAAAAGAAGAAGACTCATATCAGTGCAGGCTAAGCTGGCGTGAACCTGTTCTCCCTTCAGGCTTCTTTTCTTCACTCATCTGCTGTTGCTAATTAATACCAGGAGGAGATGATGGAGGATAGGAGGAATAACTACACTACACCTCCCCACTTATTCCACTCCGTATCAAGTTGAAGAGAAGAGCCGTGTCTCAAAACATGCTCCTCCAGGAGAAAATACTGTAGGAGTAGGGATTCTCAGCATTAGGACTATCTACAGCACAGACTTTGACGTTTATGGAGCAGTTTGGGTTTGGAACCAGAAGAGCATTTCCCCCCCCCCCCCCCCCCCCCCTCACTATTAATGATGACTGTGTGTACAGCTAGTCGCGGGTGTTGTGCTGTTTAATGCGGCTTGCTAAGGAGTGCGGGCTCCTGGACTTGAGGATGTTGGTTACATAAGGCACGTTTGACAAGCATGGCTGACTTTTTGACAAAATACAATGTGATATAATGTGATGTGTGACAAAAAGTAAGGTTTGAGGGACATGCTTTGGGGTGGAGGGTGTGTGTGCATCCATGTGCCTCCGTGTACGCGTTTGTCTGCATGTCTGTGCACGTGTGTGATTGTGATGTTTTGTGTATGGATCAACTCGAGAAAGTTATCAATGCAAGTACTGTTTGCATGCTCATGCGTGTTCATGCTCGGATGCAGACAGAGAGAATGCCGATTTGGAAAACAAGAGGGATATTTTGCCCAAAAGAAAAACCAATGTGTAGAGAAGCAACAAGCAAGCGGCTCCCTGAAACACAAAACCCAAGTAGGGTATCAAAGGGCCTAAAACATCCAACCAGTTCAGGATGTCCCCTGCCTTCTACCCAAAGTCAGGCGGGATTGGCTTTTGCACGTCCACAAGCCTTGTGAGGATAAGCGGTTCAGGATTAGTTTTGGATTCGTTTTGCCTAAATTGCAAGATAACATTAGCGCCATTAGTCTTCAGACAAAAAAGAAACAACTTAATTATCGATGTGCTCTTAAATTGTATGAAACAAAAAATTGCTTGACATTTTCTGAGTGTCTATTTTCTTTCTCAAGCTTGCCTGCCTTTTAGATTGTGATGTTTTTGATTCTTCACTGTGAAAGGATTAGTATAGCTCAGTGCTTCTCAAATAGTGGGGCGCGCCACCCTTGGGGGGCGCGGTGCTATTCCTGGGGGGGCGCGTGTGACCCTGGGGAACAGGCTTTTTTTTTGGCAGTACTAGAATAAAGTGTAATTGCGCGTTTACTACAGCAGGGGGCAGTGTCGCTCTCATTGTTACT
The DNA here is from genome assembly GCF_033458585.1 of Syngnathus typhle. Taxonomy (NCBI): domain Eukaryota; kingdom Metazoa; phylum Chordata; class Actinopteri; order Syngnathiformes; family Syngnathidae; genus Syngnathus; species Syngnathus typhle. The sequence continues at coordinate 21,371,233 of NC_083739.1, read as the reverse complement.
TCTGTCACGTTTGCGACAGTGCAACATTTTACGACTTACAAGACAAGTTAGGATAGTCACGGTGGGGAGGGGGGGGCGCGAATAGTTTTCTTCTTGCTAGGGGGGGGCGTAACAGAAAATAATTGAGAAGCACTGGTATAGCTGATGCAGTTTAATATTGTCAAGAACATAATTTTGCTAACTTTGAGTTTGGCATTATTCTTTTCTGTGTCACAGGAAGTAAGTGGTATTACTTGACATGATAGAGGTGCACTCTTTTGCATATTATCATTAAAACAAATGTACCTTCCTTGTACCTTCTCAGGTTCTCGGCATCACCCAGACACCTTATTATATCCAAATAGTGATGGAGTGACAGGTTCACTGCAAAGAAGCATGCTCAAGTTATTGAAATGAGCCCTCCTTCCCTTCACTGAACAACTTTACAGAAGTCCTCTTTGAAAATGTATTTGAATTTGGAACCTGAATCATCTGCTTGTGTTTGTCTGCACGTGCATGCATGTGTGTGTGTGTGTTTTACAAATCTGATCACTCATAATCAATTATTAGACAAAACATGCACAGTTTGATGAGGTTCAGTTCAACGTGACACTCACACATCTTTACAAAAAAAAAAATGCAAGGTTATAGATAACCTTATACGTAAAGCTCGAGGATATGTATGGAAACAATCCATTTATTTCCGCAATTATATGACGTCAAGCTCTTCGCATGATGGACGACACCTCCGTTTCTACGTCGTTGCTACAGCAATCCGTCAGATAGGTCAATGATGTGGCCCGGTCGGAACAGGGTCAAATCCAATTTGGACACTTGCTAAAAACTGTGTGGACTGTCAGCCCTAAAAAATTACCCGATTGGTTTTTGTGCTCTCATGCATCGCAACCCAAAACATTTGTATGAGGAAAAGGTTTTGTGCACATCATTATTCTGGGCTAATTTACAAGCCGTCACATCTCTTTTGCAACTCTTCCGTGTCTGCTGCCTTCCTACTTGGAAGCCAGCGTCTTGTGCTGCCAAATATTGAAAAAGAAGTTCACAGGCTAGCAACCATCCTTCTTGTGTCACATCAGCTTAGCTGATTTAAAAAGACAAATGCTCTCAGCCTTTATTTCAATGCAGTCTTTCCAAAATAACAGCGGGACCAATCTGGGTTGCAGGGCAGCGAGAGGTCATGGTGGCGCGCTTCCTGCTTATAGTAGTGTCGGGAAAAAACACTCTGGAGAAGTGACAGCTTTTGTCAGCGATGTTCCATAAGACGAGGACAGAGAGCGAGGGAGGAGGAAGGATGAGAACCGGAGATGTGTGTTTGTACTCTGCACCCCCTAAAAATATGTCTGACAGGTTTGGCTTTCGTTCATATTGAATAAAAGTATGAAGACGATTCAACAATGGGTTTGTGAACTACACACGATAAGACCTTCCTCAGTTTGACTAGATTTGGCAGAAATAAACAAAATCAACAAGGTGAAAAGACTAGAAGAACCTGTCTAAGTGCCTGTCAAATAGAGGAACTTTTGAGGAAGCTCAGAAATATATATCTTTAGGTCTCAAATGGCTGCACAAAATAATTACATTATGATGGCTAAGCCTGAGAAAAATGCATCAGAACATTCCTTCCTTTCTTTTTTCCTCTTTTCGTTCCTCTTCTTTAGTTCCTTCATTTTTCCTGTCTTACTTCCTTCCTCATTTCCTTCCTTACGTCCTTGCTTCCATCCTTCCACTCGACGCACACAACCACCAAAAATTAGCTCAGTGTTACACGATGTTTTATATTAAAATTAGTTGTTACGACAAAAGACGTGAAAGTGCTCGATAAATAAATAAATATATATATCATATATACAATAATTGAATAAAAATAAATAAATAAACATGTAGGCGTTTTAATTGTATTTCTTTTTTTCTAATAAAAGTGACAGTTTTTTAAAAAGGTTTTAGACAGTGGAGGGGAATAAACTCTTGAATGTGATTGTGATTAAAATCCAAAAGAATAAACATGACTGTTTTTACTGTTTTAGACGAGCTCTTTAAATATTGGAGCAATAGGAACAAAGTCACATTTAAAGACGCCCTACTGTTCTGGCAGCAACTGAGTGGTTATCACAATGAAGGTGTCACAACTTGACTGTGTGCTTTATGTTGGTGAGAACTGCACAATCCAGGTTCTCCAGTCAAACTAAATAGTGGGATTTCCATCAGTCCACAAAGGCACCATGGCCATCAGAACATCACTGTTATCAAAAGCAGACAGCATTACACACAAAAACTGAATATGTGCCAATGCAGCACAATCAGACCGACAGAGCATAACATTTCAAGATTCTCCGATTAGCCACGCACGCACAATTAGTAAGTGGCTGACTAGGTCTTGCCCTATATAACTTAACAGTGGTTTGGCGATCGCGGCACAGTGGTTGGGAAAACTGCTCTAAATTACCCATAGGTGTGATTATGAATGTGTATGGTTTTTCGTCTCAGTGTGTCCTGCAATTGGCTGGCAATCAGATCAGGGTGTCCCCCACCTACTGCCCAAAGTCAGACTCCAGTGAGCCGGCAACCCTTGTGAGATTAAGCGGTTCAGATAATGCATGCCTGCAAAACTTTTGTGGGAATAAGCGGTTTGGATGATGAATGAATGAATGAATAATGGATATATGGATGAATAAACTCGTTTACTGCCCCCCCTCCTCCCATCCTGAGAAAAAAATGGCTAATAAGATGTCGTATAATTGTTGCTTAGGCCTACTGTTAGCCATATGGAAGGATCTAGAGGCCTGGCTTCTTTATCAGGAAGATCCTAGGTTGGATGTGTGTCAAATCCTTGAGGACATAGCGAATACAAATTCTTCTGTTTTAATTAAAAATGTAAGTCTTGGACTGCTAATATCGATTCGTACATAATTAGTTTTTCATGTTGAAATATAATTACTAGCTACATGTATACATGCTCCTTTATGCGCAGATATCTGTCACTTTGTTCAGCAAAGGGAATCTACTGTTTCATATTCCAAAGATGCATCATGTTGGGTTCTTATTGAATAATTTCAAATAATATCATATGTAAAAAATGGCAATCTGTCACGGATTTTAACATAACACACATGTTGACTTGGATAGTAATATGAAAATGTATCAATACAAAATGTGGACAAATACTTTTTCTTAGGCTCCTGAGTGATGCCATCACAACTGCAGCTACTTGCCCATTCACACTTTAACACTAGCATATATTATTTGTAAACCTCTTCAATCAAACCTGGCTCATCTAGGTTGCCATGGTTACATTGAAGGAGCAGTTTATCAACAAAAGACAGCGAGCCATTGGGCTTACTGTCTTAAAAAGTAAATCACAACTTCACACAGCGTGGTTATACAAATACACACACACACACTAACATCTGGCCTGCAGACGCTACCACCATGACATAGACTGGGAATGTAGGCGTATAAAGCAGTGTGGTATGCGTTTCTTCTTTATATGGCTTCTGGAATATTCTGATAGTGATTGTGAGCAAAAGCATCACAGACGGGTCAACATTTAGATTTAAGTGAGTACTACAGTATACTTGATCATAACAAACTATGATGATGATGATGATGATGATGAAGATGGATAAAATAATAAAAAAAAAAGGTCAATGCATGCAATTTTACATTTTGACTGACACATTACATAATATCTAATCAATACAATCACGGTCAACCACAATGTATGTACCCTGGCTAAACAAGAGTCAGTGCATCAGCTGTACCTTTACAGTGAGCAACCTGTGTTTGACAATTGCCATCTTGCACGCTGAGCTACAAACATGCACATTAATGTACTCTGCATAACTGTACTGCTGAATTGCGTTCTTTGCATACCATTGAAACGCAAAGCAGCAGCACAGCAAAGATATTTCAGATGCGCTCAAGCGACCCGAGGAGGCTTTGTGCAGCTAAAGAGCCGCTACGACTCCCAGCAGTCTTCCTCCAAATGCGAGCACACTTGACAGCGTACGCCGACCTCCGCTGTGCTTCGTCGCGGATCTCCCGCCGAGACGCAGGGAGAGGATGGCAGGCAGAGTAATGCCTTGCTGATGATTCATATCAGGTGATGATGCAGTGACGTCGGCAGCGCATGCTGCCAAAGGCCGAAGGCCATTGTGATAGCGCTGCCCTTTACTACAGCACATTAGCTCATGTTAATTTGCAGGCAATTAGGCCGGGTTGCATGCAAGCTAGTTTGAGGCGATGGAGGATGCAGGGGGTCGAGAGCAGGTTAGTCAGCAGAGACTACAAACGAGGCATTTTTTAATGCTGTAGCTCAAGTGTGCCATCTATCTATACTTCAGTGTCCCTTTTACTGCTACGTATTGAACTGTGCGAAAAGGGGAAATCGTGGGGAGATGCATGGGTGTGAAAAAGGTGGCAGCAGGACCACTGAGGTAATGGGAAGGTAGTGCAGAGTACAATTTAGAACGAGAACATTTTCAATGCAATGCCTTTTTAACAGAAAATATTTAAAAAAAAAAAAAAGATAATTGATACATTTATTATTTTGGATTTTATTTAATGAGCTCACAATATTCCAATTTTACAGATGATAGAATCTAGACAGTCTCTTGTCCACTGTCAGCTGGGATGGGCTGAAGCTCAGCCTCAATAAAAAATTAAAAAAAAAAGGATACGCTGTAAGGGTGTAATATAAAACAATTTAAATCTGAAAATTGGTTTTGAGTTGACGAACTAAATCGAATCATCAAATCTTAAAAAAGTTGCATCATCGGATCATATTACACCCCATATATCAAGATACATATCAAACCTTTCAATATCTCAACTGTACCGTAATTTTCGGACTATAAGTCGCTCCGGAGTATGAGTCGCATCAGCCATAAAATGCCCAAAAAAGTGAAAAAGGTAGGCTAACGTGACATAAACACAAACTAAAAGCTGAGAACGGCCCTGACGTAAAATTCAGAGTTATTCAAAAAACTATTACATAGGGGTGTAACGATACATCGATACACATCGACTTTATTTTGAAAGCCAGTTCATTGTTGCTTGCTTCCTCTTTCCGGGAGCAGGGAGCAGTGCGCGGCGTTGCTGCACATGAAAGGGGAGTCGACAACTAGTACGCGGCTCCTGGGCTGGTGCTATGGCTCGTGTCCAAAAAGACGAGGAAATTGGCTCCCCTTTAGGCTTCAAGTCATTCTTTGGAAGCACTTTGGATTCCAAAGAAAAGATGGCTCAACGGACAAGACACGTGCAGTTTGTAAATCCTGCCATGCGGTGATCAAATATTCAGGGAGCACAAATCTCGCCGCACATTTAAAGAAAAAACACGACATCAAAGTTCAGTGTTAAAGTAAGTAATTTGTATACTACAATACTCTTGTAATTTCCTAGATAAAGGAAACCTTTAGTACCTTGTTGATTTTGCGTATGAATTGTTATAAATCAGGATATTGTTCTATATTTTTTATTAAAAAAAAAAAAAAAAAAACGATCGTAGAGCACTATATTGCGATATATCGTGAATGAATTGCAGCAGGCTTTAAGATATCGGCAAATATCGTATTGTAGTTCTTTATATCGATATTATATCGTATCGTGACAAAACCCGCGATTTACACCCCTACTATTACATAAATAACACGTTAATAAAACCATCTGTGTCACTCCAATTCATTAAATCCATCAATCGTCCTTTGTCAACAATGCGTGCGCGCCGCTGACGGCTCTTGCACTTCAAAATATTCCACAGGCCCATATAACGATATATAAATTATATATCAAATAACTATTATATAAGCAAGAATGTTATCAAACCATCTGTGCACTCTAAATCATTAAAATCCGCAACGTTGTTTACATAAAGAACAAAGATTGACTCGACGGAGCTGCTGCTGACGCGCCGTCGAGCTGCTGCTGTCACTTGAAATTCAAATTACAGTAATCCCTTGCTACATTGCGGTTTGTTTATCGCGGTTTCACCTTTTTTTTTTTTTTTTTTTTTAATATTTGAAAAAAAACATATAAGTCGCTCCTTATTATATGTCGCCCACCCCCCACCCAAACTATGAAAAAAAACACGACTTCTAGTCCGAAAATTCCGGTAATTGCAATATGGTGATGCTGATAAGCTGCTTTATTTGTGCTCACAGTCATCATACAATACATTTTTATAGGGTAACACAACCTAACGAACATTTCCCATTAATTTGACACCAACATGTCAAATTTTATAACCTTGTATGGTGTCATGATAATAACAGCAAACACAAGTGGCCATTACATAAATTTGTATGTGGCCAGAATGTGTTGTCCTCATTTAAACTCTGTTTACCCTGCACCCTCGCATTATCATACAGAGCAGACATAGTGCGTGTACAGGGTAGTAAAAGTCTCCTCTACTCGCTGACAGTCTTCACTCCTCCCGCCCCAATTTTCTCTTTCCTGCTGAGCTCCATGTGTAATCTGCAGACTGCACACGTATACTCTGCTTACCTGGGTGGGTGCACAATCAAGTGCGTGTGCGTGTGTGCGTGTGTGTGTGTGTGTGTGAGGATGACGGAGTGGGTGAACATCATATGAAGCATGTGTTGGTATGGGGGGAAAAAACCTGCGTGTGCGTCTTGTGTTGGTACATTAAGAACATGTCTTTCTACATGTGCGTCCAAATGTCTGGCCAACATGCCAACCAAGCTGACAGCAATCACCTGAACTGGAATGACCCCAATTTACGTAATCTTCTGAGTGATGGTCATAGCTGGTATGAAACAAGGCTGCCTGACAATGCCTTGCCTCTTCCTTACACTCCTGCTATGCAATGCTAATTCTTAGCCTTTCGTTTACAAAGGGAATGCATCAAATCACAGTTAAATGGAACTACTCGTGTGCCGCTTTTATGCAGTTAACAGGCCTACCGTAAATGTCATCACACAACTTGCAATACTAATATACTGAACACAAGTACTAGTTCTTTTCTGACCAAATAATTTGATCAATGTTTTTTTAACCACCCCAAAAATTGATAAAACACAAATTGATTACTCTCCAACAGCAAGGACGGTCTGAATATGGCAGGAGTTCTTCAGAAATCTCTAAATGTACTCTAAGCAGCAGATTGTATTAATGACATGCTAACATAAAACCATAATGGGAATTATCTGAATGGCAATGACCTCAATGGAAAGTATCCCTCTCTCTATGGGATACGGTCCTTGCTTTAAATACCCTGCACCGATCTCACGGACGAATGCCAGAGCGTGTGAAAGTAAATCCGCCACGAGTGTGCGGCTGTAATGATGCTACTATGCAGCCTCACACGCAAATCAGTGGAGTGTAATTATGGGATCCCAAAACATTCTGACACCCAAATACAATTGAAGAAAGGGGAAGTCTATAAGCTGCACTGACAGAAACCCTAAAAGGCCTAAATAAGATCTATCCTCTCTTCCATAATAGGAAACAAATTGAGTGAGTCCTGCAATGGAGGTAAAAGGTGTGCCAAGTCAAGCTGGTATGCGTGTCACCTCTTCAGGCATGTATCTTCACACAGGGAGCAGCGGATAGAAGATTACAGACTGACAACAATTGGAGAACGCACATGGAAAAAGACAGGTGGAATAAAGAGAAGAAAGAGCTCCATTAGAGAAATTTGTCAACATAATGGAAAGACTACACTGAACCTGTTTACTTCGGGTGACACGTTGTCGACCAACCGCAATTGGTGAAAGTTCGTGATGTACAAAGACCACATTAAAAGAATAAATAAATAAAATAAGGTTGTGGTCTTTATCTTTCCCACATGCTTAAAACACTTTTTAAGCGTATTTGAACACACCCAAAAAATGGAAAGCACAAAATGTATAGAAACTACTGTAAGTATTAGGAACAAGTGAGTACCGCAACTAGTATCAATTTCAGCCTTATTTTAATGTATCGGACATCGCGACAGCGGCCGATACCAGTCATCGATACTGGGGGGCCCTCTTGTGGCCGTTTTACTTTCAAGAACTAAATGAAATGCATTGCAGACCGAACGTTATTCTAAATTAATTCTATCTATGTATGTCAATCCTATTTTATGCTCATCAGGATTATTCATTCATTTATCTCCCGAATCGCTTATCCTCACAAGGGCCGCGGGCATGCTGGAGCCTATCCCAACAGTTTTTAAGGCAGGGTGGGCAGAGTAGACCTCGAACTGGTCACCAGCCAATCACAGGACACACATAAAAAAACAGCAATGTTATCACTCGTGAAGCAAAGACTGAGAAACTTGAGAATGCACAATGTGAAATTCAAGCATGGGATAATTGGTGTCATCTTCCTTTAGTTCACCTTCTCAAAAGCTAATTGCTCCAAAAGTGGAAGCCCTACTACACAATGTCTGTGCTGATAAGAAACCATGGCAGCATAGGCTACTGCGACTTCTTAACTTTGTGTCAGCCTTAATGACCTCCAAAGTTTTCAGTGCGAGGGTTGTTTCTCTGTTTTATGACAAGCAGGTCGCAGAATTGATGTTAATTGGCTACCTAATTAGCTTGCTATCTAGTATAATTGGGACTCAAGAATGTTCCTCACTTCTGTGATAGTGAAAGAGCAAGAAGAGCACTCGGGGACTGCCAACGTCCGCCAACATCCACCAAATCTGAGTAAACAGCTATGACGTTAATAGTTACCAAATGAAGATGAGAGTTTTGTCTGGAATTGTCCAGCCATTCCAATTTCTACAGCATTTATTTATTCTATCCAGGCACCCAACAGGAGCAAGAGTTTATCAGAGTGGATGACTTGACTGCTCGACAGGGTGTTTTGTTATTGAGACACTAACAAAAAAAGTGATCCCATTTTAGCTGCATGAAATTCATGTGATAAGATTTCTTATGCTGAATTTACATGCCTGAATCAGATGGGATCTCTTCTGTGTAGCGTTTCTATATTCTACCTGTGCTTGCAATCATTTTTTTCTCTGTACTCAGGTTTCCCCCCATAATCCGAAAACATTCCATCCATCCATCCATCCGTCCATCTATCCATCCATCCATCCATCCATTTTCTCTCCATCTTGTCCACATTATGGCTTAGGTTTGCAGCTTAGCTGAAGCCTATCCTATCTGACTTTGGGTAAGGGTCAGTGTACAGTGTACAGTACAGTGTACAGTAACTTGCAAAGTGAATTGAAAACTGGAAGTTGCCAATCAGAGTCAACGTGACTATGACTGTTCACGTGTGTCCAGCATTTGATTGGTGACCATTCCAGGGTCCCTGAATCAGGCATCGTCTTCCATTATAAACTTTAAACTTTTGATAAAATGAATATTCTCACTTAAATACAACTAGTAAATCCTCTACCGATCGTGGAAAAAAAATATAATTGATAAATGATAAACAAATGAACACTGTACAAAGTCATGGAATCAAAATATAACCGTGGTAGCTTTATAAAAAACAAAACAAATTTTTTCAGTTCACTTTCAAATCAAAATGAGCAAAGATGGAAGGATTGTGCTGCTGCTTACCTTCCAGCCACTGCCAGCCTCTCTGTAGTAGGGGAAGTTGTCACAGATCCACTGATAGATCTCACTGAGGGTCATGCGTTTGCGAGGCGAGCCATTGATGGCAAAGGTGATGAGGCTTGCGTAGCTGTATGGTGGTTTACCGTCTCTTTGTTGATTACTTTCCTCCTGGTCTAAAGTTGTTCCAGGTTCTAACTGAGTGATTTTCTTTCCTGGCCCATGATGTCCATGATGGAGACTATGATGATGGTGGTGGTGGTGGTGATGTCCATGATAGTGACCGTGGTGGAGACCACCCGCATCTCTGTCAGTCTTCTGGATGGTTGCTCTCATGCCAAGCTGTGGAAGCCAGTCCATTGAGGTCAGGCTGCTTTCCAGTTCAGAGGTCATAGTGCTGGGAAAGGATGAAGAATAAGATGAACAGCGGTTTATGGACCCTCTCCTAATGGGCTCAATGGGTACCGGGGTGCTGCAACCTTGGATCACATCTGCATGATAAGAATAGAAAACAGTACTAGTGTTAGTATATAGATTTAAAACCTGTTCTGGCTTTTTTGAGGCCACTTTGATCAAAATTTTTAAAAATTCCACTTGGAGTAGATGATATTGTTTTGATATTAAATGCAACTTGCACAAGGCACAATTCATTCCTGAAAATGACTACAAACATTGTTCAGTCTCATTTGGTTCACATTGAATCAGAAAAAGAGCGATCTGGTTTGGCTTTTAGTTAAGTCAACAACAACATTGTTAAACCCGCTAACACAGTTTCAACTCTCACACATCACTAGTAGTGAGGTCCATATGTGACTTTCCAATCAGTAAGTGTAGCTGTGAATGGTTATCTGTCTCTGTCTGTCCTGTAATTGACTGGCACCCTATCTAAAGTGTACTGGTTTCAGATTCTATACTGTGTCTCCAATATAACGAATAATTTGTCGCACTAAGACTGTTATTAAAGCATATATTACATATGCCAATTTGGTGAGGGCAATGGATAGAGGCTTCTGAACAAGACCTGGGAGCTGCTGATCTGTCTATATTCATACATTATTCACTGAGGAAATCTGTCTGGAATCTTGTTATGTCAACTAATGTGATAAAACATTGCTAGGTTTGAACTGAAATGCTCCTACACCCGTGCTCCCTACTTCTGCCAAGTATCATGCAACTCCATTGAGTTGCTATGTTATTCCTTGTACCACAAAACGAGAACAGGGCATCACAAGTCGATCTTGTGGACAATGTGGACTGTCACTGTTAAGTGGGTACTCAGAAGCAACTTAATGGGACCACCATGGCATTCTTTTGAACGCCCATAGACAGCAAGGAATAATGGCCATGATGCAGGCAGACTGTGTAACAGCAAAGACATTCAAAGATGTTGTAACCCAACATGGAAAATGCTTTTCTCCAGTCAAATGTTTTGAACTAATTTATGTCTGCACAGAACGTCCTGTAGACTAGTTAAAAGCAAATCCCTTCGACAATAAGAAATGTTTTTTTGTTTGTTTATTTTGTTTTTCCATCAATGACACGTCAAACTGTTTGTTTTATTTTCAAGGGTCAATAGACAAGGAGAAGTATTGAAAAACAACAAAGGACATCATCTTCTCCTGTACCGTTGATGACTAGGCTTTGTCCATATCTATCATATCTTGCTTTGTCAGAGTTAAGTTAGATTTCTTTTCTGAACGAAACAACATAAAAAAAAACATGCGGAGGTCCACCGAGCAAATATTTCTGACCTATTGAAACTTCAAAATAAAACCGCAACATAAATTTGTAAAATGTAACATATCCTGTAATTCAAAGGCAGTGTGCCTTTTAAGATTCTGGGTTGCATTGTGATTGGCTACATTGCATTTCTGGTGTGTGGTTCTCCATAAGTTAAAAGAGGAACCCTTCTACACCTCGGGATGTTTTCCCTACCAATCGACAACCAAACTTTTGTTTCCAATGGTAACATTTTAAATGAGTGGATAATGAACTTGAATGAATGACTATACCATTGACAAAAAAGTACGGCAAGATGCTAAAGCAAAAAGTCGAAGGACTCTGGCAATTCCTGGTGCTGCTGCAATGCACAAACAGACAACCACACAAGACGGTGAGCTTGCTCCGCCAGCCAGCCTTCATGAGATATTAATAGCGTGCAAGCGCTCAACTGGGCTCGGCATCCAACCTGATTTCAACTCTTCTTTCTGTCTCTGTGTGTTCCGTCAATCTGGATTGCTTCTCATTCTCGTTGTTTCCCAAGTGGAAATGGCAATTGGCTCTGCAGAATGACTAAAAGCTGCGGAATTGTTTTCACAAGTGGCTGCCAAATGAGAGGGGAGGGCGACAGCTCCAAGCCTCTGAAGGCATGGAGAAGCTCGATTGTCTCCTATACCATATGTAAAGCCCACCAACGTTCCACACTTGTTTGACGTGCCTCGACGCATTGTCCCGTGCATCTCATTAACATAGTTTTATAAAACTGCATGGCAGTAAAATGTGACCCTGTGTTACAGTGCCACCTGCAAACCCCACAATGGAACGCAAGCCCGATCAGAAGATAAGCCTCATAACCGCTCATAATCGGATATCGACAAGAACTGTGTAAAAAAGCCTTTTAAAGACTGACAGCTCACAATCACCACGCTTTTGAAAGTTACATACCTGACACTTCAATCCGGATGGGCGCAAATAAAGCAAAATCTTGTTGCAAAATGTGTAGGCCGGCAGATAGAATACTCACTGTAATAAGCAGCAGTTAGCCTTCGAAGGATACCAACATGGACACTGAATCTGAACCTTCATTTTGCATCCCACACAGTAACCTTTGTGTGTCCTTGCACACAACAAAAAAGCCCACTGGCCCACACGTTTTCCATTCATACTCAGTGAATATGATCAAGGTTGGATAATTTAGATAAGCATGCCTAGGGAGAGAAATGCAAACTGTGTGTCTCTCTCAATCAATTCCTCTTGAGAGGCAATATACCAGAAGGAGCTCCAGCAAAAATCTTGTTAATTGCAAATACAGATAAAATAATTCCGTAACATTTTTTAGAAACACAAATATTTGGCAGCCATGTCAATGAGATAAATTCAGGCAGTGGTACCATGGCAAGGAAAGATAACATACGAAATATGTGATGAGGCTACCTGCACAGCAACAGCTCCCAGCTCACCCTCAAGGTCTAGCGAGAGCTATCATCCCAGGAAGTCATCTTAATTGATGAAGCTCTATGGCTGGAGGAGAGGTAAAATTGCTAGCAGCGGTGATGGTATGTCCTGTAGGTGGGAGCGTGGGGAGGTAGTGACAGAAAAACAAGTACTTATTTTCTACTCATTAAAAGGAGAATAAAGCTGCAATTCAGTCAGACACAAGCTGCAAACCCACTGTGCTGCAATGGTTTACAGGAAGTTTGTTGGGAGCGGGGACTGTCTGGAACGCGGCCCAAAGTAGCTTCACACAGCTCGGCTGACCAGTCGTCGAGTTGATGAGTAATAGGAGAGAGCGGAGGAAAGGGGGAGGAGGGGCATGACTTGGCTTCGAGGGAGATGGGCCCTGCTGGATGAGCGAGGTGCAACCAATTACCAAGTCAACCCAGTCAACTGGTCCCACGGTGACTGGGCTGACCTCAACATAGTGCCTCTCTAATTCATGCTGTGTGTCATAACAGCCTCAGAAGCTCAGGGGAGAAGAATATCAGTGTACAGACATCATGTACAGTGTACCTCTGCAAAAGCTCCCTAACTGCACTGGAGGCTACTCTGTCTGAGGATACAAACATTTTGTATTTTGGGGAGCAGAAAAACAATCTTGCGTAGCATCTTCTTCATACACCACAGCATATCATTAGCATAAATTAACTACTTCTGCATAACCTTCTCAACCGCTCCAAACAAAGACACAAATAGATATAAAACTGATATAAAGACACCCTGGGTTTTTGTGACATTACAAAACATGAAACCCAAATAAATAATTTCAAAACATTTCCCACCATTACTATAACCTACAACCCTTAATCTAAAAGATTAATTCCTTTCAAACTAAAAATAATCTACTGTGATAATCTGATTGCCCAGTTGCCTTTGAACAACTGCGGATAAAACTATGTTCATAACAACTATTCAGTTTCAAACTCCTGTTAAATGAGAGTCCACACACAAATGGCAGCACTTGACATGTATAAAGTTTGGAGTTTAGAGTTTTGGAGAAAATTAAAACATTTTCATTTAAAAAAAGCGCTATTCATACACAAAGTAACTCAATGTTAGTGAGGGACGAACCCACATTCTCAGGTTAGGAGACGGCTGCGCAACACTGGAGCCATGCCACTCCTATTGTGTGTTAGGATATGGCTCCTGTCAGATGGAATCATTGTACCTCCAAAAGGAGACCAGACGTTTTAGGTCTCATTTTGGGGATACCAGCAATAACTGACAACAACATGATCCCCACGAGCACCAGGAAGGGTGCTGGCCTGTTGAAAATATAGTTCACAAGTGAGATGATCTGCTTTTTTTTTTTTTTTTTTTTTTTGCTATTGCTATCTTTAAAATAATAATAATAACAATAGAGCCACTTACTACTGTACAAGCGTTCAGCATCTCACGTCTGTTTGTGCTATTATCTTTTAAATCAGACATGTAAACTTGGAAATGGCATATTTCAAAACCATATTGTAGTAATGGATAGTTCAGACAACCTCAAGGGCACAGAAATGATGAGATGTTTTACACCCAAATAAGTCAAACAAATTCATCTCAAAAGTGTGTAATAAACTGGTAGCCCTTTGCAGTCGTAGCTGTCACTGGGCAATAATATCCTGTTATTGCCACTTAAATGTTGTTAGTCACCTGAATGTTGTTAGTCACTTAAATGTTGTACAGAAGCTAAGATCAACCGGAGTCAAATTCCTCGTTTGGCATGCACAAACTTGGCTAATAAAGCTGATTTTGATTCTGCTTTCCAAAAGGTCGGTAAATCATGATATAGATCAATTAAAGCGTTAACTTTATACGTATATCTATTCCTCTTTTATAATGCGGTTCTGGACTTTTACTGCAGCTTTTTCTGTTGCGTGTTTTGGGGGGTTATGTTCAGTCTCCTGTTTAGCAAGTAGAACGCATGCATGTTCTATAGGGTTTGAATTTGGAGATCAACTTGGCAAGTTTAAAATATCCCATTTCTTACCCTTAATTAATTTATTTTTTAAAAAAAAGAACTTGAAAATTGATCAAAAGAAAGTCGCATGGCATTTCCTACTTTTTTATTCAGATGTTAGTTTTTGCAACTTGTCAGTTGTGAGTCATTAGCTGTTAATTCTTGCAAATAATTAAGCATGAATGACCAGACACGAGCAAGCACCCGGGCATCGCTTCTCAGGAAAAGGCTAATAATTTTACATTTACTAATCAAAATAGATTTCCTGCCATCCTGTGGCAGGAGCTTTCCCAACTCTAAATATTGTCTCTTTCTAAAGAGTCGAGGGTGTGTGAGCGATTGAATGTATTAGACTTTGTAGTAGTGATGTATGCACTCAGCCGCATGCATCAGCAACAGCTAACAGTCCCCTGCTGCTAGCTGGCTTTTAGACTGAGAGCTTTTTACAGTTCTGCATTTTAATAGGGAGTACTTTGAATGGAGTGACGGGGGGTTTGGGGCGGAGAGGGGGGCATCAAAATATTTTCAGAGGAAAATGAAGTAATGACAAAATACCCACCCAGAGCGTGTGGAGCAAAAGAGGTTGCCGGGAAGGGAGCACTTTGCCAGGGGTTGGGCTAATGTGTCAAAAGAAGCCTTCCAAACAGCAGTATTGAACATTTTAATTACTTTCTGTTTCGATGCCAAAAACACATAAGCCTGAATAGGTTGACTGCTTGTACATGAAAGCGAATCAAGCTGCCCTTATGGTGGCGGCTCACTCATCTCTCAGGGAAATTGGTGAAGTAATTATCAGCCGCTCCTGTCAGCGTATTCTCAAAGAAGACCATTGATGTCGTGTATCAGTTATAGTCCTTAAAGAAAATGGTCAGACATATCAATACTCCAAAGGGGAAAGAAATAAGTAGCGGGAGCAGAGCGTTTATCCACATTTAAAAGTCTGGCAGCTCTTTTATAGGCCATTTCAGAAGCTTGCAAGTTGTCAGCCGAGGCAAGCCAATTGCATCTCAAATGGAACTCCAAGAGCACTCAGTCGCATACAGACCTCTGCCGAGGTGTGGTCTGTATATCAACACACAGGAAACTTGCCTGGTGTTGAGTGACTTCGTACATGATGCCATAAAGTATGGTAGCTTAATTAATATTCGCATATAATACTATGAAGGTACTGAAAAGGTTTGGTATCCTGTAATATTCTTCTGGGGCAAATGATGAAACACTCAGCCAGGTTTAGGACTGGCCAAGGAACAACAACCTTGTAGTGAGATCATAAACAGTCCCAATAAAATGATATACAGTACAATGTAAACCTTATGAAAACATACAGCATCTCTAATAAGCTATGCAAAGTCAAAGTAGATGTCAAGCGGAAAACATTTTGTTAAAAATGTAACGGGTTACTGCAGTGCCAGCCGTTTGCAGAACCTACTAAATAACTCACACAAACAAGGGGTGGGAAACAAAGCCACTTTTGCACTTAGCGGAGTTGGGTACCAAACAATTGTCGCCATTTTTCTCCGAATCATTGCTGGAAGAAAAGCTGATTGAGAAAGTAGAAAAGTAAACCTCCAAAGCCCTGGAATAAATCATTTAAGTCATTAAAAGCTCACCAAAGCTGAGCATAACACCTGAAAACATCTGCAGAGAAGTGCTACCGACCCAGAAGATTTACCACGGCAAACTCGGTCGGGGGTGTGAGGGAAGCGATCGTGATTCGAGTTTTTGATAAAAACGAAAAAAGTTAACAAGGCATATTTTGTCATAAATAAAACATAGGAATGCAGCATTTCAGTAAACTCCCCCAACGGAAGGTCCCAGGAGAGAGATGTTTGTGAAATGGTGCAGCGCAGTAAAGGGGGCTATTGCACTGCGTCACTACAGCTCTAACTACATCCTCTCATCCAGCCCTATTCAACAAGGACTAGTCCTCTTTAAAAATTCATTAATTTACAGCAAAAATAGATTAAAGCCCTCATCTGCAACAACCTAAAAAGTTTGGCTTGTGAATAACATTAATAATGGAAGCAAGCATCCAAAACCTCGAGGCCCCCGGCTCGAAGGCAAAGCTTGGCTTTTGTTGCGCTTTATAATGGAGAGTCATTTACATGTTTTAGAAGTACAACAGCTTTCTTGTGGTTGTTTATAATTATTTAGTTTTACATGCAAAATGTCCAACAACTGCAACTTAATAAAACTTATCCAGCAGAGTGCAAAAACTCTCAACTTGTTGAAGATACTGTAGAGGCTTTACATCAGACAGATGATGAAAGATTTGCACTGCCCTGCCTTGTTTGGCTGTTGAGTTCAGTCTAAAAAAGTCATTATCATGTGTCTCGTCTTTGAAATACTAATCTTAAAAAAAAGAAAATAGAAATAAAAAACACTGGCATTGCTTTCCAAGCAGAATCAAAACTTATTCTTGATGAGATAAGAGGTTTTGTTGTTTTGGAATTCAAATGTTGTCCATTTTCCTCTCGGTAAGACATTACAGACACTAAATAAATGTTCATGGAGTTGTAATGCTCTAATGCGGCATCAGATGGTAAAGTACCTTTGTTCGAGGTCCGGCTTAAGGATGGCATGAAGAAAACACCTTACGAGTGACGAGCACACAATCGTGTTGAACAGATTTTGATTGTACCAACGAGTCGATCTACTAGACGCCCTTTGAAACAATGCGTGTGTATGTGTGTGATATACGAACAACACATTTAAATGCATCAGGTGGGCTGGAGGAAATGATCCAATTTTACATAATTAGGCCAAAGAGTTTTATTTATTTACGACACATAATGCAGCTTTCTTCATCTGTCTTTGACAGCGACATATAATCAGAAGCAAAACAATTAAATGAACTTCCAGTAGATGGCAGAAAGGACAGCAGCCCTGTTATTCTGTTGACGGTGGTGAGCTGTGAAATTTTCTACTGTGGAAAAATACGTGCCTTGGCTCCCTTACAGGTTGGAAAACTCTGGCAGAGACGACATACTATTATTGCCTGACAGGTGAGCCGCTCCACATCGATAGAACTGACTGCAGTCCATTCCGTTGTTTTTCTTTCATATCAAATTAATGTCGCTTTCACGATACGGTACAGTATTGTGCTGAGCTGCCAGGACAGAGACGTCTGTTTTTCTTTTCAATAATAAATCTGAACTCTTAACTTCTTGGGCATCAATTTAAGAGATTTTGTTGTATTTGCTAGTTTGTCATTGAGTTTTGAAGATTTGAAATGTGAGTGACAGAGGTGTATCAAATCTAAGCTAAAGAGAAAACAATTTGTCAAATATTTGCATTGAATTTACTTCTCCTTACTCTACATCGAAACTGCAAAGCTACAATGCACTATGCACTTTTGCCCACAGCTGGTTTAAGGAGGTGTTTTGTTCAATGACAGCGTATAAAACAGAATCAGGCAACACAACTGAGAGGGTATGCTAAAAAGATCCAGTTGACAGATTTCTTACTACCGTAATTTTCGGACTACAAGTCGCGTTTTTTTCATAGTTTGGGTGGGGGGGCCGACTTATACTCAGGAGCAACTTATATACATATATATGGGTTTTTTTTCACTTTTTGGGGCATTTTATGGCTGGTGCGACTTATACTCCGGTCCGATTTATAGTCCGAAAATTACGGTAATATACGTACATTCAGGAAAATGGCATCAGTATGAAAAGGTCTTTGAAAGAGAACGTACAGCGGACAGTATACACGCGGTACGATATATGGGTCAGCCCAGTGGTGAAGGCAAGCTACCCACATCAAACACATGTCTATTTTGGGCTTTTAATTAGGAGATGATACACACCAAGCAGAAGCTTCAAGATGCTGTCGAAAAGACGGAAAAAAAAATGTACTCCACTGTGTGACAATGTCTACATGAAGCCATGTCTGAAGATTAGAGTTTGAACTCTCGTGCACGGCGCATACATCGGCGATCATCAGCCAATCGAAATCAAAGATCAGACTTGTCAATAAATCGATAAAAAAGATGTTTGCCTCTCTACAAAAGACAGTTTGTTGTCTTAATTCAAACATGTTTCCGTTTCCTTAAAAGCAAAGTCACCTAAGCTGAATTTGTGAGTCGTAATGAAGGAGTAAGGAGACAAAGAAATATCGTGACAGGCTTGACAGATTGAGAGAGTTTCATTCCGAGTTTGTTTTCAGCCAAGAAAATGAGACGCGTGTAACGCATTCACAAATAGCCCTTAATTCAACTTCCAAAAAGTCATTACCACAGTGCATTTACTGACATTGACGATAATTACGACGACCTTTCCGATGATAAAACACAAATCAGTAAAACATTATGAGGGTCCTTTCTCTTCACGTTTGACGCGATTTTGCATCACGTTTTAATGAAGCATTTAGGGGGTCTAAAAAGTGATCTACCGAGTAGGTCTACAATGGCAATCAGCAGAGAGTACGGCAGCTGTTCAGCAATTAAAAAGCCAAATTACCCTCAATCAAGACCATTTACGAGCCCAAGTAAATCTCACAGCAAATAATGATGAGAGAGATCTGTTCAGACAGCTCTCATCTTGATAGGAATTAGAGACGCATCCAAACCTAGAGCGTGGCACGCTTTTAAAACTGCCACATACAAAAATATACACACACACACGTCACTGTTTTTTTCCACAGACATGAAAGCATGATGCATTAGCTTGATCTGCATGCTGCAACAAGATTGATGGGATTGACTTTCAACAATGTTTGTCATTGTCTACAGTGAGGTCAAGAACGCTTTTTGGAACATTACGTCAACACTTACAGCACCTGGGTGAGGGTTAACGTGACAGCAATATAAACGGGTCACCCGAATATGCTATTTGATCATTAAATAGTGCATACGTGTGATTAAATTACTTTTTAAATTAGGTCTGCTCAACTATGGATAAGATCATAATCACGATTATTTTGTTAAATATTGAAATCATGATTATTTGCACTATTATGTTTTGGAAATTGGACAGCATTTATTGAACACGTTTGGAACTGTATTTACGGAACATAGTTTAAAAAAAAAAAAACACATGTTAAATATGGCCTGGATCTGGCGGGTCGTAGCGGTTGAGTTGCGCATGGACGTCTCAGAACGGAAAAAAATAATACTGTAAATTCCGGACTATAAGCCGCGACTTTTTTCCAAAATTTTGAACCCTGCGGCTTATAGTCAGGTGCGGCTTATATAAGGATTTTTTCCGTGATTTTTGTGATGACTTGATCACTTCTATACACTGCGGTATCTTGAAGAAAAAAACAACAACAAAAATACTATTTTGAAACACTACTATGTCTGCTGCTTATTCTGGCTGTGTTGCTTGTGACTATTATGAGCTTTAGTAGGAATGCACGCTAGGTGACCTGCGTCAAAGGGCTCTAAACCCTTCGTCACAAGCAATGTTGAGAAAGACATGTTAAAGTATGTTATAAAAACTTTAAATTTTAGCTGGTGCGGCTTATAGTCCGGTGCGGTTTATAGGCCGGAATTTACGGTAATCTTTTTTCCCCAATTATAGGAATTTTGAGTTCATCTGGAGCCGAAATCGTAATCATGATTAAAATTCGATTAAATGAGCAGCCCTATTTGAAATTAAATTTTAAAGGGTATAGGTATCAAACTCTGCCACCAATAGCAAAAACAATGCGCGTAATTGAACCCCCCCAAACCTCCAAAATGTTTATAATTTTCTTTATGAACTCATTCACGACCTCCAATTTCAAAGCAGTTCCCCATACTGCCAGCCAATTCAGAGCATTTAGATTTTTGATCTTTCAGAACCTAGTGAGGATAAGCAGTTCAGAAGATGGACAGATGAATGAATGAATGCATGAATGAATGAATGAATGAATGAATGAATGAATGAATGATTACAGTACCCAGTGGCCATTTACCACACAGCTGCACGAATAATCATAGTGAGTCTTGAGTTTGAATTACTCAAGTACTCGCACAGTCGACTGTATGTCATTAGTCATTACATTGCCATTCTGTAAGTACTATCCTGTTATTGCCATGTTATTACATGGATTTTCAAATGCAATTACCATGTACACTACATAAGCAAAACAGGAACTCGTAAGTCTCATTCTATGAGAAAACTTGCATTAGTATCAAAGCGTTCATTTTTCTACATTTGCCAAAATGTACAAAGCACCTCTGGTAGTCTTGGCCCAGAGGTTGCATCGGTGACCACACTTTGCATCCTGACACTTAAAAAGACAGAGAAGAAGAAAATCAATAGCAACCACCTGCTGCCATTTCTTGAAATTTGGGATTTTTATTAGTATTTAATTCCTTATAATTTTCGACAACAGTTGTATGGCAAAAGTATTTTGTACACCCAAATTTGCATACTTTAATATAATCATAAGCACAGTGTGGAATCCGTGTAAGTGGTTCAGCACATTCATCTTTCTGCTGTAACTTTTCCTCATTCACATCTGCAAAGGTCACGTCTAGCAAATCTGCTTGATGTCATGGAGAAAAGAACCAGTCGCCTCTAAGCACACATCACTGTGCAGGCTGTGCTCACATGCTCAAGACAGTTGTAACTGTCTACTGCTCACTTCAATTTGACACATAGACAAATGTTTTAATAAGGAGACCTGCAAGGGCCTCAGTCAGTCACACAGTAGGGATGCTGCAAGGTTACCACAGCAAGCTTATAGAAGTTTACTTTACCAGTGCATATAATTGCTTAAAAAGAGTGATACAATGATTGCATGCATGCAGGCATGCATGTCTGAATTTTCTGACATGTCATTTGCAAAAACCTCGCCGTTTTCTTGATGCGCTGAAATTGGAAATGATAATGCATACATTACAAATTAGCAACGCAGAATACTCACCGTGATAAGTGAACAGGAACCGGGTTTTAATTTTTGCACGCCGGTTAGGAAGCTCCAGACTATGGCAGTACTGCACTTCCCGACGTGACTCGACGACAAAAGCTCCCAGTTGGTGTCTGATCTCTGTCACCGCCGGGGCTGCAGGCTCGGTACTCGGCAGGCGTGTCACTTGACGCTACTGTGGTCATCCGACTGTCATCACGGACGCCTCGGCCCGATGTCCGCGTTTGACTCCAGGCGTCTGGTGAGGACTCGAGGAGACCGCTCTCTTGACTTCCCTCCGCCGCCAATTCACCGGAACTACTTGCAACGGCAGCCGAAGCACGGGTTAGATGGATTCATACACCACCGTAGGAAAGATGATAGCGCATCAAAGTATCTAGTCCCTAATATTCATGAAGAAATTCACGCCTGTGTGACGATGGACACAACAACAACAACAACAACAAATAATAATAATAATAATAATAATAATAATAATAATAATAATAATAATAATAATAATAATAATAATAATAATAATAATAATAATAATAATAATAACAATAGTTTTAAAATAATAATAATAACTTTGACGCCCGCGACCCTCATGTGGAGAAGCAGTCCAGAAAATAGTTGAATGGATGCAACTTTGACAGTAAATTTGTTTACAGTGGCTGCTAGTTTACTCATGACATCAGTTTCAGTTATGTTTTATCATCCATGTACCATAGTTTGCCTTCTTGTTTTATCCATCCATTTTCCCTACCGCTTGTCCCCACAGCGGTAGTGGGTGTGCTGGAGTCTATCCCAGCAGTCATCGGACAGTAGGCGGGGGACACGCTGAACCGGTTGACAGCCAATCGCAGGGCACACGGAGACGAACAACCATCCGCACTCGCACTCACGCCTAGGGGCAATCTGGAGTGCTCAATCGGTCTTCCAAGCATGTTTTGGGGATGTGGGAGGAACCCGGAGGGCCCGGAGAACATGCAAACTCCACACAGGGAGGGCCGGAGGCGGAATCAAACCCGCACCCTACCTTTTGGTTTCCTTTAAATTAAATTACTCAGTTACTGTACCTTGCTTCCCTGCGTTTGGATCCCCCAGCATGCCTTAACATGAAATAAAATCTTTCCGACTTTTCCCTACTCTGGGTTGGTGTTTTGAATCAAGTTTTGGTTTGGGGTTTATATGGACTGTTGTCTTTTGTCTTGGAGCAAGCATTCGATGAGGCCTCTTAGAGGCTTAGTAAGTACAGTGGTCTTCTGTCCAAGTACAAACTAGGCCTGACTGCTATTTAGACTCGTCGAGTTTTTTTCAACTCGATATTGCCCTCTTCTGGAATTGAGGGACACTTGCATAAGCTACACAAACTTCTGTTTGTGCATGATAGGGACTGAGCAGTGGTACAACACACAAAACCCAAATAAATTAAGGTCACAAATAGCATGCATCTTTCTGAGTTATTGTGAATCCGCTATTATTGCATTATGCCGCAAGACTTTATTATTATTTATAAATATTTCTTCAGTGCAAACATTATTTTTTGTACTCGACACGTTTACTAAGTTGAACCAACTAATTGATGTAAAAATTGTGCATTTAGTTATAGTGACTTGCTGTTTTACTTCCATTCTATTCGAAAGTGTCCCTGCACAATGAGGAGCACCATGAGCGTGTTCATTTTGGTTAGAAAGAAAGACAGTAAAATCGTTGTTGTTTGCAGTCATTTTAGTGCTTTCCATGACTGAGAATGTCGATAACAAAAACGATAACAAATCCTCTCTCCTCGTGCTCAGGCAGGGCTCGGAGGGTTGATGCACAATAACGGACGCTAGTGGCAACCAATCAGAAGACGCAACCACCCGTCCCTGATGACGGAAGTTTGGGTGCGGTGATGCTATCCAGACCAATGAGTTGTGCTTGCATCACAAGAAGGTCCAGCCTAGTTGAAGGCGCGCTGCGCGTGATGGCTCCCGTACGCGCTCTTTCTCCAGAACCGGTTCGCACCAGACCGATAAAGGCAGGAGGAAATCACATCACGGTCAACGTAATGCGCATTTGTCCAGGTCATTGTCTTACAAATCCAATCCTAGAATTACGTGAGCGTCTGCATGCAGCGATGAGCGGAAAGGAAAAAAAAACATGTGAACCGGACTTGGTGCTTTTTTTCCCGACTGTTTACGTACCAAACACAGTAGCAAGACAAAAGTCAAGGTCAAACCGGGATCATGCAGAGAAGGCATCGCAAGCACATTCCTTAAACACACACTACAAGTGCAACATGCATCTTTGTTGTGTCACTTAAAGCCCGACAAAGTATACTGCCTGTATGCTTTTGTTTGCTGTTATTTGGTCATATGCACAAGACAAGTACAGTCAATCCTCGGTTTTCGACCACAATCCGTTTCCGGAAGGTGGTTCGAGAAGCGAATTGGTCGAATTCCGAGTCTATTTTTCCCAATACAAATAATGGGGGGGGGGGGGGGGGAATCCATTCCAAGAGTAAAAAAAAAAACCGCATTTTTTAATCGGAAACCCTAACCGTAGTTTGAAAGCTTTACCCTAATCTTAGAAACCCTCGTTGGAAACCCTAACCCTAGTTTTAAAACCTAATTTGAAACCGTAACCTTGGTTTAAAACCCTAGTCGGCAACCCTAACCCTAGTTTGAAACCCTAATTAGCTAAAACTCGTTGGAAACCCTAGTCGGAAACCCTAACCCTAGTTTGAAAGCCTAGTTAGAAACCCTAATCTTAGAAACCCTAAAAGTAGTTTGACACCCTCGTTGGAAACCCTCACCCTAGTTTTAAGTGGACCTAAGTGCGCAGGGAGCTTAATTTTGTCCGATGGTGCAACTGCAGCGCACCGCCGAACGCGCAACCCTAGCGCGACGCGGACCGCGCAACTGCTGGTCGCATTATTGTGACAGTGCGGTCGCTAAAATTTAGAAAATATTTTTAAAGTTCTGATGTACTTTCCAAAATTTAAGCGGACCTCATTGCGCAGGGAGCTTAATTTGGTCTGATCGCGCAACCGCAGCGCGCCGGGCGCTCACTGTCGCATTGCTTTAGGAGCGCACGGTCGGGTTTTCTCGGGTCCTCCCGGCTCATCGCGCGAAGTTCGACCTCCGAAGCAAAAACAATCTCGAATTTTATTCCTATTTGTTTGAGAACCGGGACTGTATTCTCATAATGAAGTACATCAAACGTTACATTTCAGAGAGCTTGCTTTGTTTCACAACAGTTGCATGTTACATAAAGAAGTGCTTTGCCCGGTTCTCAAGTTTATTATTTTGCATAATTTCCCCACTTTGATTGAGATAATCAAATAAATGTTCATATCAGACTCTATCCATCCATTTTCTATTACAGTGAATTGTAAAATGACCACCAGAGGATGCTGTAGTCTGAAACAATACTCTTGCAACCACTATGGTCGCGACGGCTGGTACACAAAAGAGGCTATTTGAAATGGGACGTTTGATGTACTTAATCGGAAAACGTATGAGCATGTTTTTTGGTGTGCATATCACTTAATAGTAACTCAATGGAACCAAAACATGTTGTATATAGGCAATAGACAAAAGCATATGGACAATATAATTGATCATTTTTTAATATGACACAACAAAGATGAAGAGTCCGAGGTATTGCACTGGCGCAGAGAGGATGTGGAAGAAAGGAATGTGCATGCCTTGGCCCTTCCTTCCCCCGCATCTTCCACGGTAGTATTGACTTGGCCAGCAAGATCCCGTTTTGGCCGGTTTGACCTTTACGGTCTTCCGTAGCTACTGTGTTCTGGGCGTTAACACAAGAAACAAAGCTCGTACGCGTGTTTTTTTTTTTTTTCTTTCCACGTAATTTGCATGCAAATGCTTTCACAATAAAACCTTGTTTAAAATTCTTGGGTCGAAACATTTCCGACAAGACCCTAGACAAACGCGCATCATGTTGACGTTGTTTTTGATGTCCTGCCCGGAGATGTCGTCGATTCTTTCAGCAAATCCTGGTCTGGCCGCAAAGTCTAGTCTGAACCGGTTTTGGAGGAGGAGCGCCCGCCGGAGCCTTCCCGCACTGATTGACGCCTTAACGCTGCGCGCCCTCAACTCGGCTCGGCCTTCTTGTGACGCTACCCCATCTCATTGGTCCTAATAGCATCACCACGCCCACACTTTTTGCGTACTGTTAACCAAGGACGCTGACTCCTGCTGCTTGTGATTGGTTGACAGCCTCCCCATCATATTTATTTTGGGACCGTCCCTGCACGAGGGGGTGCGGAGTTGTATACATCGAGCTGTCGGGGTTGCCTACGCTACAGTTTAGCGGCGTGCACCTTTCAGCACCAGTGCAGTGTGGATAGCAGCCCGCCGAAAACGGAGATTAGCTCGGAAGGGGTAGCCGTCGAATGTGCCATCAACTTCACCGCTCGGCTTAGGCTCCGGAAGATATCGTGTGGTAAGCGTTTTCCGTGCCACAAGGCCGTCGCTCGGTTTTAAGGAGAGGTTTATGTGGAAAGTAATTGCGATCTCGGCTGTGCTGAATGGCTGCAAATGAAGGGAAACAAAGGTGATAAAGAGTCTTCGTCCTAGCTGGCTAGTGGTGGCTACTCGCGCCAGCTCTCCATTGTGTGAGCATCCCGGTGCTATTTTTCACAGCTGCCCAACCCCCGGCGTCCGTTACCCTCCTCCCTCCCCACCAGGGCAGCGGCTACAACTCTTTTGGACTCACTTTTATTTGGGGTGGGGGGGAGATCACGAGCCTTCCGTAATGTGCTCCCGTCTTTGGTTTGTGACCGACCGACGTATCAGCCAAGAATACCCCCAAATTCAGATCCTCCGGGCATTGAAGGAGCGTTGCGTGGAGGAGGATGTGGAATTCCGTTCCCTTCTCATGGATCAGATTGTCCTTACCATCAGCGAGGGACAGCTGGGTAAGTGCAATTAAATCACAGCATTGTTGCACAAACGGTGATTGTTTCAAGCGTTACTTTAGACTCTGCTCGATGCTAATAGCTAACAGTTGTCAGGGGCGTAGCCAGAAACATTTCAGAGGGGTGGCCAGGAGATGAAGCAAAACCTCATCTAGGGGTGGCCATATTCGCACACATACATCATTTGAATTCTTGTAACCCTTTCAGTAACCAAGAAGCCATTAATGAGATATACTGCACACATACACAGAACCTTGCATATGCAGCAACAAATGTCTATGCGGCAACATTTGAAAATATATTCTTAAAATTGTTTTCCAGTCGCACATTTTTTTGTGTTGACCAATTTTAGTGGTTGGTACAACCAGTATGTAGACTTTTTATTCAAGCTCCTGTTGGTATGTGTGAAATGTGAACTGTGGCACCGGGGTGGTCTGATAACCAATGACTTCTCAGCCATCTGGTTTGTTTACAAATGTGTGAAAGTAAGATTCTGGTTGAGGTTGACCGCCAGAATTAAATGCTCTTTTCTTAAAGCAGATTCTATCAAAGTTTGTATTCAGATCAACTTTACAATGTAACTTTACTCTTTAGATATCTATTTACTTTAAATTAATTGGGATAGTATCAACGGGTCTAAAAATATGGCATCCATGCGAAAATGGCAAACGGGTCCCAGGTATCTTCCCGAAATGTGGGGGTAGCTAGAGAGTGACAAGAGGTGGCCATGGCCAGCCTTGACCAGCACATAGCTCCGCCACTGACGGGTGTTGTCTGTTGGGGGGCTTCACAGGCTTCACAGGCTTGCCTTGTATGCCTGCTAGCAAGGAAGCGGAATGAAAGCAAATCTGTGACCGCCTAACCTACTTCTCCCTGCACCTCGTCACCAAGGGGATGCTGGGTGTAGTTAATAAGGTTTCTTCTGGCCACGACTCGGAACAAAGGCCTTTATTAATCAAATCAGAGTGAAGTGTAATTTTGCGGTGCGTCGTGTTGTTGGAATTCACAGTGCTTTATGGTTGTGCTGGGAGAAGGGACGGAAACAAGATTCTAATCTGAATGGGTTTTGTCTAACAGATTGGCTCGATTCTTGAAAATGTGTTGTTCAACACCAAATATGGATTCTGAAATCAGATTAGATTGAATTGACTTTTAAACCATACAGTTAAAATTATAGAGGACTTCATACTGTTAAAGTAGGAATTAAATAAGAAGTGATGTAGTTGGGGCATGCAAAGCACCTCAATTACAATTTTTTTTCAAGGTTTGAATTTTAAGTTTGAATTTGAAGCACATGGAATGTAGTTTTGCTTTTTGTTGTTTTTGTGCGGCAGATTTGACCTTGCTGCTAAAAAGATATTGAAAATGATGTAGTTGTATTTTCTGTGCTTTTTGTTGCTCCAACATAGTACATTCAGCAACCCCATGATGGCCATTTTTTTTTAAAACACCATACGTAGATTTTAGTGTGATATTAAGTCAAATTTATAGCACTCATTTTCTGGATCTGTAATGTTACAACGTTTGCATTTGTAGCAGGCTGATATTATGCAAGTTGCTTTGAGCAAATGGAATAAACTCAAAATGAATTACGTGATCCCAGATAGCAAAAGAATAACTAGATTTCAAAATCCAGATGATTTTGATCCAAATGCATGTGTCCGTTGTATTATGAAACCACATTTCTGAGCCCTGACTTAATTGTGCTCTATCATGTGATGGTGACACTAGAATCCCAACCAACAGAGTCGAACGGAATTCATCAGCACAGTGCAAAGTGGACTTAGTGTCACCGGATGAGGATTGTGAATGTGTCTCAATTAACACATTATTGGTGTCTGCCGCCTGTCACACTTAGGACAAGATGTTGAACAGAACATGGTCAAAATAGGTTTCCAAAATGTGTGCTCCCCGTTTAGCCAAAGTCTGGCTGGCTACTAGACAAAAATGCTTCTGTATACTTGTTTGCAATGGTTAAGAAAGTGTAATAGTGAGTGTTTAAAAGTTTTACAGCATTCCTGTGTTTTGTTTATTTTAACACCTGTATGAGAGTTTTACTTTATGATTTAATGAAATAATACAGTGGCCTCCTTATTATTACACTTGCCAGGCAGCAGAGAATTGATTGAAACATTTCCTATACAGGTAAGTAATAAAAGACCTACCTGGGAACAGTTTAATCTGGAATCAGATTTTGTGTATTTCACTGATTTTCTATAGGAAAAATAGTTTTGAAAGCTGAACAAGTCAGAAGTTTGTGTTCCACCTTTTGAGGTTGCAGTTTATAAACAATCAGTGGCGGCGGTTCTACACTGAATTACTGCCTAGGCAAAACTATTTCCGAGCGCAATATATTTTTTAAAGTTGTTTACAATGTAAATTAGTCAAGCAACAAGCCCCTGTACTGTTTTCCACAATTCAACCCATCCTAATCTGCTAAAACTTGGTATCCGTTTAGGTTTGGTCACAATGCAGTCACTGATAACACTCAAGGTTTTATCTGTCATTGGCCACATTTTCAATTTCACTTTGCCTATTAATCGTTTGAATTTAATGCCAGGAGGGCTCATGAAAATGCACATGTACTTAAAGTATCACCTTTTGGTGATGAATGATCTTTCTGAAGTCAAACGCAGACAAACCCAGTATTCAACAGTGCGAGAGGCATTTCACATCTCGTGATTTGTTTACAGGGCCATTCGAGGATAGGTCCTGCGAGGAATTGATGACAAATGCATCACCCTTATGTCGTCAAATGACAGACTGGAATGAATATTAACACCAACCAACACACAACGATTTTGTTTCGTGAAGATCATTTTGTTTATCTTCTGATCAGAAGCCCCCAATGCCACCGCAATGTGAATGTTATCCTGTCACATACTTGTAGTAATAAGTGTCACACAATAGGCCTGAATCAGACTGGCAACTACCGTATTTTTCGGACTAAAAGTCGCTCCGGAATATAGGTCTCATTAGCCATAAAATGCACAATAACGTGAAAAAAACATATATAAGTCGCTCCGGAGTATAAGTCGCATTTTGGGGGAAATTTATTCGACAAAATCCAACACCAAGAACAGACATGAACGAGCAACAACAGGCTAAATGATAGGTATGCTAACGTGACATAAACACAAACGAAGAGCTGAGAATGGGCCTGACATAACATTCAGAGTTATTCAAATTACTATTACATAAATAACACGTTTATAAAACCATCTGTGTCACTCCAATTCATTAAATCCATGTCAACAATGGGTGCCCGCCGCTGACGGTGCTTGCACTTCAAAATATTCCACAGGCCCATATAACGATATATAAATTATATATCAAATAACTATGACATAAGCAATAATATTATCAAACCATCTGTGTCACTCCAAATCATTAAATCCATCGATCAAATTCCTCGTCCTTTGTCAACAACGCCGCACGTGCGCTCTGACGTCAGTATCGTCGTTATTCCACAGATCTAGTATACAACTAGATTGTAGCATTACCAAAGTACAAGGAAGACGTGTGGCGGCGTGGACTTCCATCCCCGGAGGTGGCACTCCCAGCCACGGAGGTGGAAGAGAGCTCCATAGAATAGGACCGGGCGTGCGTAAAAGCCATGTCTGAGCCCCATCCTCCGTCCACGGACAGCCACCCGGCCGAGCACCGGCCCCCGACTTCAATCCACGGAGGTGAAAGAGAGCTCAGTAGAGTAGGACCGGGCGTGCGTAAAAGCCATGTCCGAGCCCCATCCAACGTCCCCGGGCAGCCACCCGGCCGAGCGCCGGCCCCTAACTTCCATCCACGGAGGTGAAAGAGAGCTCCGTAGAGTAGGACCGGGCGTGCGTAAAAGCCATAATAGTTTTTCAAACCTTCTGTGTCACTCCAAATTCATAAATCCTTCAAACTCTTCGTCCACCGTGTCCCTTAGAAACAAAGTCGCTAATGATGCCGGTAGTTTTTTTGGAAAATTTGTGAAAAGATTTACATATAAGTCGCTCCTCTGTATAAGTTGCCCCCCCCCACCCAGACCATGAAAAAAACTGCGACTTGTAGTCCAAAAATTAGGGTATGTTTTTGCCACCATGTGTTTGTTAATTAGCAGGGCTCTCTGAATTTGAACACGTGAAATGTTGTAAAATATCCCAGACATGACCAATAATATAATAGCTCTCCTTAATTTCCTGCCTCATGGTTGGCTGCTATGTGCGTTGACACGTTTCAATGTTATTGTCAGGTGTTTTTTACACTTTACATTAGTGATATTGTAGGAACAGATTCTATTCTCCACATTACTGTTAAGTTTGCAATTCAAACAAGAGCTAAACCCCAATGAAACTGTGTTTGAACATTCGATTCAGCATTTGTATGTTTTGACTAAGAAATTATTTTAGTGTTTTTTTTTTTTTTTTTAATTACTCAACCTTTGATGCGCTCTTACGCACATTTTGACTTATTTTACTCCACCGCAGCACTAATTTCATTTCAATTTCATTAAGAAATACCCAACAGTGATGGATAATAAGTACAAACCAGGAGTGCACAACAAATGACATGCAACACAACATGAAGCAAGACCTTGTAATTGTCTGCAAGTCATTTATTGAAAGCTGCAACCAGAGTTGTTGGCTTTTCATAAAAAATCCCATCTGCATCACAGCATTGGGATGTTTGAGGATTCATAAGATCTGGCAAGTTGGAAGTTCTGCAATTTGCACATTTTTGCATAAAAGTCCATTTAAGAGCAATCCGAGATGAACTTGTCATATGATTAGCTCGTGTACAAAGTACTGTGAATTCAAAACATAATGACAATGGATATGATTATATTTTTTCTCTTATCCACACAGAGACTTACCGATGGTTGTACTGCACTGTTAAAAGAGTGAATTATGCAGACTTTAAAAGTAGGCAATATGTGGTATGTGTTGACTTTCTTGGAAAAACAGTGTCCACTTTTGTCTCCCACAATCTAACAAAATGAAAGGAAAAGATAGCGGGAGGGCTTTGTGGGTATTTGGAGTATTGCAATGGAATGCGCAGAGTGCTTGTTATGTTGCAAATGGAACAACATTTCAATGCAGTCCTGTGGACCACATCAATAAAATAAAACATTCCCATTACTAAAAGCACAACATAATTTTAAAGTTATCACTCAAAGTTGGTTGACCATTACATGCATGAATCCATCAAATGTTCTCTAGTAATCACACGGCACCCATTGCCGTTCAAATGATCCCTCACATGAAGAATAATAATAAGACTTAATCAATGGTCTCGACACTGTCCTTTGTAAATGATGAAAAGCACAGTAAACACAGAACGGTGTCTGTCCGACACCATGATACCACCTCCCTACACTTCCCACTGTAGCACTACCCGCATTGCTCTGTGTTTGCCAGTACAATCGGAGCAGTGTGTGAGCATATTGAATAGAGTCGACCATGAATCCTTTTGCTTGTGTACAGAGATTTTGTGAAGGAGGGCAGGGGGGGGAAAGAAGGGTGGGCTGTTTTTATGGCTTACACACACTTTCACATGCAACACTAGTCCCCTCCCGTGTATTAGGACCTCAAGACATCCTTGACTTTTCCTGGCTGCTGCCTTCCTATTACTCTCAATACACTGTGTGCACACAGTCCCACAATGGGTAAACTACAGTTACAAAAACAAAGTGGATAGTAGCAGCACCCTAGAATTCCATAATCGTATCCGATAAACAAAAGTACCATTGTCCATAGAGTACCTAGAATGAGAGCGTATATGGCAACTGTACATGACTAATAAATATGATAAATGCAGATGTAAATGGCAAACTATAAATTAAAAAGATACATGCATCATGTCAAGATAGTAGCAGCCTCTGTTGCCCCTGCATAATTTGCCCGCAGAAGGCCCCTTGTAAGTTTTATTTGAAGGAAGTCACTTCCCTTTTGTACATTAAGCTGACACAATCATGAAACATCGGTTAACCATACAGGAAGCCTTTCTTAAATTATTAATTTGTTATACAAGTGTACAAAAAAGTCAACCTTGATAAATCATAAAACTAATGAACAATAAAATTACTGAACCTTTGATGACATAACAGACATTTACAAAATTGGAGAGATGAGAACTTAATCAACAGAAGTAAAATTATTCAAATGAGTTATCTGCATATCTTTTATTTCCATTGTTTTTATTATCGTTATATTAAGATGGTGATTCCTTCCTTCAGAGGAGTTTCAGCATATTGTGGAATTCATTCCAAGCCATTCAGAATTTTTTTTGTTGGCTAATGACACTTATCACCTAGTCGAGTGTCACCCCATCTGTTATGTCACATCATATTCTCTAACCCAACATCTGTCCGTATGTGGCTCCTTCTATTCTTCTAAATTCATTCACTACCATCACTGAAAAGAGCCCCCATTATGTGGGATTTCTTTGTTGACACCAACCCAAACAGTCACCCCTCGTGCATGCCTACATTTTTCTCATAGTCCAACGTGTGATGTGTAACACAATAGAGTTTGCGTCCACTGTCTGGCTGTCACAGTTAACCAGCTCTCTTGTTAGGCCAGACGGTCAGTTTGAATCTCTGAATGCTTTTGCCGACCTGAACAAACAAATGGAAACATACCGACACACGTCAGGACTTCACTCAAAAACTTTCTGCCCCCGCAAGCAGAGGATCCAGCAGGACAACAGGATAGATGATGATGAAGGACAGCCTGTCGCTAATCATATCATCAGCCACGGCCGGCTCCAAACAGCTTAAGACTGCGAGCCTTGTAATTGAGTGTTGCTTCTTTGTCCTTAAGCCTGCCAACTGGCAGCTAGAGTTGTGTGACGGGGAGGACTGTGGAGTCTTCACATACTGCTTCTGCCAGAAAAAAAGGTCACATTTTCCACCAGGAGGTGATGCCTTCCGGTGATACTTCACCAGTCCCATACACGACTCTCTGTCTCTCTCTTTCTGTCTCTTTCTGTCTTAAACGTGGCAAGTTTAAGAGAAGCCAAAGCAGATGTTGACTGATGTCTGTGCTTCCATGGCCCGAACCACACTGGCAGAACCTCAAGTGCTGAGCTTCACTTGTAAAAATGCACGCTGATTTTTTTTTTTCGCCCATCAAATGACTATAGCTCATCTCTTACCCTGCAGGCCTGCAAGTGGACCAGGAAACAGTGACATCGTATCCACAGGTGGTGGTGGTGCGGGTGCCCACGCCATGGGTGCAGTCCGACAGCGACATCACCGTTCTGCGCCACTTGGAGAAGATGGGCTGTCGGCTGATCAACCGTCCTCAGGCCATACTCAACTGTGTCAACAAATTCTGGACCTTTCAAGAGCTGGCTGGCCACGGGATACCTCTGCCTGACACCTTCTCCTACGGTAAGCACAACGCGAGTTTTGAAACAGGAGCTCGCAAGAGAGACATTCTCCTATCCCCAAGGCCAGTGCTTCTTGAACTTTTCACACAAAGTACCCCCCAAAACAATAAGCCTAAATGTTTCTCAAAATAGAGAGCGCTTGTATCCCTACGGTTGCAATATAAAGAGAAAAAATACACTTTTAAAGAATAAAGTTCAAATTTCATGTGGAAAAAATATAAAATTGCATGTAAATAAAATCAAAGGTTTACAGGAGTAAATTCGAAATGTGAGAAAAGAAATGCCCAAAACTAGACAGAACACAATAAATATGAAAAAAATGTTAAAGATGAAAAAGAAAATTAAATCAAAATACAACACTGGGAATGAATGAACGCTCATATCAGACAGAATCGTTCTTTCTTCGTGTTTTTTACTTTACATTCATTTATAAGAGGGGGAAAAATTAAGCCAACAGCACGAGTCCCACAATTCCTTGGATTAAAAAAAAATACAAGAGCACAACACTGATTGAAGCCGGAAGAGAGTGAGAGAACGAGGGTGATGTTTGGCCTGCATTCCATCGGTCTCTCTTCGGCGTAGTCCAGGCAATCCATGCAGAGTGGATACAGAGCTTATGCAACAGTCCTGCTGCCTGACCCCATGTCCGCTCATGACTTTTCGAAACAAAATAAGCCTCCCCTCGCTCCTCCCCTCCTCGTGTTCTCCCTGCTTACTCTCTCTCTCGCGCTCCGTCTCTCTGGTGGAAAGCATGTGAATCAGTGAGTCTGGAAAAAAACATGTGACCGAGTGGATCACATCTGTTCCCTTCAATGGATGCCAGATTTGAGCAGTCAGCCATGTGAAAACAAGGAGAGAATCATACACTGGGTCTTTATTATGTTCAGTCAGATTTATCATTATACTTGTATTCCTAATGTTCTTAACACATTTTGTCTTGACTCATTTTAGCCTTACAACAGGAGCATATTAACTGAAAGCTGTTTTTGCCTGCTCCATCAACTGCTCACGTCCAATCTTATTCATCTTGCAGCGGCACGGCATTGCCGTTTTGAGTCAGTTTTGTTGTCATGGCGACATGTACCCACCATCCCCCCCACGCCCGCCTCTTCACAATCAAAGAATGCTCCTTTTAACACATTACATTCCCGTTTAATCCTGTGGCGCTTGTGCGTTTACCTGCACGTGGGTCTTTCTCAGGTGGACATGACAACTTCCGAAAGATGATTGATGAAGCCGAGCCGCTGGGCTACCCAGTGGTGGTGAAGAACGCACGTGGACACCGAGGTAAGACTGATGCTTGATGCCTCGCTTTAATCAGCTTGTTCAACAAAGGTAGCTAACTTCAGCCTGGGATGAGTAGATGCGCCAACAAAGACGGAACAGAAGTGTACCTCTTATTTCTGCTTGGTTTACCGTGACACAAATTTCCTTAATTTACTCAACGAGGCGGTTGGGGGACAAAGTTTGCTATGTATGTATGTTTTGAAGGTCTGCTGACCCCTTTGCCCTTTGGCATTTAGTATAGTTATTGACACTTGACTGGCTCTGACATTGTGTGCAACAACAATGGGCAGTGGCTGGACAAGCCGGCCGTTGTGGTGTATTGTTAGACTGAACAACCGTTAGTCAGAAGTTTAAAATCCAACTTTTTCTTTTTGTTGCGTTTGTTGTCCTTCCCCTCTGGTTGACTGTTGACGATAGCTGGACTTACCTCTCCATACTGGAAAAACAAAAATTGTTTGAATGTGGTCGTTGCACCTTGCATAACATTATTAAGTAGGACATAAAATGTGCATGAGCAATATGCACGTTCGCGCACACACACACACGCACACACAGTGTATTTGTCATATAATTAATGCTATTGGGCCGCTCCCGTTTCTTGGGATACGTACCACAGGATGCAAAACAGAATGAAAATGGAGACGACAACTGACTTGGCGGTCACGCAGCGTGCCATCTTATTAATAGTGCGTTCACTTATTCAAACTAACGGCCACTTTGCTCAATGGAAATACATATTTCATCGTAAAACGAAGAGCATGGTACATTCCGCGGCAGGCATAAACATGCTTCAAAAGTATGTGCTAATGACAAGAGCATTTCACCAAAATGCTTTGAGGGGAGATGAGGTGATGGCCCACCTCAGCAAAGTTTTTTTTAAGAGCAATATAAAAGCAAGCCAGTAAAAGAAGGAGAGAGATTTCTGCTTTGTGTTTTTCAAGGGCCTCTTTGACCAAGTGTCCCATACAATGCTGACGAATATTTGCTCCTCGTTCTTCAGTCTGTCGAAATTCCTCCTGCTTACCAGGCAGAAGTTCACCCTCAAGCATGGTTGTGATTTCTTGCTTGTCTTGTTTCTTACACGCAAAGTGCACCATCATGCCTTTCGCTGTGAGTTGTGCTAGCCGAGGAGTGCCTTGTCATCGTATTTGGATTGACACTTAGACACCATGTACACATGCATGCACACGCACATGATTTGTCCCTGCTTTCAGATGGCGGGTCAGAGGGCCTGGCACGAAGAAGTGCTAATTAAAACGGACTTTTTCTTGCCTCAGTGAGAAGCATTTGTTTGTCCCCTACGAAAAGCACCCTAACCAGGTTTTAGAGAAGGGGAACTGGCAAAAGGTTTGCTCAGCAAATTTAGCGAAAAGAGTTTGAAGAAGAAATCTCCCCACCATTCAAGTTCCTCAAAAGTCTAATCACTTGTGTCGCAATACCAAATGTTTATTTATGCTTAATAAAAAA
Source organism: Syngnathus typhle (assembly GCF_033458585.1). Taxonomy (NCBI): domain Eukaryota; kingdom Metazoa; phylum Chordata; class Actinopteri; order Syngnathiformes; family Syngnathidae; genus Syngnathus; species Syngnathus typhle. The sequence continues at coordinate 21,334,662 of NC_083739.1, read as the reverse complement.
TGTCATTGCACCTTGTCGTCTTTTCTTTCCCCTCTCCAGGCAAGGCTGTGTTCTTGGCACGGGACAAACACCACCTGACAGACCTGTGCCACTTGATCCGCCATGACACTCCCTACTTGTTTCAGGAGTATGTCAAAGAGTCACATGGCCGTGACGTACGTGTGGTCCTGGTAGGCGGGCGGGTCATCGGCTCCATGCTGCGCTGCTCCACCGACGGACGTATGCAGAGCAACTGCTCCCTAGGTAGGCATTCAAATCACACTTCCCAAATAGTCCAGCTGCTATTCATTCTTGTGAAAGGAATTGAGATTCACATGCAGTACCTCAAGTTTCCTTTGGGACCACCCACCCTACCACCACTGGTTAAAGTCTGTTTCCAAGTGTTGCGGAAATGAGTGAAGAGTCAAATCTTGGATTCGGAAAGGACATTGCAAAATCACTCGCGGTCATGAAAGACTAGAGCAGTTTAATAGCAACCCCTGGGTGCTTGAGGATATCTGGATGTTTGCCCAACAAGTTCAAAGCCTAGCGGTAGGCATCCCAGAGTCAGAGTCAGACCTGCTTTTACTGTACCGTCAGAGCTCATGGCCAGGCTTGTGTCTTGTTATTGGTTCTGTGCATTCATTTCAATTTCTGAGAATCTCTTCCGTGTCAGTTGTCCAATGTAGTGCTGTCCACTTCATGGACTTGTGACCAGGACAGCTGCTGTAATGAGAATCAACGCATCCAAGACCGAGGCTATGGTTCTCGTACACAAAGCAACACTCAGTGGCTTTGGAGTGGCCTTCAACCTCAAGTGTAGGAGTTTGAAGCATCACGGCTTACTGGTGCTCGAGGCATCCTGTGATAATGACTTCTCCACATGCCACAAATCCACCTCATCAGCCTGAATTGTAGTGCTGCCCAAACTAGGAAAACAGCTGAAGTCAAGCAGGAGAGATTGAAGAGAATTCATGCGTTGACGGTTCGACGTTGTGCCTTTGCCAGAGATGTGCCGCTACGCTGAATGTTCTCCAGGAAAACAATTCGACATGCATGCTCATCTCCTATTAGTAGGGCCAACAACAAAAATTAGCAATGCATTGTTTTTGATTCTGGTATTTCCTCAGCAGATATGAAATGTGGCTACGCTTCTAATGCACTGGGTTCTCTTGGGATTCTAAATTGTAATGTAGTTCTGGAAGAGGTGGGCACTATGTACATATGGCCTTTAAATGAAATCTTTACGTATGGAAAATAATATCAAAATACTTCCACTCATGTGGTCTGTTTTTTTTACCGTGAATCGAACTAGTCACTTTTTTAAAAAAGGGTCGCAAAAGTCACTCCTTGCAATTTTATTTGAATTAATCGTAAAAATTAACTGTTCACACAGCCCCACCTTTTTTTTTTTTTTTTTAATGTACTATGAGCTCACTGCCCTTCTGACAATTGTTGCGACTTGGTGAATGTTGAGATTAATTGTTTTTTTTCTTTGTTCAGTGACTGCATCAGTGCTGGATCTAATTAGTATTTACCAGCCAGCTCAAATCATCAAGAAAATAGTTGCACCGTTTTTTTAAATTTTTGTACCAAGCATGACGATCCATCTGCTCGATAACATGTTTATTTGGAAGCACTGCCAGATCAACAAGGCTGGCTTGAATCTACCCACAAGATGCTGGCTAACTCGCCTCTAGCTGTTTCCACTGTCAGAGCGAGGGGTGTTTTGAGTCCAGTTGGAGTCCTAATGCACTGTGGCATATTTGGGGCATTCATCATCAGATGATTATTGTTTACGTAACGCATTTTGTTGACTGTAGTGTATGGGATTTAGTGACATTAAATTGAAGTTCTAAATGACCCTACATATCCTTTTTATTATTCCTCTTGTCTCATGGTGTAGTGTACACAGTGGAATCTTAATATTAAAAAAAGAAATTCTCGTTGACTTTCAATTTGATGGGAAAGATTTTATCGGTTCCAGTGAAATTTAAATTAAGCTGTTCCTGGGTGACCTTTACTAAACGTATTCATGCATTGCCGTTTTTAGTGAGCACCTCACGAAAGAAGTCAACAATGTGTGTTTGCTGTCATCAAGGTGGCGTGGGGATGATGTGTCCACTCAGCGAGCAGGGCAAGCAGCTGGCCACCGAGGTATCAAACATCCTGGGCATGGACGTATGCGGCATCGACCTCCTGCAGCTCAGCAACGGCTCCTTTGTGGTGTGCGAGGCCAACGCCAACGTGGGCTTCATTGCCTTCGACCAGGCGTGCGGCATGGACGTGGCGGGCATCGTCGCTGACTACGCCCTCTCCATGCTCCCCAACCGCCTCACCCGCAAGATGTCTCTGCTGTCGGTGGTGTCGAGCACCAGCGAGACCAGCAGCGAGCCCGAGGTGTGCCCCGTGCCTGCCGTTGGGGGCTCCTTGCCCGAGGCCGTGTGCAACATGAGCGTGGGCTCCACTTCCAGTGAGAGCGACCCTGAGCTGACCGAGCCCTCCCAGTCGCCCCCCTGTCAAGCCTCCGGGTCGGTCCTCCCCGACCCGGCCTACAACTTCAACACGCTGCTCGCTAATGAGATCAAGCTATTAACTGAGTGAGATGCGAACCGCCTCTACGCAGCAGCACACACACACACACACACACGGACACACACATACACATTCCTTTTCTTAACACACGGGGTTGAATCCAAACAGAAATTCTTCCTCATACTAACTCCCTCCAAAAGATCTGAGGCTGCTCCCCTGACTCCCCGTCAGTCCTAAGGGCTAATTCAAGTATTCTCTCTGCTTCTGCTTGGTTATAACACCCCAATGGGCTTAGCGTTTGGGTGAAAAGGTACAGCGCACCAAACTTATGTCATGGGTAGATAAAAAGAAGAAAAAATATAAATTTTAGCAACATGCTGCATTCATTTGCGTAATTATATGACAAAATATTTTTAAGAATTAAAAGCAAACAAGGGTTGCTGTTTATTAAATGTATTACATGTGTGCAAATGGCTGCATACATGATTTGCAGGTCAAAGTTTGGTGTGACGAACCAGTCAGAGGACAGAAAAATGCTAACATTACTGTGGGCCAGTTAAGTGGTCCAGTGAGGCACAATTGAAATGTAATCAGTTCAAGAAACAGTCTCTTTGCGAATATAATTCGAGTTATATCAGCGAGAAGTATAGATTCTGAAGACGGACAAGGTTGACATGGCAGCGCACAGAGGCTGAAATCTGATTGGACAAAAAATGTCTATACTATACATACAGTATTCGGAGCAGTGTAGGTCCGATCCTCTAGTAGTGTTTGAGCCAGCAGAGAGGGCCGTGCTGTGCCCTGAAACTAAATTAATTTTTTTTGTCTCCAAATGAACATTTTCTGAACACGTTATATCTACTGTGGTCAAAATAGAAGGCCACCCTATGTTATGTCTAGGGCTCCGTAGACGACAACCTCGCGCCAAGCTTGTTTTCCACTCGTGTTCAGTTTAACACAAAATCAAATGCAGACACAAAAAGTTGCAAGTGGACTTAAAAGAGCTATTCACATGATATCTAAAGCCCAGGACGCAATAAGCATTTAACGCTTATGCCCAAGTCGCTTCAAGGAATACATGAAGTCCTCTTGCCTGTTGCAAGTCGGAAAACATTTGCAGAGCTTTGTTTTTGCGTGCCAGCAGCAGCCGTCTGCCAAGTTTGAAAGATTCCCTCACGTCTAGCACTTTATGACGAACAGATGCATTTGTTTTCCGTTATTGTCCGTTGAAGAGAAAATATACCTCAAAAAAAGTGACCTGTCACTGCCACAGAATGACATGTAGACAAAAAATACAACACATATCAAGCAGGATGCTGCACCTCTCACCTGCTGGTTTTCCCTCTTTTGTGCTTTGGTAAATGTTACCTTTGGTGGTCATTGCTGTTGTTGGAAAAACTGTCAATTTCAATATCCTTTTTTTTTGTAATTTACAAAATGCATCGTATGCAACAAACACAAAATAGCATTTACTTTTCAATCTTGTAGGACGATTTCAGGGATTTCAATAGCATATTGCTGTCATCCAGGCAGCCGTCCCCTGCGATAATCGATTTTTGACTTTGTTCCACTAACGTAGCCCTTGGTGGTGACATTGTTGTGTGTTTTGTTGATAACTCAGGGAAGCAGCCTGGATCTAACCTTCAAATACCAGACATATCTAAAAAGCATGACACAAAAACAGAACGCAGGCAACAAAGAGGAAAAAGTATCATAAGATGTGGTTGATACATGGACTTTTTCCCCTTGCTACTTCTGTATTGCTCATTGTTTTATTCCTAATTTATGCTATTTTAAAAGACAAATGGTTTGTGTGCACTAATTCATGTGTAAAAACAGAACGAAAAATGAAATCGCTGTGAAGCCTGATTTTTTTTTTTTTTTCCTTTTTTGTCGTGGGCGGAAGTGTGTTGAGTGTAGCCAAAGGTAAGAACGAGACATCTCACGAGACATCAGGAAAAACAGAAGCTGGCTGCTTTCAGTGCATCTCTCTCTCGCTCTCTCTCACGCACACACACGCACACACACACACACACACACACTACTGTGACATTATCCATGAAGTCACATCGGCAGTGTCAGCACACATACTATGAGTCAAGTCTCTCTACTTGTGGTCGTCCTCTTGATTTGGATTTGTAATGTCGCCTATATCATTCCACATTGTTTACATCAATGTTATCACAGCCTTTATCGACAGGTCTGCAAACTATATCACCATATCGTCATAATGGTAATATGATTCATGGGCTGGCTCAAGTTCATCGTAATTTTGTTGAATGCTGGACATGAGCAAAAGGCTCCTTTTAAATCCCATACAAGCAATAAAGACAATGTATTGTTGGAAATTTTACTTTGAAAGCATATACTAGTATTTTATTTTTAAAACCTTATGAGAAATTGAGGATGAACAAAAATAAAAGCGAAATTCAATATGGCAATTACACAAAAAGGTGTACTGATATCTTTGCATCGGATCTGTTTTCAGTAAAGTCCTGCCCTTGTGATTAAGTTCTAAGTGGGGACAGAGGAGTACAGAATGCAAACACATGTACTGTCACACCCCAAGTAATAAGACACACTTCTGACAAAATGATGTCGTTTCTCACAGAAAGGCCTACACCGATTGGAGATGCACACTGAATGTGTCGTGTGAGTATTACATCCCACGTATTGACTCACCCTTAATGGGTCTGCTTTAAATTATGCTACAAATGATCAGGTTCATTTAGAATGGTGCAAAGCATTGCTTGCTTTCAAGCATCAATGCAATGAATGTTTCCAAATGTTAAAAACTGTTAAATTAGAAAACATTTATATGCGTAAGGTCTTTCTGATGTCTCTTACAGACATGTTCTTGTCAGTTCCAGCAGATAAATAGAACTTGATTGGAACTCAAAATGTGGCCAGTTTGTGAATCATTTAGGGTACGTCAGGACACGGTCTATGTATTGCAGAGTACGAGGTTAACTATTCCATGCCAACAGATGGTTATGTGTATTTGGCACAAACACACAAGAAAAGAAAAAATCAAAAAGGGAATATAAAGAAATCTGTTGTTTTATTGCCTCCTCCAATGAATCCGAATGCCAAAAACATGCTGTATAATGAAGTACTAATAAGAGTACATAGTGGCAGGATGATTACATGTAAATAATTGGAACGAATCAAAAGCCGTCTGGAGTTTAACTTTTTGCTTTACAACAATGCAATGTTTATGCTTTTGTGACAGGCTGGAGCTCTGTGTTGGTGTGTAGCGTCTAGAAAAACTGACTTAAGATAAGATAAAGGTCATTTGATATTGGAAAGTGCTACACTGGTACGAGATGTGAAGGAAAAGCCCTCACCGTTACTTTCTGTCCATCATTCTGAAAGTGTTCAACAAAAGCTTCCCGAAGGTTGTTCACAAATGTTCCAAATGGTGTAAATAATTCCGTCTTGCTTTTTCTTTTTCTTTTTTCAGATGAAAATAAAGGCGAGTCATTATTCAGAACCAAATAACTGTGTTTCCCTTGTACTTTCACTTTACCTTACTGTTAAAACACAAATATTTTGAAACTATTTAGTGAAGTAACTTTACACCTTTTATTTCAATATCACATATTTGGAACATATGTTTAGTCTCACCATATATTATAAGTAAAAAGTAGATGAATCAAATCACTTTTGAATCAATCATGATTGAAACTTGCCAATTTCACCCAGCAAAATAGGTTTTCTTTTGAACTTATAATACAGCTTCATAATAGTAAATACTGTACATATTTGGCTGTTACAATATGGCCGGTTCTCTGAAAGTGTGGTCCATTAGTGTGATGAGAGCCGAAAAATAAATGTATTCAAAACCAGGTCAAAATGTACACTGTACTATATGCTTATAATCAAAGCTTCTGGCTGCATGCGAAAAATTATATGTATGTTGAACGAACAGTGAGGAAAGACAATGATGGTCCTAAAAGGGGATGGTTACCTCATAATGATAGGGTGGGCAACAATTTCAAGGACACATGCAAAATGCCAAAGACAATCAACACAAATACAATACAGATGACTTTTTATAAAATAACTTTATGTAGACAATAAAACCTCGTAAAAAATGTAATCATTCATGCAACCATGTATTACGCACACTAGTTAGCACAGAGCATTCAAATGGTATAAAAAGAAGGAAACATTTATTTTAAGAGACATATTGTCTGAAAATTGTGTGAAAATAAACGGTAAACATTAATGAACTAGTTTGGGGAGGTAAAACACCAAACCAGACATTGAACAAATATATCGGGACTCTTGACAATATCAGTTCTTATTGGGCCGGATTAAAGAACAGAGTGGATCATTTGTGACCCTCGGGCCATCTTTTGCTCACCCCTTGTGTAGAGGTTAGACGGAAGTCAGCTGCGGGTCTTTACCCAACAGCTGCAGCAGGGCCCGGATGGTCTCTGTCAGGTCATGGTTCTGAATCAGCTGGCTCGCTTCCAGTGCCATTTGCCCAAATTCCAGTGCCTGTCACACACACACATGCATACACATGCACGCAGCAGAATCACAAAGACAAGCAGCAACAGCGTCACACTATAGAAAAGGAAAGCAGATTTATAATAACTACAATCTGACTTTACTCAGCCCACGTTTTACCTTCTGGACGCCGCAACCTGCTAAGCTATTTATTTACTATGATTCTTTTTATTTATGTACAGGATGTGTGATACAGATTACAATCTCCCAATGAGAAATTTAATGTACATTGTTGTGTATATTTTATGTCGCGCAACACACAGAGAACTGGATGGATGGATGGACAGATGGACAGACGGACGGATGGAGAGCGAGAAGGGGCGAGAGATGGATTGATTTAAAAAAGTAAATGGAACTTAATTCTCATCACTTTTCACTGGACTGTACTTTTCAAATGACAGCTCCTGCACCACAGCCCGCAAACAGAGGCAAGATGTGATCATGGCGTCCCAAGTCCCTCTTGGACGAAAGTCGTCATCACTCAAAAGAAGGACAGTAGTCATTATAGCACAGCAGCAAGTTTTGGGTAGCTTGAGGAAAGTGAAAAAACAATGGAACGATTAAAGTACTCTATTGTCCTCACATTTGGGCTAAGGAGTAATCCAGTTCGCATCGATGTCTGCTAAGGACAAAACAAAATGTTTATGCTTAAATATAATACCTTTAAAGCACCCTAAATTCTCAGTTAAGTGCACTAAACCAAAGTGTGTAATAGCCAACAAACAAACATTGGTGTTGTATACGTGCGGCTGGCATCTATCCTAGTGTGTATCTGTGCCAGACACGACGACTTAAGCTTAATGGAAATTAGAGATGTAGGTGAAGTTTACTAAGGTGTCAAAGTCAGCTGTCTGATAGGGAGACTTCCAACATATGCTGAGGTCAATTGACGGCCTCATTGAGCAGACAAACAATTTCCATCTTGATTCACTGGATTACCTTAAATCGCTACACTTACACAATACCATGGAAGCCAATACAAAAGCGAATCTGATTTCAACAAATCACAATATTGTGGCTTACTTTAATTTTGGCTGTTCGATTTTAGAAAAGAAATTCACATGATCTTGGCACATACATATTTTTTTATGAAATGTTAGGACTTTCCCAAATTCATGTAAAGTTATTTTCTTTAACTCATTTAACTTGCAAATAAATGTATGTGTAATGGCCTGTGAAATAAATTACAATATTATAGGCAAGCAACTTCACCAGAACGATGAAAATAATATAAAATCAACAAATGAGCTGTATCTAAGCACAGATATCCGGCTTGTTTTCGTATAACCCAGTGTGCATGACGCAGTGGAGCTACCAGTAAATCCCTGCTTCATCTTTAAAGCTTTAACAATCACAGATAATCTCACACGGAGACAGCCGACAAACGGAAGAAGTACGCCTGGAGGTAAATAGGGCACTGTGTCACGGTGTTAGTGGTATACTGATTCCTGCTACTCTTGGCTGGTCACTCACCTTGACTGCATCCCCACCCAGGAAGGAGAGCATGGCCAGGGCGTGGGCCACCAGAGCCTCAATACCGGGTTCCTTTCGGGTTTCGTCCTGCTCAAAGGCTAAAATGGACCTGAGCATCTTGCCCACTTCCACTTTCTGACCTTCATCTAGTTAAAGGGCGATAAAAGACACTCTTTAGCATTGTTGTACAGCATGACTGTACAATGGCCCCATTAGATTTGTAGTTGAGCTGGACACCATTCAAGCTTTGGTCCCTGGACGACTCATCAGACAACACAAATAATTTAGAAGCCTTCCTCACCACCGATAACATGTACAATTGGGAAATAAGAAATGTTGTATTTCGGGGGGGGTCTTGAGCTGTTTGGGGAATCCTGCTCTGGTGTGAAGCATCCACAGGCAAATTGCATGACAGCTAACAAGCTTAGTGTCATATGTAGGGCAGCAGCTGCGATTAGAGGCTAGTAGTGCGGATGCCGCACAGCCAAAGATGTGTCAACGACGATCTCCTACCATGCGTGCTGTAAAGCTGAGATTTAGCCTTCCGGTTGCACAGCAATACAGCTCAGCTAAATTTAGCCCCGTTGACCTTCTTTTTCAGTGATACATCATTGAAGCTGTTTTATCACGAGGAGTGTCGCTATTGTGATGTCATATGTTCAATTTGATTAATTGTGCATGGTTCCAATTTGAAGTGTTCTCAACAACAAGTGAAGTAATATGTGTTTTTAGCTTTTTTGCATCACACAGCAAGATGCTTTTATTTCTTAAATATATGGATTTTATATTTAATACAGAGCAGTTTCATCTACACAATCCATTTAAAACCACACTGGAGTCAATCCCAGTTGACTTTGGATGACAGGCGGTTGACACCCTGGACTGGTCGCTACTGGATTGTAGGGCACAAATAGACAAACAACCATTCACACTCACATTCAAATACTATATGAACAATTAAAGTCTTCAATGAGCCTGTGGTGCATGTTCTGGGGATGCGGAAGAAAGCCCAAGACGTGCTAACTACTTGACCACCATGCTGCCCTCTATTAAAAAAAATTGATAGCTCTTTTGAAGTAGTTTTCTTTGGGTGTTTCCGTCTGACGTCATGTTTCAGCCTCAAGCATGTCGGGACTGACCCATGTGATCTTTGTCTACCATCAATGACTATACAGCCATGGGATGTCCAAGCGGTCCCGCTGGTTTTCATTGTTGAGTTTGTGAGATAGCTATATTAGTTTGTAATGTTTAATACTGCCTTGTCGATATTTGGTATTAGTGTAGGATGGCAATTGAGGGAAAATATGGACTTAAAAAAATCTTAGCCAGAGGGCAAGAGTAAAGATACTACTGGACAAGATGTGAATATTTCTATGTTATCTTGACACACCAAAGGAGGGCTCCAGCATGTCAGGGTTCTTCTGCATATTTTGGATGTGACTCTGCAGGAGTTTGGTCAGGTGGGAGTGCCAGGTTTCTGCCACCTAAGGGAAAATATTGCAATTGAACAGAATTTGATCACACTGGTGACATCATCACCGCTGTCTTATATGCATCACCTCTGTGTACAAGGAATGAACAATAGCCGGTTCCCCCAATTTGACAAACACAGCAGCCATGAGGAAGTAAGCTCCACATATCACAGTGCTATCCAGACCGTACTCCTCACTAGCAAAATATATCTGAAAATATATTCGCCAGAAAGCCTCATGTGAAAATGTTGAAAGTACGCATCGACAGAGTTTACTCGTGACGACACGCACGTCGTTGGCAAAGTGAAAAAGAGCTGCCTCAAAGTGACCCGTAGCCGTGTGGAGGCAGCCCATGCTCCTGTGCAGTCGGTGGTGAACCGCATAGCCACATTCGGGGCTCTTCAAAACCGCCCACTCCGCCTGGGACAGCAGCTCCGCCACCAGGGCCAGATTATTCATGCCTGCAAGACACAATCACGCAAATTCCAATGTGGCGCACAAGAGATCGGACGAGCCGGGGGCAGCGTTCCTCACCCATATTAGCATCAGCCAGCAGCAGGTAAGCCGGCACCAGCTGGACTGTGTTGGGTCCATACACGTCAGTTGAACAGCGCAGGCAGGCCTGGGCGGCAGGCACAGCCTCTTGGTGCTTCCCCTCAGAGAGCTTGCTCTCTGCCACCAACCGGCAAATCTCTATCAGCTCTTTCTGCCCAAGAGTTACAATTCAAATTCATTTTGCGTGTTCTATGTTGCTTTTACAGCAGCCCGTAGGGAAAAGCAGGAAACTCATTTCGGGCAGGAAGTGCTATCTTTCATGGCCTAGGGATGTAAGACTTTTACTTGGCATCAGACCTCATTTCTAGATGCATGTTATGGCCTCACCGTTTTGAGTAGATTTTCAATGCGGCCGGCTCGTTGCATACTAAAAAGCGATGGGGTGCGAATGGGAATGAGCAACTGACAAATCCTCTTGTGGATACCTATCCAGTCAGATTGCTGGTGGTCTGCATCGCTGCCAGGTGAAAGAAGAATCGCAGGTTAGTGTTTGACAACAACTTCTTCAAGGGGTTATTTGTAGTTTGTTGTTTTTAGAAACCACAACCGGAGAGACCGAAGATCAGAACTGGAAGATGTGACCGACGAGGTGTCAATGATTTGTGATTTGTGCACTTCAGGGCTCGAAACTAACGATTGCCCGATTGCCCGGGGCAAGTAGCGATGGCAGACGGGCAAGTAGAATTTTTTCCTCACTTGCCCGAACTTGCCCTGCCATAATACCATGTTTTCAAGCTGTAAAAAGACGATTTTGTGCATAATTTCTCGCAACTTCTGCCGCTTCTGGTCCGACATTTTGTTTTCTAGGGAGCGGTTAGTTTCTCGTGTAAGTCTGCAATACATTGATAACGGCAAAGCGCTTCGTAATTAAATGCATGCTCTCTCACCCGTCCCTGGCTCTTCTGCGCCTGCGCACCAGCAGAGCTTGTTTCCGGTTGGCGGATACGAAGGCATATGAAGGCAAAACTTATAGTGTTGTCTTTTTTATTGCAAAAATGTGTCGGGCAAGTAAAAATCCACTCCAAAAAAATTCGGGCAAGTAAAATTTTGTTTCGGGCAAGTAAAATTTTCTCCAACTTGCCCGAGGGCAACTTGGGCAAAAAATAAGCTTCGAGCCCTGCACTTGGAACCTCGTGCTGGCACCTTAACTCTTCAAATTTACTGATACCAACTTGATCACGGCTGTGTTCATTTAATGGAGACCCCCCCCCCACACACACACACACAATTTTCAGGGTTTTAAAATCTAAAAAAATAAATTATAGTACACTTTACACACCATATTTCGCGATGTAATGAACAAATATTTAGACCCCGTGACATGCAAGTGAACGCCTGACCCAACGGTATGTACAAAATTCAGTCCCATGACAGCTGTTAACAAAACATTATCCTGATTGTTTGATTCATTCCTGATGGAAGTCCCAACTATTTGCGCACAGGCTTTGCAAGGATCCCTAGGTGTGAGTCACTGATTCACTTTCGGATGTATCATCATACTAAATTGCATGCTTTTGCCCAACGGCTACTGTAATTTTCTTCAAGCTGCTGCAACTGGGTTTTGGCGTCTTGTGTTCCTTTCCACTCAAGGAGCACATGGGACTGCGGTTTCTGTGCCGGAGACTGGAGAAGATGGCAGCAGGCAAAATACTTTGGCCACGTCGCATCCAAAAGTAACTCTTAAGGAGGACACTTGAAATATAACTTAAATATCTAATTGTGGAAAACTTCTGCATCAATGAGGAGTTCACCTTTGGTAATCAAACTATGAGAAATGTCAAGATGCAGCAGCACAGTTCTACACCACAACAAACTATCTTTACAGGAAATATGGATAATTCATAAGAGTTCTAGTCAAAATTGAATACTGTGTTTGCAAATGTAGCATTTGCTGACAGCACTCAAGACTGTGCCGATGTCAGCCATCTCTGGTACTTCCACTGACTGAAGGTATGACATTTTAGAGAATTTTTCAAAGTTGTAAAGACCAAAGGTTTGGGATACTGACAAGCCCGAGGCACAAATGAAAAAGTAATTACAGCTGATCTGTCATTTTCCGGCTAAATATAAAAACAATGCTTGACTATAAAGCATTTCGCCACAGCGTGTGGTTGAGAGTGGGGACCTCACTAAACTGCGCACGCAGACACATGAAGAATCATCTTTATTTGTCATTGCTGCACAAATACATAAAATCTGATATGTGGGTGTGACTGGTTGTTTGATTCGCTGTGTGCCTTGCAACTGGCTGGCGACAAATTCAGCAACCCTGAACAGGATAAATGGTGGTGAAAATGGATGGAAATGGATGACCTCTGGCTTTGACCCATTACAGTCGTGAGCACAGCAAAGACAAGTTGTTAGTGGGACACAGGTGCCCATTCTGTACTTGTACACAAGTACTCAGTGGGAGCACTTTTGCTTATTAAAAGTTGAAGGATGCGCTGGATGGCATCATCACATCTAGCAACGACAACAGGGGTGGGGCAACGTTAAAAGGGGCCTATTGAGTTTCTCAGTAAAACTTGAAAAATATGATGCAATCCATCCATCCATTGAATCATTGAGCAAATTATACTATTAGGACTTGATTTCAAATAATATATTCAGCTAAGCTGAATAAACATAAAGTAACAAAGCTCAGAGAGGCAAGAAGTCACATAAATAACAAAAAATGTTCCAATTTCATTTCCATTCTGGCAACAACTGTCAAGTGATGTTATAGTCTCCACGTGAGCAACACTGCTACCTAGCGGTCACAGCCCTTATATGCCTTCTGAATTTGTCATGGAACAGGTTACTGCAGCCTATTTACAGTTTGCACGTATTTGCCATTCGTTATTTGTATTTCTAGGAACTTCAACTTGTACCTCACTAAATGTCCTAACTGTTTACTTTTACTTCGGTTAATGCGTGACCAGCATATGAAGCTCAAGCTACAAACACAGAGCTGAATAATACCGTCTTAAATTGTGACACTTAAATAAACTAATTAAAGTAAAATATAGAAATTCTACCCACTCTCTATAAAACACGACTTTATTTATATTGAAGTGTAATGTCAGAAAATAACTTTTGATATTAAAGTACATCAGTTGTCATAAACAAAAAATACTCTGTAGTATTCTACAAAGTGACTTCAACCAGTTATTGTTAAGATACTTATAACTCAAGTGTCGCTTTATACACAACTGCGTGTAATGCTTGTGATGATGTTCGGATGGTTGTTTCTCTTACCAGTAATAGGTGACTCGACACCTGCCGCATTGCAAGTAAGCTCTTTTTTGACACAGTTCACACAACTTTTCGGTTCCTTTGGGCAAAGCCAGGGGGATGATTTCGGTCGATGGTAGAACGTCTTGCGCTCTGGACTCCATTATTCATCCAGGACCTAAATACACGGGCGCACGCCAAAAATTACAGGACCCCCGTGTTCAAATGTTATTATCCAAAATGAATTCAGGAAACCAAAACTTATTGATATTGTTTCGTATCTGTAGGTTGCAGTTTTTTTCTCCTTCAATGAATCCACTACGCTCTCACGCGTGTGACGTCATAACATTACGCGTGTTCTTTGTTGTGTGTTTGAACAGGTCACCATTGGGCGCGTTGTCTGAGGTCGTCATGGTAACGATCAACACTCCACACACTTGGGCCACTGGCTTGCCTGATTAGGTTCTGCCAACTACTCCTACTTTTGTATTCTTTCTCTACTAGAGACTACTGTTTTTCCTTGTACTATTTTTTTCAATTACAACAAAATGTATCTTCGACTACTACTACGGCACTACTCCTACTACGGCACTACTACTACTACTACTACTTCTACTACTACTACTACTACTAGCAATACTATTTTCTTCTTTTAGTACTTTCTTATTTTAACACAAGAACACGGAAAAATTGGACTGTAAAAGTTTAAATTAAAACTCTGTTAACGAGGTGTTCCGAGGTCCGTCCAATTTTTTTGCTCTAATTGGGTTGTTTTTAACTCAGTATTTTTAAGCACGTGGGTCACTACAAGTTATATAACGTAATAGTTCTTGTAATTGTATCAAAATGTGGTTTGGGCTTTTTTTTAGGTTGTACCCAGTAACAGACCCTCAAAAGAAAGCACTTGTACTCATTTCTTTGACTGACATTTAATACCATAACAAAGAAATTCTACAGGTACAAAAATAAATATCTGCATGCATTTTCCTATAGAGCGTTCTACGTATTAGATATTTTTCACATTGGTGTATGTTCGACAATAAAAAACATTCAGGAAAAAAATAGCATTTTAGCATGCAAGCCTGTCTTCTGCTATATCGTGAGTAAATGTTGAGAATTCAATCCCTTGCTAACAAAATAGATTCTTAGGGTTATAATTGTGTTCACTTTGAAGAAACAAAATTCCATTGACCAGAGCACAGAAGCAAGGAATATAAATTTGTGCTTAGCCTATCAATATTTTCCATCACTTTTGACATTGTGTTGTTTTGCATGATCACTCTTTCTTGCGCAAGTGGACGTAAATGAAGCCGCTGCAGAGCAGGAGGGGCACACACACCCAGGCTAGGATGAAGCAGTAGCCAAAGTGTCCCGAAGTCAGTTCTCTGCTGTCCTGGAGGATTTCCTTGTTGTGTAATGTGTAGATGAGTGCTGCAGACAAGGCTGTCAGGCCTGAATACAGACATTGAATAAATTATGTTTCTTTTCTCTTCAAATTTTGAGTCCCATCTAAAGATGTATGAGATGGAAAACTATAGAAAGCTTTTCACTTCATTGCACGCTGTTGCTGTGGCAATGCGCTGTTTGCTAAGGAAACACTGATTTTGAGCGTCTAAACCTGGTAGAAAAATCAATATTTTAGATATCAATTTCCCAAAAATTCTAAATCGAAACTCTAAATCTAGACAGAAACTCGTGAAACTGCACACGCATCAGGCCTGGCATTTTAAAAATATATTTTAGAGTGTTGTTGTCCTATGTGCCAGTACCCCAACATGTCAGACCCACTACAACATTGAGGCTAGGGTTGCGAGGGTCCTTTGTAGCCGCTCACAGCTGTAGTTGTTCTATTCCCTATTCTTATTGTTGTGCACTCAGCTTTCAAAATGGACGCATGTTTCATCTAAAAAATAGGTAACGCCTCCGCATTTACCTGCAAACACTTGACACAGTCCAGTAAAGTAAAAGAGTCCACCCTTGGACATAGTAAAAAGTTGACCCAGAAAAACCAAGAAGGAAACCGAGGAGAAGACCACTGAGAGGACCATCAAGACCTGAACTCCATGAAGCCACTCTGCGAAACAGAAAAATAAGTTTCTTTTTTTTTTTTTTGTAAATCACTTTTTAATGAACAAAATCAAGACAATAGATATTTGTTACCAGTTTCTTTGGAGGACGCACATAACCAAGTTCCTGAGAAGTTGTCGTACCGACAGTTGTACCACAGATCCGAGTTCTCCATCCCGTCCCACACCCACCAGGACTTTGAAAGAAAATATTTGCCATGTTTTACAAAGCTCAATGCATCAACACTTTTTGACATTGAGGCCTACCTTCTCCATAGTCGAGATGAACAGCATGGCCAGGGTGATGAGATGTAGCAGAGTCACAAACATGAGCAGGAAGGCCATTTTGTTTTTGTCTGTTAACAACACAGAGTCAACGACCAGAGAAATGCATTTGGTATACCGCGTGTGTGTGTGACCAAACCTGTTGGTTTTGCAGTAAATATTCGTTTGGGGACTCTCCTGTTTTCGAAAAACAGAAACTGGAAAGTGTGAAGAGATGAACACAAAGAGGTTTTTGTGTGGGAACACGCACGAAACAGTGAAATCACTCATTGCTGTAACTTCAATCTGAGTGGAGTTGGAGTATGAGTTGGCCAACCTGTGGCGGGGTCCTAGAACTCTACACGAGGCCAAAATATTTACCCAGTTCAACCAACTCCCACCCCTCGGTGTGGACTTTGAGGGGTTAAATTTAATTAAATTAAACCTGGACATAAATGACTTTGGTTTTCTTTGCATTAAACAAAATAAAAAGTAGAAGAAAAAAATAATTTGTCACTGGATGAAATTGTTTGTGCAGATCTTTATCATAGGAGAGGCCCCTCTGAGTGGGTGGTGGGTGAAATTATGTCATTACACTAATTTTATCCATCAAAGGAGCAGGAATGGAAGGTGATAATGTGGATAAAATGAACAGAAACACAGTACTGCAACGGAACAGTATTCCTTGAAAATAAACTGAAGGTAATCTGTAAATGATTGTTAAAAGTTTAATTATGGGGGAACGCACATTATTGGTATTTGATCGACATGCAGTATCTTATTACTACAAAGTATTGACATAATGGAATTTATTTTATGTAATTTAATTTCTAAAATATTCAGTGAGTTACAAACAGCTGTCCATAAAATGTCTTAAAGAACAAATCTGCCTCCTTACCCTGATTATTGCTCTTGCTCTGATCCAGACCTCGAGAGCAGCTTCTTTGCTGTGATTTTGTGTCCAGTAGGTGGTCTTCTCCTTTCTGGGCTTGTCACGCCCCTTTTCGTTTCCCACTCACTCCATCCAAACTTTCCAAGGCCAACGCCCATTTCCTCTGTGCTCAACAGAGCTCTATTTTTCTCCGCCTCGAGATACACCACAGGACAACTCCACCTTCCACTAAAAAAGCTCCCAACTGGACACACCCTTCGGCAATAGGCAGCATGTAGAAATGACACAAAAACACAAGGGGTGATTTACAAAGGTCTCCAGTGTGTATCATGCCGGAATCTATTTACTGTATATTTTGGGACATCTGGTTCATAAGACCAATAGTTGTACACATACCTCTCACTCTGTTGACCCACATTTTGCCATGACCCTTGTAAATACAAGTCAATCCAAGCAAATTTTTGAAAAATGCAAGTACTGTCATTTTAAATCATAAATAGATTAACAGATTTGATAATTAATTCATACATTTATTCTGCAAAGTACATTAAAGAGAAAGGCTGCAATTATTTTTGGGGTCGCATCTAACTCATGAAATCCAATTATGAAATTTGTAAAAAAATACTAGCAACAGAAGCATGGCATTAGCACTGTTAACAAGCCAAGTTCAGCCATGGCTGTTGTGTTGGTAGCATGACTTGTTCATAACAAATTGTTAAAATTGATTGGTTTGAAGTTTTATATTTAGAAATGTACAGTCAATTAAAACAGAAGTGAGCAGAAATATTGGGAGTTTTGCATTATTTCTGAATCTTTTCAGCTGCCTGAGGTATCTGGAGTCCTGGGCATTAGTTTTATTTTCCAAAGGTGAATAATATTCTATAATAGCTCCCGATACCCAACCTAACAGGTCAGTGTCAGGCTGCTGCAGTTTGAAGGTGACCAGCATGTGGCCGAGAGCGCACGCCAAAAAAGGAATCACACCTTGTCAGTCATGCTTGATATCTCTGAGTGTGTGGTGGTTTCTAAAAAAAAAAATCTGCAAACTTTCATTTGAATTTTAGAGCACATTATTAAGGAAGTGAGGTGCAACATCAATCAAAAAATAATACAAATAAAATAACAAGCTACATTACATTAAATAAGATATTTAATTTATAGAAGTATTTACTACATAAAATGATAACAAATGAACAAATACAATAAAAATATATCAACATTAGAATAAAAAATATTATAGAAGTTAAATCAACTTAAAAATACTCAAATTAAAAAGGTGCACATCATGTTTTTTTAACCCATCTGTGGTGTAACACTTTGAAACGCACATTTGTACATGACGTGAGTATGCTGTGCACACTGGTCACATGACGCAGGAGAACAGAACCATGCAAAACATGTGTGAAGTTATGCTCTCAATCATATGTTGTTTCTATTCAATCACGGGCTCCTCCGGCAGCTCTTCGCTTTCACTTGGACATCCACTTTTTCATTGATTTTCATATTACGTATTTTATGTGCCCTCTCTGCATCCATTGCAGCCTGGTGATCCTGAAAGAGGGACCCTTCCATCTGTGGTCCCTTCTCAAGGTGTCTCATTTTTCCCCTGGTAGTTTTTTATTTTATTTTTTCCTTGCCCTTTTGGGAGCTTAAGATCAGGGGATGCTTTGAGAATAATTGTCAATTGTTTGTCTATGTGAAGCCCTTTGAGACTGCTTGTGATTTACGGCTTTACAAATAAACTTGACTTGACTTCTATTTTATGTTTTGATTAATTGTATTTATTATTTATTGGTATGACCTAAATTGTTCATAGATCGTCCAATGAAGACACCGGTGTTAAGTGAAGACACCGAGCTGTGTGGGCGTGTTAAATAAAAAGCCCTCCTGAGTGCAGCACTAGTAGTTGCAATGAGTGGCATGTTAACAGAGCTGAGCGACGTTCTTTATTTTTATCCAACAATTGCAAGGGTTTCACACAAGTCCCTGCTGCTAGATGGTAACTCTGCCAACAGCATGGGTTTAACTACGTAGCTACCACATAGCAGCTGCAACAAGGTCAATTGAAGTACAGCATCTCATAAAACGTGAAAAATGTGTCTAAATAGACCTAAAAGATTACATCGAAATGCTACAGAAGGAAAAGAAACAAATGATACAACTGTACACTACAGCCACAACGTTGCACACACCCACTGTTGAAATTGTCTACCTAAAGAAGAAGAATTACACAGTATACCACGATGCTGTTTTGTCTATTTGTCTTCCTCTGGTGGCGATGCTTACAAACTTCACTTTGGTATGTACATTGAGAGTGTCCTCAATTTAACCTCACTGCACACTTGCGTGACACTACTCTGCTTGGAAATCACAGGTTTAATTGAGATGAACCAGAACTACTGGTTTAGAAGACTGTGTGCAGATTTGATTGGCAGGCTTTACATAGAAATGGGAATTTTATTGACCAAAAACAACAATAATCTAACATCCATATACATGAACTGGAAACAGATTAGCCAGGACACAGATAGAATATAATGCACAGAGAGACAATAAATGTAACTCTTTAAGTAATGTAACAAATATTAGAATTTAGATTGTGACTAGGGTTCGGGTTTCAAAGTAGCGTTTGAAATCAGAGTTAGGATTTTGAATTTCAATGTTAGGGTTTCAAGCCTGAGTTGAGATTTGTAAGATTTCAAATCATGGTTTCGAGCCAATGTTAAGGTTTTAAACAAGGGTTAAGGCTTTGAACGAGTGGTTCAAAACTGATGTTAGGGTTTCATGGAATGTTAAGTGTTTTAAAGTCAGCATTCAAGACAGTATTAGGCTTTCTACAAAGAAAAATAGAGTCGCCTCGATAACCAGGGTTGGGTTTTTCGGGATGGTTTCTGGCTTGAGTTATGGTTGGCAGTGTTTGAAATCACCCAACCCAGACGGATGCTTGCCCCCCTCCTACAAAATGGTACGCTCCGTTGCCTAGGTGCTCGTGGAAGCCAGTTCACTTCGCTTCGTTTTTGCACGCACAACGTCACCCGCTTGCTTAAGTTAGTTGTCGCTGAATGGTGAGTAAAATGTTTCTCAGCCCTCAAGACACAGCTCCGAAGTGTTGCGTTTATTTTCCTAGTGTTCCGTTACCACGGTGGTCACCAGCTTGACTTAAGAGGAGAGTCTGACTAGCGTTAGCTGGTTTAGCGTTAGCGCAGCATTTAAACTTTGCAACTCACTTTGTCATTTGCCTAGCACATAACCGAATGGGCGCACAGTAGATTAAATTGAACACAGGAATGTCGCGTTTTAAAATGTGCTTTCGGGGCGAAACCACATCTTGGCCGAGCTTGCGTGGGCAAAAGGAATGCAAGTGGTGTGTAAGTCTGCTGGGGAAAAAAAAAAAAACCTTGCTCCTCCTTGTCAGACATTTTGAAAATTTAAGAAAATAAAGCTACTTAACCTCACATTAGTTGCAAGAGGTGGATAATGAATGATGAGTAGAGGACTTTAAATACACAATGTAGACATCACTTGGATCTGTTTAAATCCTTACTTCAGCATTTCAGTAGATCTGTCAGGACTAATCTCAGTCTGCTTTGGGCTTCGCATTGGATCAAGTCCTCTTTAACAAGGATCACAGATTTCAGACCGCTTCTTCCCGCTTAAAGGTTATGTTTTGTATACTCTGCAGCAACGATGAGGCGTAAAAGGGATTTTAAAGATAACTTTGGCACATGACATCCAACTGACGTGCGAGGACTAATCGTCATCTAGAACCCCTCCAACCACAGAAGCCAGGCTCCATCCCTGCCAGATGCTGTTCCATACAACTTAATGTGTCATCATGGACCACGAAGAGGTAAACCTTTCAACTGTTGATGTGCCTGCTTTTTTAACACCCTACTTCGGTTTGTTTCTGTCACTCTATGACATGCAGTCAGTTGTAATGCACACTTGTGATTTGGCCTTTGTGCCACTCATTGCATCTGCTTACTACTTTTTAGAATATCAAAATCTGCATGGCCGTGTGGTTACATCTCGTACCCTTGGTCACTATAGTTATCTTTTGGCTGCTCTTGTAAACGTTATCGTGTCATTCAGTCCCTTCCTGTTGTAGCATAGCGTAATTTGTGTAGTGTTTAAAGACAACATGCCCCTGAGACATGATACACAGCTTGTTACAATATGCTGCATGTCACTGGCCACTCCTAGTGCCTCATGAAGGGCCAGCTCGAGTTACACGGCCTGTAAAGTACGGTATTGAGTTCAGCGACAGGTGTTCAGTGTTGGCACACCATTCTGAAGTTGTAGTCATCACCCATGTACTCTATGAAGCCAGCATCATCTCCCCACAACACTGACAGGACTCTTTATTTTAATTAAATTTTTATTTTAATAAGTGCTTAATCTCTACATTTGCTATACCCTCTTCTAACTACCCTCGCCGCTTTTTGCACTAGCTTTCATAGCTGACAGAGTTGATCACGGACGTTCGTAAGTGGAGGCAAAAAAATCTTTAGCCCCGGTTCGTAACTCGAAATGTTCGTAAGTATAGGCCTTCGTAGTAGAGGTTTCACTGTACTTTTAAGTACCAGGGATAAAGCCCTGTCACAAATAGCAAAAAAAAAAAGTAATTGACACCAGCATACATAGTATTTTAGGGTGTTGTGAAAAGAGTACACATAAATTTATTAGGTGAGGTTTTCAGCATATAGCTAAAAAGAGGTTCCACATAAAAAAAAACAAAGATGCATTTGTCAATAACAAACCACCACTCGGCAGGGGTTCACTCTTTATTTAAATCACGCATATACAAACTAGACAACTGGAAGTTATTGCATGAGCTTTTGTCAAGAGTTATATTTTTTAAGAAGTCCTGAAAAATGTGCTTGGTCTTTTGTCCTCAGGTGCATACAGAGCTGGACCAGATATCCGCACGGCTCCAGCAGGATGGGTTGCTTCCGGAGGCTAGTCCCGAAGAGCGCCAGTGCCACCTTTGGCGGCGGCTCCTGGACACTGAAGCGGAGCTGCATCAGTCTTCGCAGGAGCTGTGTACTTTGCGCTCCCAGCAGGCCAACGAGATGAAGGAGGTGAGACTCTTTGTACAGATTGTCATGTTCCTACTCATTCAATAACCAATTCATATTGCTGGTGAGGGAGATCAGAATCATTGCTGCCTAGACCACAGAAGGAAAGGGCTTCTCGGTCACTCAGCGCTAAGTTTGTTTTATTGTTGTTGTGATCAGTTATTTGCTACTGTGTTTTTTAAATTGGCTGTTTTGTTTCATTATTTGCTGTTCTTTTGCACTTTAAGACATAATGACAGTTTTTTTTTTTCAATAGGTGAAAAACCTTGGCAGAGGTCTGCTTTTTATTTTTATTTTTTAATGTTTTTGTTACTTCTGAAATGTGTGCTTTTGCTTGTTAGGTTGACAGCTATGTAGAGCATATCCGTGGCCTGCTGCAACAGCGTGAGTGCATAACTGCTGACTATGAAAGAGACAATGAACAACTGCAAAAAGAGCTCCACCGCATCAGACAACAACAAGGTGGGTCCAGTGCAACCTTGCTGTACACTACCACCTTGCTGTTAATGTACTGAGTGAACGTATTCTGCTATGTTCTCTGCTTACAAAAAATGTTCGGGGCGAAAGTTTGGGTGAATTTGACCCTCACTAAACTTTTGAATGCATGTTACGTGTTTCAGTATTTTTTGCACAACTTGCTGTTTTCTAAAAATGAGCTGAACGGCGAGACTTGCAACACGTTTCAAATTTCGCTCAAACCTTTTGTGAGTAGTCTGCAAATTATGCCTGTTGTCCTGTGAGTCTTATTTCCCCGTCTTGTTTGACAAAACCTCTCTTATAGAGATTCAGAGCAAGGAGCTGGCAGAGATGTTGGCACAGGAAGACCTTGGGGAGATGGGCTTGAGCAGCCCCAGTGAGCAGGTAGCTTACCTACTGGTGGAGAGGGCAACACTCCTGGAGAGGCTTGAGGCTGCTGAGAGAAGACTGGAGAGGCAGAGCTTGTCTGGCAATGTAAGGGATGTCCAGATACAGGTGAAGAACATACACTATTTAAAAGCTCTCCTTTTGGTCCACATATTTTGTGACTTCTACTATTGTTGGGCACGAAAAATGTGATTATTTTTATGGTGCATAATAAAAGCACAATTTAGAATACACTCAAAATATTTCCGAAGTGATTGAGCCTTGATGACAAGACAAGAAATTATGTCATCATTTCATTCTAAACTCTTTTGCCTTCTACTGGTCAAAGAAACCAGTGTGAAGCCTTCCCGAGCCTTCTTTTGTCCTCTTCTAATCTTAATGTATTGTCTGGGGTGCTTCTGCACACACCGGTTTTTGCTCATAGCAGGGTCCATCCCAGACTCCTTGGAAGAAGCTGTTTGGGCTGCGCAAGTCTGCTCAGAACAAAAACAATATTACCCCTGTAGGTTCCCTCTCAAGACTAACTAACTCAATTAACTTTGCCATGATTTAAAACAACAGTATCTTCTGCTGCTGGTTTTGCTGTGGCATTGCTTGTTACTACTGGCAGCTGCATGAACACAGGAATGTTTTTCCTGACTAACGTCCTTGTGATGAAAGCTGATGGGCTGCAGGGCCACGTCGCAATTGCCAGCATGAGAGCGGTTTGTTGTTGCACTTGACAAGGTGAATTGTAATACAACCTGTCTTCTGATAGCTCTCACTACTTTGCAGACGTGCAGCGATGATGAACTCAATTCAATCTTCAAAATGCATGTCACTGACAACACCCACTTTATCCCCTCACAAGCCCCCTGTCTGATGAACCCGTCATTAATGCCTGTCTGGTCCAACAACAGGCACACAATGAGGAGCTGTCTCGTGAGCATAATGAACGCCGGCGGCTGGAGCGTGACTTGGAAGAGGCGTCAAGCAGGCTAGAGATGGCTCATCAGGAAATCCGAAGGCTCAACAATGAGCTGGACGTGGCCAAAAGCAACAGCCTAGACCCCTGTGGTGTGTTTGTTACTCTAAGAACACTAAATACTCCATGTATGGCTTGCAGGTCAACATGTCATGGTTCTTCAGCTACTGTTTAGCTTCTGCTTGCAACTGTTTTGTCTCTCCAGTCATCTGCAAGGAAAGAAAGTGTATTTGTACTTTAAATACAATGTTTTTAATCTCAGGGTCTGAGCTTCAGGAAACACTCCAAGAACTAGACATTCTGAAGAGAGAAGTGGACAAACTAAAGCAGTGCGGTGAGAATGTGGACATTTTTGGTTTCACACTGTACAGTTTGTTCTCGTGGGGCGTTATTTCATCTTGTAAACAGATTTTCTTTGAAGAGGGGTGGTTACTCTTTGATTTCTTAAGTAATGAATGTTCGCAAAGTCATATGCTTTCAGTCTAAGTAATATGAACAGGATGTCATATTTTTCTTTAGATATGATGAAACTTCAGCAGGCCAAAGACGAAAGAGACAGACTAGACGTTGACAACCAAAGTCTCAGGGAGATGGTGTCCTCTTTAGAGTCTGAAAAGAAAAAGCTTCTCGTGCAGGTTAGTTTTATTGTAGTCTTTTCAAATTTAGACCAAACAGCAGCGTGTGATTGTGTTTGTCCAGTTGGAAACAAGGCACATCAACAAAGATGCTTCCTTAAAAGAGGATGGGAGGCAAAACGGCAGGTGCAGTGAGCTGCACATGTCTGGCATTTCAACCAAAGATTCTGATCCAACTCACAAACGGTGAGCGTGTAGTCTTTCACAATGCTCTTTTCGTCAATGGTATCATACTGACTCACCCTATTCTATGCCAGCTGTCATGCAGCGATCGAGGACAAACAAGTACAGGTGAGAGAGCTGGAGCGTCAACTCCAAAGGCTACGCAAGGAGCAGGAGGAGCTGGAGGAGAGGAATGAGGAGCTGGAGGCTCTACTCGGCGAGGCCCAGAATGCCAGCAAGGAGGAGAGGCTTCGCCATGACGGAGATCTGGAGGGACTACGTCGACGGGTAATGATCGGCATTAACCTCTCCCTCTCCCTGCAAAATACTGTATATTAGGGGAGTGATCGTTAATATTTTGCCATTGGGCAAGTCACGCGAGTCCTTTATTCAGAGAGAGTTTAAGTTGGCATTTGGGGCCACCTACTCAGTAATAGGTGTGAACTGATCATGCAGATCAAAAACCTTGAGGGAGAGCTGAAGAAGCGGGAAACTCAAGAAAAGCTCTTAAAGAATGGCGAAGAGGTCAAAAGCACAGAGTCCTTCTTGCAGCTGGTAAGAAATGCTGTGTGATAATTTAAGTTATTGTAACAGATATGTCACTATAATGTAAATACATGAGAATGGTTTGTATTTCCTTTTTTTATTTTTAATATTTACTTCCCTTTTTGCTTGGAACAAATGGTAGTTTGTTGTTATTTTGTCCAAGACACTTTTGAAAGAAGTGGCAGGCATCATTTACTGAAAAATGTCAGTGTCAAAAAATGCAGAGCAATGTTACCTAGAAAAACCTGCATCCAAAATTCTACAGGGACTTTTTCTGTCCCATCCTTCCACAAATTTCAGTGGAGGGGTGACAATAAGATCTGGGTAAAAAGTAAGGAACTGGCGCGCAAAGCAGCACCAAACTGATAGTCAATTTTGAATCAAGACATGACTTTAAATGAACCTTTATGTGATTGTTTAGTGTAGAAAAGTTAATTACAATGAAACGGAATGCTTGTTTGTGGCTGTATATGAAGCACCTACGGGACAGTGGCCCAGAGAGAGTGGCTTTACTGGAAGCTCGACTGACTGAGGAGAAGGACTGGAGGAAACAACTCGAGCTGGACCTCAGTGCTGCTCAGGCTGCCTTAAAAAAAGACAAAGAGGTCATTATAGATTACATGGCTCCGTTTTATGTGTTGCATGTTTCTCACTGTGTAAAAATCGAAACGGAAACAAGACTTTTTTTCATTCCAATCAAGGCTTTGCAGATTGGTGAGAGAGAGCTGAAGAAGCTAAGACTTGAAGTTAACAGTCTCACGACTGAGTGCCAACAAGGGAAAACCCTCATCAAGGGGCTCAACCAAGTCAAGGGGGAAAAGGCAGTTCTGGAGGAGAAGGTTTGCCAGATGTTTTCTTCACATAGTAGAGTTGCTATATTTACAATGAGCTAGGCTCCCAACTAACTTTATTCCCATCTTGTTAGGAGGTTGCATGAGCACAGCACAACCTCGTTTCTGGGTCTTCCTGCAATATATTTTTGTTATAAACCAACACATGGAAAGCTAAAATTGACGTGCATAAAATTTGCAATTTTTATGATTGAGTACAGAATGGGGTCTTCTAAAACAATCAAATCAGGATATGCATTGAATACTAAAAATAAATATATCGTTATGACCATTTGTGTTTCAGTTAGCCCAGATGGAGCGAGCTCACCGTCGACTTCAGAGTGAGTTGGAGCGTCACAAAGATGCTAATCACACCCAAAAGAACCTCCGGGATAACAGAATACAGGTGGACCAGCTGCAGGAGCAGGCTGAACAGCTGACCAACCAACTAATCAGCCTTCAGAAAGAACACAGCACACTCAGGTCGGTGGAATTTCACGTATGGCTTGGAAATGCTGAAAGGAGAGAAATGACTGGCCTATGAGAGGATGGCTCAGCAAAGCTTTCTTGTTTGGCTTACATTTTTACCTTGCCCAGGAATGAAATGGCCTCTGAGCAGCGGCAGGTGGTAGAGCTTCAGGCCAAACTGAGCAACAGCATCCAGAAGAAGCTGGAGGTTGAAGAGGAAAGAGTGAAACTGCAGCTTGAGATACAGCACCTCAAAGAGCAGCTCCAGCAGCATCAGGGACAACTCTGTTTGGATAATGAAACACTTTGCGGCAACCTGAAGTCACTTCAATCAGAGTCAGCTTTCGGTCCAGTGGAGAAGACCAACGAGAAACACTTGGATCAGGTAGCTGCATTGAATTTCTTCTGGCAAATCTTTAAGCGCAAAAGAAATCCTATGCCTTATACTTATATATAATAATTATATTTTATAAAGTAGTTGTAATGCAAAATTCATATCAGATCATGAACAGAGTTATCCCCAAAGTGACGTCCTTAGCATGTTCTAGCATGTTTTGTGCTGTTTTTTTGATGACCTGAATACAGTACAAGAGGTGTAATGTTTTCTTCTTTTTTCATTCGGCTGGGTTTGTATTTTACTTTTAATAAAATTTAGATAAGGCGTTTATATGATTTTTTTTTCATCTCCTCATTAGTCCCTGGGCATAGTCCTGAGTCAGAAGGCAGAAGAGGCTAAACATTTGAAGCAGGACCTGCAAAGGGTACAAAGTCTGTTCACCTCTGCAGAACGAGAACTGCGCTACGAAAAGGAGAAGAACTTGGACTTGAAGAGGCACAACACCCTGCTGGACAATGAAAAACTCAAGGTGTGTTTTGTGTTCATTGGACAGCTGTGTAGTATTTCTTAGCTAAGGCGTGGTACACTTATCAGAATTTTGCCACAGTTTACGGAGTCAACATTTAAGAGTAGTTTTGCTTACCATACACATGAAGTTTTTAAGGTAAATATTGGCTAGGTTTGTTGTTTAAGCTTGTCAGCCCTGACCTAATTTTGGCCCTATTATCAAGACAAATCCACTCTTAACACACCTCAGACGTAAGGATAATCTCATAGGACAATCGTAGAGGACATAAGGTTGTCGGGTATTTGACATCCTTGGGCAAGAAGGTGTAAGATCCGGACAATCACAGCCCAACTGTCTTCGTGTGTACCCGGGCTTAAACTCTCAATGGAGGAGTGATGGAAATCAAATTGGCTCTTTTTAGATTTCTGCAGAGCTGAACCAGGCACAGACAAAGCTGGCCCAGGTGGAGCAGAGTCTTCACACTCAGATGGCTGCATCAGAACGTCAGCAACAAAGAATCAGAGAGTTGGAGGTGGAGCTGGCACGCAATTCAGCTAATCGCAGCGTCGCCAAAAGTCTGCAAGAAGAACTGCAGGCTGAGAGAGCAAAGGTCATTACTGCTGACAAAAAGGTCAGTAAGGAGTGGAGGGGACTTAAGCATTTGGCTTGACCACTATTTTTTGATTAAAGACAACTAAAGGTCATTGTCCTGATGCACACAATGCATGCATTACATTTTAGTCTCTAAATCTAGAAAAACCTTGATGGTTGTGTTTCACCCAGCTGATTTTGGTCAACGTCTGTGCTGTCTAAAAGTTATTTTTAAAATTAATTTTACAGGTTATTATAAGCAAACAAGCTATTTCTGTCTGGTTTAGGTGCTGAGTAGTCCCTGTTCGTCAGTTGCATTTGATTGTACCGACAGGTGGTGGAGCTGCAGCAACAGCTCAAGACTACACAACACCGGCTGCACATGGAGGAAGCTCGATCCAGCGAGAGCAGCCGCCTGGAACAGGACAGCAAAGATCTGTCTGACACTTTGGCCTCCTTGAGAGCCCAGCAGCAGGAGGACCACATCAAAAGGTCCTAAATGAGAATTGCCAACCCAATGCCCCGCCAGTCTCAAGCTGACCTCATCCTCTATCTTGTCTTTTTCAGGAAGCTCTTAGAGCAGCGTGAGGAGGAGCTCCAGCACCAGGTACATTCCCTGAGGTTGAAGGAGGCCTCGCTCACCAGAACCAATGCCGAGCTCAGCCACCGAGCACAACAGATGGAGGCAGAACTTAATAAAGCCCGAGAGGAGGTACAGAATGCCGTATGTTGTTACCACTAAATGACATCACATATAAATAATTACCAATCATGCACAGAGAACATTAAAGTGCTAACTTGATTTATTATAGTTGTAAAACAATGCACACCAACAAAATGACACTTTACAGCACTTTCGCTGAATTCATCAAATTTGTTGGAATGCGGCATATGGTCGGCGTATGTAAATAACCCAAAATGTCGTCTCATGAAATGGATTAGCGGTGTGAAAATTTTTGGTGGACCATTGCCTTTACAAAAGATATATCTTTTTTACATGTGCATTGTTGGAATGAAAGTCAGTATTCTAATACTTTTGTCAATAATTTGTCCCTGGAAGCTTTAATGATATTTTGTGCAATTGCAATGCTTTGATTGTGTACTACTAGTAACTTAGATGAACATCATTGAAAATACTGTGGCACCATTGACCTACTTTGCTATGGTATTAATTGACATTTTATATTTAGATTCATCCAAAGCCACTCATTAGAAGAATTTTGAATGTAATATGATTTTTTTTTCAACATGAAATACTGTTATTTAAAATAATGAAGATCTTTTAACTGCAATGTTTATCACATTTTTATGATTGTTACTACTTCTTAATTCTTCATTTCCCCCAGTCTGTTGTTTTTAATTCCATGCTGGTACGTATCCCTGATGTTTAATTCTATTGCACTGTATGGTGTGCACCCCAGTGGGTCTCCTTAGAGAATCCTGAGATGTTTTTGTCCAGATGAGACTCGTGTCAAAGCTTACTGTATTTGTCTTTCAGATAAAAGATTATCAAGCCTCTTGTCGCAGACTGAAGGATGATCTAGCGGCCAGTCAGCTAGATTGTGACAGAATGCAGGGAGAGCTCAAGCAAGTTTTCCTGCAATTGAGTACATACGTCAGGTGAGCCCAAATGTTATTCTAACATGAAATGCAACGTAATAAATGTTTTATTATACACATTGTCTCAGCCAAATAAGATCATACCATGCCTAACTGAGATGTCAGATAGCAATATTAAGAGCTTCATTGCGACTCCAACTAGGAAGTACGATGAAAAACAGAGTAGACACAAGAGCAAACTACATCAAGCCAAGCAGGTCTTTCTCCAAGCCACTGCACAGCGGGACAACACCATCCAGAAACTTGAGAATGACTTAGCCCTGGCCACCAGTCTCTTGAACAAGGTCAGCTATTACGCTGTCACATGCCACCATCTTGTGTAACTGACTTGGATGCATGTCCTGGCGCAAAAGTGCATGATTCGTGAATTGCACAGGGTTTTACAAATCCCCTGAACCTTATAGGAAAAGGAGAACATCCATAGTGTAATGGAGGAAAATGAGAAGCTTCTGGAAGAGAGGAGGAGGCTCTTGCTGAAGATAAGTGAGGCGGAGGAACTGGGCAGCAATGGCATGAGGGCAGCATCCACTGTCCAACATAGGTATCATTCTGTCTTGTGCATATTTACCATTCTTGCCATTGAGAAGGGCTTTGCCTCACTTAAACTAGGTGATAATAGAATATCAGTATTCATAGTAGATGAACACATAGTGAATATTGTGTCCCTCCAAGGGTGATTGTCTTAGAGGCAGAAAACGGGCGACTGCAGGATCAAACTCTAAGGCTATCCAGTCAGGTCAGTTCCTTGGAGCGTGCCTTGAGGAATGCCCAGTCCTTCAACAGCAATGAGGTAACGCACACAAACAAAGTGTTCTAGCTCAACATCTGATTGATGAATGACCAATCAAAAACGAATGGCTCAGTACTTTTCAGTGTGTCCCTCTTCTGCTCAGTTTAACACATTCATAATGTCATTTGAACAGAATTCCAAGAAGATTTTTTGTGACAGCATCATGCAAACTTCAAATTTAAGGTATGGATGTCGCGTGAGAGAAATAGCATGACTTGAATGATTTCTTTCATGAGACGCGTTCTGCCCTGTCTCACTTCTGTATTCACCAGCCTCACGTCCAGTACCTATGACCCTTGGGAGTTATTGGACGCAATCTCCCGCACCAAATGTCAGCATATGTCGGAAGGCACGCGAACATCTGTCTCCACGCAGCAGCCATCAGAACAAGGCTACCTGAACCTCGTCTCCCCATTGCTCCCTCCTGATGCTATCCTGGGAAGTCCAAATAGCAGTGATGACACATGAGGCACCAGAACCTCATGACGCAAAGACAAAGGGACAAAAGTAGGGGTTCACTGATCACAATTGTTTGCCCATCACCCACCCATCTTTACAATGCTTGACCTGTTGATCCTGATTTTGTTTTTGCAAAATGAAAAGCCCATTAGTAATCGCACAGGAGAAGACAGTAGCTGACTTTTTCCATACCTCTGCAGAGGGAGATGAGATTGATGGAGAAGATCAGATTTATTTTAAGGGATTGGCCGATTCCCCAAAATTAAGGAACTCAGCACAGATTGATCAGTGCACTCCTAATCAAAAGACTATAATAATAAATAATAATAATAATATACCAAGAGAAGACTTCCACTGCTTTTATGGAAAACGGGGATCAAAATGGCAGATTATGACAAAAGGAAAATAGGACAAAATTATGTCTGGCCAGTGAATGTTGAAATGATAGTACCTGACTGAGAGTTCAAACAGCACTTTACAAAACAGTTCAGTATGTTTACATTTAGGGAAATGTAGCCGTTGTGAATAATTTGCATTTTAACGTTTTTTTTTTTTTTTTAAACCACAATTTGTAATTTGGTGAAATTTTGCCAATGCATTTAGTGATAATAGTGTTGCAGACACTTTTGCCTGTGTGATTATCCATGTCATAGGATGCACTAAGCAGCCACAACATTCTGCCAACTTACACTGTATAATGATAGTATAAACAGGAGCTGCATCAAATATTTTGCCTTTACCAAGCGCTGGTGTTTAATCTAATTCATTTGTAGGCTTTATCAATGAGGGCTTTTGGACAAAGTGCATCATATCATTGTCTTATTTGACCAGTTGCTTAGGGATAAACAAGGTTATATAGAATAGCTTGGGTGTCGCAGTGCAGTCAAAAATGCAGGGTGGGAATTGTCGAGTAGACGACCTACAGCACGCTATAGGTAATGTTTCATTTCGGTTGACACATTCAGATTATGTTGCATTAATTTAACAACGTTTTCAGAATATTTGACATAGCTCTTTATTGTGCAAGTGGTCATAATATTGTGGCTGGATGATAACTATACCAGGTGTCTCTTCACTGTTCATGCTACTCCAGTATTAATGATGAGATCATTTTAAACGTCAAAAGAGGAAGTGAATGCTGCTGCTTTCATCTGCCTTGAGTCTCCAAGCACGGTTTGTTCATTCCCAGGAGACTTTGTGAGAACAATTGTTATTTGTAATTGAACACTAAGTAGGATCTTTGTTTGATACAATGACCAGTTGCATTTATTTTATACAATAGGTACAGAAGGAACCAGTTTTGGCTTAAATGTGCCAAAATGACAAAGTGTGACTTTGTCTTGCTGCTGTGTGTCAAGGTTGATAAATAGCAGTGTGTGTAAAATTCAAAAGAACCTTGACTCAATGTTTTTTTTTTATAAACTATTTTCATAAATAAAGAACTTTACACAAATTGGCTTTTTTCATCTTGCTCCACATGTAGTCTCCATTTCAGACAAAACAAGCAGATTGCGCTGAATTTAAAACAGTCTCTTTATTAAACAAGGTAAAGATACAAAGCTTTTTTTTTTTTTTAGTTTGAACATTGTTAACCCATGGGTTACTTTTCAGTCTTGGTTGTGCATATTTAGTTGTCTAGAAACCGTATATGAAGCCACAATGCAAGACAAGAAAATTTTTAATAAATCTACTCAATATTTTTTCCATAAAGAAACTCAGGTTAGACAGTTATACAGATTACAGCTCCATGCAGGAGGGAAGAAGAAAAAGCAATGTTTACAGGACAGAATACTGCAGAACACAATACAGAATAATGGAGGTGGGATGATAACACAAGTTAAGGCTTACATGTAAAATAACAATATAAAAGATTAATATACAAAGGTAATTCCCCAAACAAAACCTATTTATGAAACCTTTAAAAATAGATATTATAAATGAGTAATGTGTTATACAGTACAGCAAAAATGAACAGCAACATTCTGCCCATTATCTCCAAAGACAGAGATAATTAAGTTCAAGAGGCAGGGTTTGTTGTTGGTGTAAATGTCAAAAGTTGCCCAGGTCATTGATTTACTTGAGTCCTGGACTCAGACTTCTTAGTTTACTTTTGTACATTGTTCGCGTGTTTCCTTCTTGGACGTGACGCCTTGCTATAGCACCTTTCCTCTAGTGCCTTGAAGGATACCACGTGCCCTAATAGTACCATCAAGAGCTTCAGAAGTAAAACGGAAACAACAAATACTATGATCAGTCGAAATAATACTACGCGAGAGAAAACGTAAATGGCGTCATGAATCTTGGCATGTACAATACATTTTAGAAAATGTTCACCGCACTTCACTTTTTCCGTTTTGTGTTACCTTGTTGAAAAAGAGTGTAAAAAATCTCACTCCAGTTCAAGTCTGTCATTGCAAATTTGCGCACCAAGTATTTTCCCGCCTATGGATCATGTCAAAACGACTTGAGGTTAATTAGTGAGCGGAAAAATGAAGCTTCAACATTGCTTTGTGAACCAGTTATAATTTTTGACTCCTCTAGATGAATTTTGGTTACAAAGAAAGGAGTTTAAGAAATGGTAAGTCAGTGTGCTTTCAGTCCAACATTGAACAGAGTGCCAGTTTCAAGAGTCAAGAAATACAACTGGTTCATGAAGCAAATATGAAGCTTCATTCTCCCATCACTAGCTGTAATCGCTCCTCAAGGTCTGTTAACAATGTACTGAGCAAAGGCTGTGAATACTTCTTCACTTCTTAGGTAAGCTTTTTCCAAAAAAATATCATTGTGTGTAGAATTGAAGAAATAAAGAATTGATTCAAATTTGTAATAAGACTGTAAAATCACATGTGGCAAAAGTAAAATGCTATAAAGACTCTCCAGATAAACCGTTAAAGCATCATGGATGTTTGTTTATACTGCAGTTCATTACATATGCATAAAGCTTCTGACAAAATCCTTGCTGTACAGTTGCTGGAGTTACTTCACATTTTGGTCCAATGATTAGTTAATGCTCACTACTCAAGTAAAATTAAGTGGATACTTTTTTGTTTCGATATGTTGTTTTTAGCCGGGGTGGCAAGTATGGCTGATTAGTCCTGGCACCAGTAATGTGTGAAGCTCATACTTGTAAAATAAAGCTTAATAATTCAAGACTGGCTTACAACATATGGCACTAGTTTGCAGGGCGTGGGATGAAGGGCAGAGGGAATGGTCATTTATAAAAAGGTTACTGTGATTGTGTGATGCGATCACCAAGGTGCCATCAAATAAGTGAGTGAAGGATTGAAATGGGGTTGAGAACTTTGCTTCCCTTTATGGATCTCTACGCCTTCCATCCTCACATCAACAAAACAATACAATCTTTGAATGCTTCCATTGTCATCTACGATTGCCTCTTGAAATTTCGATGACCCTGTAAACGTGTTCTTGAACAACCATGCGAGTAAAACAACAGGAAGAGAATAGTCTTTTCTTTTTCAACACGGTCACTGCTCCTAGCTGCCACAGATAATGCCCAACCAACATGATTTCAACAATTTGAGCCAAAGCAACGAGGCCTAAAAAGTGCTTCAAGATTCTCTTTGGATGTCTCCAGAACACACCCAGCAAACATTTTACTGTACAGCTTTATCAATTATTTTTCTCAGAGGAATCTATCATCTGGTATATCTCGAAATCCCATTTGATGGAGAAGGAAGAAAAAAAAATACAGAAATGTTTGATGGCCAATTGATCTGAGCCCGTATTCATAAAGAATCATCTCCTCTCCGAGAGGACTCTTTACGAAAAACTTTACATGATGCGTACGAGAAAGTGCTTCTTAGATCTGACGCACGACATTATTTGCCACCTCGTGCTTATCATCCGGACCACATTAGCTGTATTGTACATTCACTAAATGGCGCCCCCGTTCCCGACTCTCGCACTGAATGCTTACGTCAGCTGTCATAATGCTAATTTAAGCCTTATGTAGATGACCGCCGCTGCAGGGCCTGTGAAGCTCGCGCCTAATATGGGCGCTTAATAGAACCGATACTGGGCGCCAGGCAGCTCAGATAAGGGAGATCCGTATGGGGATACTGGGGGACTCGGTCCTCTCAGGGGACTGGTGGCTCACTAGGTGTTCCACCACTGTGTGTTTGGACATGTGCTTCATAAGGTAAGTCTCCTGCAAGAACAGACAACATACATTGTGAGAATCACGGCGACGGACGTAACATTTTGTCATTGCGCACTTGGTTTACTTACTGAGGTGTAAGCCCGGCCACACATGCTACAACAGTATGCCTTGGCGTTTTTGATGGCGTGCGCCGACAAGTGGATCTGCAACGATGCAGAGTCGGCGTAGGCACGGTAGCAGTTGGGACATTTGTACGGCTTGTCTTTATTGTGCTGCCTCTGGTGAGACTGAAAAGACACATTTGTCATCATTCCCAAAGCCGTCGCCATCATCGGGACCCGAGACTTATTGTCTGCCACCGGGTGGCAGAAATAAACCCACCTGGAGATTGGACAGTTGGGTAAATGCCTTTTCACATCCGGGGTGAGCACATTTATAAGGCCGGTCGCCGGTGTGGATTCTGCGACAAACAAAGTGATTATTCCTATTTGACTTTGCATTGTCAACTTGTGAACTGTCTTTAAAGGCCCGTGACAGCTGACTGACCTGGTGTGCTGCTGCAGATGTGAGAGCTGGCGGAAAGAGTTCTCACAGTAGGAGCAATGGTAGGGTTTAATGCCCAGATGGATGCGCAGGTGCTGGGACAGGTAGGAGGCGTTGGCGAATGTCTTGGAGCAGTGCGGACACTTGTGTGGTTTGGCCTCTGTGTGGGACTTGGAGTGGATCTGCATTTCTGATTTGGTCAGGAAGGTGAGTGGGCACACTTTGCACCTTTTAACAAAAAAAAAAACAGCATCAGCTCATTGGTCATTTTGTCTTCGGTTTCATTTTCCTCCCTCTACCTCTATTTATTCAAACTTAATTACAAAGACAACAGTAAATGTGAGCTCCACAAAAACATGCTTATTAATGCCGATTGATTTACTATCCTCTTCGTGAGGCACTCGTCCTGTCAGGTCAGTGACATGTTGACACCTCAATGAGGAAGCGCTCTCTTGTTTATCAAAAGCCAACTTCAATAAACTTCACTTGAATGTGTTTGGAGAGCTGTTGGGCCAATTTGGTGTTAGAACGAGAGGTCTGATTTGCTCTGAAAGGTGTCAATTGGGATGCAAATGAGCTCTACATGGTGAGAAAACAGCAGCTTTGAATGTCCAACCTGTATGTTTTGCCCTCTTTGGGTGCCACAGTGATGCAGCCTTGGTCTGCCAGAATAGGATAGGGGACTACCAGCAAAGGACCCGACTGGTTCTCAGCTTTGATCTTCTTTCGTCCCCGTGGTGCCTTGGGTGGCGGGCCCAACAGTCCCGCCAAACCTCCAACCTTCATGTGGTCCATGGCAGGACCAGTAGCCAGCCCAGAGATGATGTTGACTGAGGGGGCGCCACCCAGGCGGTTCTGACTGCTGGAAGTTGGCGTTGTGGGGGTTAGCGCATCGGAGGTGCTGTGACTTTCGGGTCGGGATGAAGGAGCCAGACCTATGGAGGTAACAGGTAGGACAATGCTATTATTATTATTATTATGACATTGAAGTGTTATTTACTTGACAGGTAGCTCAAGGTAGGGTGTTTTTTTTTCATTCCAAATACAACTTCAACTTTCTCTGAAGTGTCTCTCCTATGTGGGCACACATACTGACACAAGACCAAGCAACACGATAAGGCAAATTTCAGCTTGGATGTCAGTATGTTTTCCTGGCATAAAAATCCGCAGTACCTGATCGATGGTTGGCGCGGGCGTGCTGCTCGCTTAGTTGCCTCATATGCCAGTCTTCCCATAACCCTTTAGCCTTCACAGCCGACTTGTCGTCCATATTTCCATCTGGAAGTTAAGAAGGCGAGACCAAACGCTACTTACATCTTTGACCAACAAAGTGCAAGACAAGTCTTGACAGATTTTTATTTTTTTTGTCTTTATTGGGGGATTATTGGTATAAATAGATGTGATAAAACTGATGGAATTCCATGTGAGGAATTAATGATTAAATCATGACAGAAGATGAGAAAAATTGGCTACCTGGTCCAGAACCTGAACGAGCATGCAAAGTGATATCCGACTGTTGCTGCGGGTGGTGGCCCGTCACTTGCTGCGACTGTAGTTTGGGAACTGACATCGCATGCTGGGAGCCGCCGCCGTCGGGGGATGAGGTGGGCAACAGCAAAGGTTGCTGGGAAGGCGTGGAAGTAGGCGGCATATGCAGGGGTCGAATCTTCTCGGCCATCAGTTGCTCCTTTATCTTGTTTATGAGCACCAGGTTATCCAGCTGAAAGGGTTAACGGGTCATGCTCAACAGAAAACTGACAGATGATTGTCATCAGATATCTAAAATGAGCTTTGATTTAGTAGCTTTTTGTCAGAACTGGCCATTCATACATGCAAACAACAGAAGATGGAAACATCACAGTTAAGTGATAAGGCTGACTTACCTGGCCAGGCATGGATGGCGGTGGCGGCCAAAAATAAGGGTTGTTAAATCGTGGCTCTGCCATCCTAAAATTCAAAAAATGTAATGAGACACTAAGATAAGAGAGGTATTGCTCAGGACAATTTATATTTTTAATAGATTTGATTTTACGCAGCTTCTGTAGCTCCTAGGCTGCTTCAACTAACAACATGGCTGGTAAACATGGAATGTAAAAATGAACACCTGAGATAATGTGGTTGCACAAGTGAGCACACCCAAAACTGTGTTTGTGTTCCGAATTATCCAATCACATTCAAAGTCACAGGGGTCAGCCCATACCTGCCACCATTTAAAATTTCTCGGAATACCACAACATAACATTCAGATGTTCTAGGAGGCTTTCACTGACATTTGTTATCAGATCTTACAGCATAAGCCATGGTCTTGTAAAGAGCTTCCACACCATCAGAGGAACCTCATTGTTCAAAGACATCAATCAGAAGATGTGCAATATTCCAAAGCATTAAATTAGAAATACAACAATTCATTGATTATTATACAAATTCATATTGTTTAAATGATTGACTCATCATTATAAAAAAAAAAAAACTATGCAGAAATATTCACAGTCCTCATGAAAATCGTTTTTCTCCAAGGACAAGGCATTGATTGGGGCAAATATAAACGTGCTTTTATTTGGGAAAACAATGATCGACAATTTTGCCTATTTCTGACATGTTACAAACCATAGTAGTAATTGAATCATAATTTATGATCGTGTATTTTCTGCTCTGTCAATTTGAAATGCGTTTTGGAACCAAGGGGTGGAAATCAAAATGTTTTTAATGGTTTTTCCCTTGTCATTGATTAATCGAGAAAATAATGAATAAATTATTGAATGATAAAAATAAGAGTTTGTTGCTGCCATACATAGAATATGAGTCAATTTTGCAGTTTCGTTAAACGTTGGTTGGTTGCATAAACAAAATATACACGACTATTCATAAGATAAAAAAATGTGACAAATTGAAGCGTCAAGCTGTAATAGAAGTTTACCTGCGTGCGAGTGCAGACTTCTACTCAGAGTTGCAGTTCAAACATTTAAACGTAATCCAAATTTAAATACAAATACCGGCGAGCCGTAGGGGTGAGCTTTGAAATATAGTTTTTGTCTTTTCATCTGCCCTTTCTGCTGTGATGTTTGTATTTCCGTAAAGAAAATAGTTAGTCGACCTTTTTTTTTTTTTTTTCTTTCAACTTTGCCTTCATATGGTGTTTGATCACCTCAGAACACCCATCCGGATGTGGGAGCTTTTCGGAACTCTTATTTTTTACCAGACCCATACGGTCCATCTGAAAACATTCCCAGACAAAAGAGAAACAAAAATGGCAGCCTTATTTTTATAAGGCGGGACGCCATATTCTGCAGTCTTTTTCTCCCTCCCCCCTCCCCAAAAAAATGTAGTGAGTGCGTTGTGGCCGAGAACGTGTGACTGTTTATCGCGTCCATGTTAGCACGATGGCTTGTTTACGGCCCCTTGCACAGCTTTGAATAGCCCGGCCTCCCCACCCCTTAAAAAAAACTGACACTTCCTACAACAACCATGTCCTGTCGAGGGGGGAGGGAAAAGGGAAAAAAAAGCAGCGCGGAAACAGACAAGATGCGGTCGCAAGCACAACGGTCTATAAACGAACAGCTTTCTTTTTTCTACACAACGCGTAGATTACGCAGTGAACGGGCAATGTTCCATTTCAACCAAATCGCACTTTGTTTAGTGCGTTTAAAAAAAAAAAAGAATATTGAGCAACTTTTGGACGAATAGTAAAGGACGACGGCTTGATTTTTTTTCCGTGCACGGTGCAGTCGTTTGGAGTAGAAAAGACAACAAAAATACATGCACAAATAAATACCTTTGGTCCTGACTGCAGGTATTGTCTTGCGAGCACAGCTTTCATATACAGAAAAGGCTGGATGCTCTTTCTGCCTGCCTCCAGTCGGGGCAACGCTTCCGGGTCGCTTTGTTCACTTCTGGGTGCTACTAGTGCTGCAGCCCCAATGGAGCGGCAAGCACGCACACACGCACCGACGCGCACGCAGTCGGAGAAAATAATTTTTTTTTTTTTTTTTTAAATAACTCTCTGACCTACTTAATAGCACTAGAATAGACTTCACGCATAAGAATATTTTAAGTCAGTCAGTGGTTTTCAAGTGAGGGCATTAGTACCACAAGATTATTTGAGATTTAGAAAAAAATATATAAAATATATATATATATATATATATAACAACCCAATGTTGAGTTAGAAGTTCGTAGTTGGGTTTCAAACTAGTGTTGGGGTTTTGAAATAAGGTTTCAAGCAAGGTTTAGGGTTTCAAACTAGGGTTCGGGTCGTGGGTTAGGTTGCAGTATTCGGGTTATTGTTGAGTGTCATAGTATGGTTTCAAGACAACTTTTCTACCTTGGGTTAAGATTTCAAATTATGGTTTTAAACTAGGGTTTGGGTTTCGCCCCCGTGGGGACAAGTGGTACAGAAAATGGATGGATGGGTTTAAAACTAGGGTTAAGGTTTCAAACAAGGGTTGGTTTAGCCTTATTGTTTAAGTGTCGAAGTACGGTTTCAAACTAAAGTCAGCCTTTCAATCAAAGGATGGGTTTTAAAGTAGGGTTTTAAACTAGCAATGGGGTTTCCTAGTATGGTTTCAAACTAGGATTAGGATTTCAAAATAGGGTTTTAAATTTAATTTAGGGTTGGGTTAGGGTTTTGGTGTTACGGTTATTGGTTGAGTGTCAAAGTACTGTTTCAAATTAAAGTCAGCTTTTCAACCTAGGGGTAGGGTTTCAAAATAGGATTTAAATCTAGGGTTTGGGTTTTGTAGTGGGGTTTAAAACTCCGCTTTAAGGTTTAAAACTCAAGTTTCCAAAGTAGGGTTTCAAACTAGGGTTAGGGTTTTGCAGTAGGGTTTCAAACTAGGGTCAAGGGTTCAAAGCAGGGTTTCAAACCAAAGTTAGAGTTTCAAACTAGTGCCAGGGTTTTCTAGTAGGGTTTCAACTGAGGGTTGTTGATTTGAAGTAGGGTTTCAAACCCAAGTTAGGCTCAGATGTACTTATTTCTTTTAAATGTACCTTGAGCTTGAGTCCTGCATCTACACATGGCATGCTCTCTGCGTGCTGGTGAAGTCAGTATCCACGGATATACGGCAAATACACTTCTTTTGAGGCCCAAATGGCCCAGTTAGTCTTTGTTTGTGCCTGTGGCAAGCTACGTCGGTCTACGGAATTGCCAAAACTCAAATGGGCCTATTTGCACACAGACTTGTGCTCGGAAGGAATAGAGGGCCCTATCAATGTGACTGTGAATGTAATCTATTGGTTTTGGTTGTTCCCTGAGATTGGCTGGTGACCAGTTCAAGGTATCCCTCGCCTTGCCTCTCAACCCTAGTAGTGATGATAAGCAGTTCAGAGAATTGATGAATGAATGACTCTGGACATGCACATTTGGATTATAATGATGTATGTTGTAACATTATTCTACGTGACGGCTTATCTATACATGAAAATCACTCTTTAAGTCAATGTTAATTGATCTGTGTGATTATAAATGCAAAACTCTTTATTTTTACTGTAGTTGTATTTATTACAAACCCTTAAAATTGCATTGCATTAAAATTCGATTTCAGATTCTAAATGAGTCTGTTTATCTGCAAATGACTTTCCCCGCATTGATTCCTGTTTGTTGGAGATCGTTTCACCCAGATTGCCATAAAGGTGGTGTGAAGTCATGATTTATCAGGCAAAGTTGTCGCGTACGGTTACCATGGCAACCTGACCAGCGCTCACGCGGACTACAACTCACGCGCTGGTAAGTGTCGAAAGAAAGGGAGAGGGAAGAAAGAATTGGATGTGTTTTGAATGTCTTTTTTTGTCTCCGTGCTAACATTTGCAGCTTTTGTTGTTCAACGGCCATGTTGAGTTGTCCTGGCAACGCAGATCTGAGCACTATTGTGTTACAGTAGCCGACAGCAAATGGGTCCCATGTAGTGTTTTCCCCGGGCAGTCCGGGGCAAGAGATGCTCTAACAGCGGCCATATTTATTCGGATTTTGGTGTTATGTGAACATTGAATAAGTCTGGATTTATGCAAATTTTGGTCGGTCTGCTCTTAGGCATGAAAGTTACTGTTGCGTGGGGAAGAAATACAGGTAGGTAGTACAAACAAATCCCACATTACCAAGAGAATGAATTACCGTAATTATCGGACTATAAATTTCATAGTTTGGGTGGGGGGGGGGCGACTTATACTCAGGAGCGAGTTATATATATATTTTTTTCACAAATTCTTACTTGATCATTAACACATCACTTACTTACAAGTATAGTTGACCACTTCACATGTTTTATTTTTAGTATAGTTGATCACTTCACATGCCACATGGGCCTGTGGTATAATTTGAACTGCGGCGCGGCACACGGCGATGTTTACAAAGGACGATCGATGGATTTAATGAATTGGAGTGACACAGATGGTTTTATAAACGTGTTATTTATGTAATAGTTTTTTTTAAATAACTGAATGTTACGTCAGGCCCGTTCTCAGCTCCTCGTTTCTGTTTGTCACGTTAGCATAACGTATCGTTTAGCCT
This sequence comes from Syngnathus typhle, assembly GCF_033458585.1. Lineage (NCBI taxonomy): Eukaryota > Metazoa > Chordata > Actinopteri > Syngnathiformes > Syngnathidae > Syngnathus > Syngnathus typhle. Next base: position 21,292,678 of record NC_083739.1, on the reverse strand, counting down.
GTTGTTGCTCGTTCATGTCTGTTCTTGGTGTTGGGATTTGTCGAATAAATCGCCCCCCAAAATGCGACTTATACTCCGGAGCGACTTATATATGTTTTTTTTAACTTTTTTGGGCAATTTATGGCTGGTGCGATTTATACTCCGGAGCGACTTATAGTCCGAAAATTACGGTACACATTCCTTGACCCATTAGTCTAGTGCACTGGTGTCAAACTCAAGGCCCGGGGGCCAGATACGGCCCACCACATCATTTTATGTGGCCCGCGAAGACAAATTGTGCATCAAATTCGTGTCATTGCTAGAATTGCAAATTGTCTTCACTTTTAATATTATCTTTTCTTTTAGATATTTGACCAGTTTTTACTCGTCTGATTTGCAAACGAGTTATTTGTCAGTTTGTTTTGTAGCTTTTACTGTATATAATATGAGGTGCTCATACATTTATTTGGGTGGACAATCATAATGGCTCTCCGAAAGAAGCTATGACTACAATGCGGCCCGCGAAAAAAACGACTGGTCTAGGACACCCCGGGTCTAGTGGTTATATTGTTGTACGGGAGTATCACTTGTGGTACGTAAAGAAAACAAATCACTCAACCAAATACAAATACAGTTTAAAACATGAAATAACATGTAAACATTACAATGAAGCTGTAGATGTCTATAAAGCCTGTTTAAACTTTTATTTGCATCAAGTACATTTTTTACTTGTCGTTTTTTAAGCACAGTTGAGTTGTATTTTACTTTTAAGTAAATTGCTATTTTTTTTTAATAAGCTGCGTATTCAACACTTATATCCTGGTATTATTTGTGACATTCATCCCTTCATAACAAGTCGTGTTTTCTATGAGTAAGACCAACGACATTTTAATCCTATCTTTTCTGTTGGCAGGTGACGTACGTATGTCTTGGTGTGCAATTGTGAGGAGGTAGTCAATAATCATGACTGCCATGGTGAGACCTGGCATCAAGGTTTCAGTTCTGTGTGAGGATGCAGACAAGTTGCTAGAGGCTGGCGAACTGGTTCGGGCTACCTACCTCTACACGTCAGCTTTCAGTACTCATGCAGGAACAACTGTTTCCCATATGCGCAAAATGGAGTTGTCAGACCTTCAAGGAGTCATCTCGATTCTAGAAAGTTGGCTCGACCACCCAGAGGTCCAACCTGATGAAGTTCTCAGTAAAGGTTTGGTAGCTCTCTTTCTGTCCACGCTCTGCCCAAATAATTTGACGGCCACCGTTTTCAAAATGGAGTCCCTCCTTCAGAGTGGCGGGCAAGGCTGTGAGGAGATCTTTGCTCGCTGTACTGCTCTGCTTGAACGGAAACAAAAGCCAAATCCAGAGGACATTTGTTATGTAGCGTTGGAGATAACCCGCGCCTTGTCCTGCTTGTTGTCAGAGTCTCGCCGAACGACGGGTCTGAAGCTTTACCTCAAAACGTACAAGAGCAACAAATGTGAAACTGTCAAATTGGTAAAGAGCAGACAAGCTGCTCAAATACCCCAAATAGTAAAAGCCGTGACAGACCAAATGCATCACTGGCATCCCTCCTTGATGCTGGACAGCAAATGTGAAGCAACCAAGAAGGACAGTATGCAATTGAATCTTGAGGCTGCTTCTCCACTGCTGGAGTTCCTTTTGGAGCTTTCACCAGATGACAGCCACGTGCAGGAGCTCCAGGCGGCACATTTGTTTTTCATAGGCCGCTTTGGCGACAGTGCAGATGTGTATTCAGCTATCTTGGAGATGATCCAAGACACACCTGACAGGCGAGCGAGGATCTTAACCGGTCGAGCAGCCGCCTTTCTCTCGGCGGGAGGCCGGGTTGCAGAGGCCTGTCTGGATTTGGGCCAAGCCTTCGAGGCGCACCCCCCTTGTGCCCGAATTTACTTCCAAAAGCTCTTCACTGATCTTGGCACAGGTTGGGCTGCTTGCAACCATCTTCGTCAGCAGGCTGAAAAGGGTCTCTCTGCTTTCCGGGAGACTGTCCTCATCCGAGCCGACCTGAGGTCCCTAGACGGAGTGGAACTTCTGGACCCTGTGATCGCTCAATTACGAACCCTTTGCCATTTGGAGCCTGACGGTGGACGACGAGAGCTGCGGGTGCGACTGGCCGAGTGTCTTCTTCTCAGGGGGGAGCATAAGGAGGCCCTCTCTATTTGTAGTCAGCTGGCCATTTCCAAAGATCAGAATAGCTATCAGAACACTGTGCAAGTGCTCTGTGGCTATGCGCGACTTCTCACAGATGACCACAAAGGGGCGCTAGAGGACTTCCAGGCTGTGATTGAACACAATGCCCCTCACCCACCTAGCTGTGTGCGGGCACTTTGTGGAAGGGGGCTTCTGCGCATGACCGGGGGCTTCAACTATCTCACAGCTCTCGACTATGTGACGGCCAACAGGTTGCACCCGCTGGAGACGTCGTTGACCGTTCGCTGTCTGGTGCCGTGGAACCTCCGGGGTCTGCTCTTGACTGTGCTTCTGGAGCAGGGTCGGGTCATGCTGGAGCAGGCTGGACGCCGTCAGTCGGCCGCATGTGAAAATTACTCACAGCAGGCTCAGCAGGATGATCAGCTAAATGTTACATCTAAGCCAGATGACCACAAGGCAGGGTATTATGGGTCTCACGTACATTCAAAAACTACATTTACATATTAGTTGTAATGTTCAGATGGGGCAGAAATGTTGATATCCATCATAGTATGCATGCACCCCCTGTCTGACATTCAGATCTCCTGCTGGTGTTCACTGCCTTGCCATGTTGCTCATGGAGCTCCAACCAGGCACCGATGGGCCTCAGATCTTAGCAGCAGACGCCTTGTACCAGCTAGGACGAGTGGAGGAGGCTTATCGCTTGTTGTTGCTTTCCATCGGGCATAAGAGTCCTCGGGCACCCGTCCTGGCCCGACTCGTACTTCTGCAGCTGCACAGGGGCTTTCTCTATGACACCAATCAGGTAGAGAAGCTTGAAACATGTTTTCACCTAATATTTTTGTAATTTGTAAGTCAATGTGTATTTATTGGTGTCACATGAGGCAGCAGTCCAAACAAAGCTGAATTCTCTGATACTTTAGGGTAAGTTCATTGTTACAAAAGATCGGGTTCTACCAAGTATTTGTGGGTTTTGGCTATTCATGGTATTCCTTTCTATTCCCACGGGCTTACGTAGAAAATTGTTCAAAGTGGTGTTCCCTGTTGATATGGCATGTGGCAAAGTCAGTCATACTTATAATACGTACATTTTCTCATAATTTTCCGTGAAAGCAGACTGTATTTAATTTCCCCTTTCCCCCTTTTGCAGCTGCTAAAAAAGCTCATTCAATGTGGCGATACCAGTTGTCTACGCCCCTTGTTGACAGTGGCGAAGCAAAAGGACCGGGCACTGCTACAGGCGCGCTGCCACTCTGCTGCCAAACGCCTTCTGGAATGCACGACAGAGGAGAGCGCCATCAGGGAGGCTGTGGCCTATCTCTCAATCGCCATCATCATTGCTGGTAAAAAAAAAAACAACAACAAAAAAAGGCACTCCGGTGTATTAAGTAATTTCAACGTTCCCAGATGGCGGGGCAGTCGACTCCTTGCTGGAGAGAGGGAGGTGCTACGCTCTGCTCGGCCAAAGAAAGACAGCCATCTTTGATTTCAGTGCCATTCTCAAGGAGCAGCCCAAACATGTTGAAGCACTCTGCGGAAGAGGCTTCACGTACCTCCTGCTCAACCAGCAAAAGGTACAACTCTGGCATCACTGTATGGATACACCTCTTCCACTATAATTCATTTCTCACCATAAGTGCAGTGGCCAAGTATACCAAACTTTTTGTTCTCCAAATGTAAAGGAGCAGTTTAATTACAATATGATAGCAAAGGTTTATTTCTATAATATGTACTCATTGATTATTCAACTTCATTGAACACATTAACACATTCAGAAAGCCAATTTCTATCTGACATTCAACCAGGCTCGAGCTCAACCTTGACCTTAAATGAACTGTGGGTTTTAGCTTTGTGCTACACTATAATCATCAAAATTATGAAATATTTATCTCTGTGTATATCCATATGATATATGACATGCACTTTGTAATTAGAATTACTGACATAAATGAAGTTTTTCAAATTTTTCTAATTTACTGTCTTATGCGTATTTCTTTTGCCCAGTAAAATGTGTTCGAATCCAATAAGCTTCACCCTATCTTCCTACTCCAGGAATGCACCCATGACATTCTGGCAGCACTGCAGATAAACACTGATGAGGTCACCAAAGACCTTCTGTCACTCAAGGACAGAGCGCGCAAGCTGGTCAGTGATTGGCTGCATGAGTTCTGCAGGAGCAGCCTGTCAGACGTCCTAGTCGCCAATAATGTCCCTTGCCACGAGGATCGGCTCAGGGAGGCTTCCGTAATCTGCGCTGCTTTGACGAAGACTAACTGTGCAGGCCCCAGATGGCATCTCCTCTGTGTTGACATACTTTTAGCCAAAGGTGGTGTGACTTTGCCCATCTTTGCTGATTGAATATGCAACGTTCTGCTCAGCTTTGCACTGATTTTTGTATACTTGCTGTATCGATCCATCTGGCTCAGGTGAAGTGGAGGCGGCAGGTGCTCACCTGAGCCAGATGTTCAGCCAGGAGCCAAGAAATCCTTCAGCCAAGGCCAGGGCGGGTGTAATGGATGCTTGGCGGCACAATTATTGCAGAGCAGCTCGCAGACTCTGCAAGCTTGCTGAGAAAGAATCTTCATGTCTGGAACTCTTGTTGGCTCTGATCCCATCCAATCAGAGGGAACAGGTAGCAAAGGTGCGCCATTTCTATTCATCCATAATAAGTAAAATACTTTTAGCCTCTTCAATAGTTCAATCCAAGGAATTCGACCAATTCCAGTATAAGACCCATTTTTCAGACTCGAAAGGTTAAACTGATGTTCCTTGTTGGGCATTGGCAGACTATTTCTTCCCCTCAAGGTACAATTTCTGTATCACATAAGGAGAATTACTGCACTCCAAGGTACCATTTTGAACCTTTTCTAGGGCCATAAAATCTAAGCTGTAAATCAAGACTATAAAAACAAACTTGATAATTGATTACTGTACAGCATATCACTAAGGCACCCACACATATTTCAATTACCACTCTTTGAAATAATAATAAGAAAACACAATAAACAATCGCAACATTTAACATTTTTTTGCACAATTCAAAGTGGGAGGGATATGATATATGTATTACACTAAATAGTACTTGCAGAAGACTTTTCACATGTATGGCTATTTTTTACACGATTCTGGAACCGGCTGGGTGAATGTCACGGAGTGACTATAGTGCTCCTTTCCCACATGCAAAGGCATTATAGTAAGTAGGTATACTGTAAAAAACACAGCCTTTAAAAAAAAATTCAGATAGTGTAAGTCAAAGCTAAACATTATTTTTTATGAAAGTTGTCAGGATGTTGTGTCTTATTTCTACGGCAGGCAGCAGCACAGGATGCCAGCAGCGTGTGTTCAGATGGAAGCTGGGATCAGGCTCTTCCTCTCCTGACGCTGGCAGTACAAGCAGCGGACAAACATAGACTCCAGTATCTTCGGCAGCGGGCAGTCTGCCTCGCGCGACTTGGCTTACACGAGCGTAGCGTAGCTGACCTCGATGGAGTCATTCAGAAGCACGGCTGTTCCGACGCCGGCTGCTCCAACGACCCCCAAGTCTGGGCGGAAGACTTGTGCCATCGCGGATGCAGCCTGGTGCTGTGTTCCAGAGAAGGACCCGCCCTGGAGGACTACAGCAGGGCCCTTGAGCTCCACAAGGAGCGGACCTTCCAATGTGTGGAAGAAGGTCTGGGGAGGCTACGCGTTGGTGAGTGCTTTTTGAGGGGGGCGCTGCAGCACTATGGCGAGCAGCAGCTCAGCAAAGCTTGGGCCTTGATCGAATGGGGCCTCGTTGTGGACGGCGACAATGCAGAACTCCGCCGGCTGAGGGCAAAGGTCAAACGAGAAGTGGCTAGCCCTTGTAATGTCAACTAGCGAGTCCACAAAACAATTCTTAATTCAGTACAGAATCTTTCAGGACAGCGGTTTGGGTAGAGCAAAACAATTTGGAATAAATTATGATGTAAATTAGAAAAGTGCATTATTAAGACAAATACACATTCCTAGGAAATCTCATCAATTTGACATCCCTGCTGATTGCCTTCCACTTGGCTCCTTTTTTGTTATATGGAACAAAATGTGAAAATGATCCCCCTAATGTGTTTTGTATTTTAGTGGGAATTAAACTCACTAGTCATTTTAATCTAAAATGCTGTAGTTTAGTTGTTACAGTGGTCATAGGTGTTGCTAAATATAGCAACCAAATTCCCAAGTTGACACCACTGTGCTTTTGTAAACTAGCTCCTTTCTGTTCGTAGCCTTGTTGTCATTTGTAAGCAGTGTATGATGGCGAGGATCAAAGAATAAATATTGAATTTAATCAACCAACTTTGGATGCATATTGTGTAAATTCGGGTTGTGTAAATTTGAAAAGTTCAAAAACCTACCAATCTCCACGGCATTTAGAGACTAATGCAAATTTTAGTACATTATATGTACAACATTCAAGGTCCTGTAAAAACAACAAAAAAGAATGTGACAGCATGATAAAGACAAATACATCTTATTAGAGAGATTTACTGCATTTTTTTTTTTTTACATTATGCATGAACAAACTGCGGACAATCATTAACACCTTCAATATTTGAACTGATTTATTTCCAGGTCTGGAAGCCCATCACAAAATAAGAAGTCACACAACTTGTTTAATTCAAAGCTACACATCTAGATTAGAAAGTGCCCAATGTGCAGGGTTTACGCTTTTAAATTAGAGGAGGCACAATTTTAATCAAATCCACATCGGCAACCATCAAGCTGTCATAGGTGAAACAAGTAAACTACACAATGTTAAATTGAGATATGTTTGAAGGTTAACACTTACATTCTTCTTGGTGCATAGAAAGCAAAACGTGTCAATTTAAGTTAGTAGCTGGTCAAATTCCATGTCCTCTATGCAGACACCGTGATGTACTCGGGCTCCATGTTGCCAAAGTAGGACTTCTCCCATTCACTCATCAGGTCAAAATGCAGCGGGCGGTCACAGAATGTGCAGGAAACAGCTGCGAGGTTGCTGAGCTCCAGCCCCACCTCCTGCCACACGTCTACCAGTTTCTCTGTGAATGTGATTCTCGCATTAATGTGGCTTTTCAGTCTTTGTGGTAAGTTTGTGACTATAAGCCACTTACACAGCAAACAGAAAATTACCTCAATGCAGTAATGGACTATTGAGCAGGTCAAAAATTGTACTTGCATGAAAAGACAACCAAGTGGACCCCACATGAACAAGCACTAATCAACAACAGGACACTCACCCACAAAGTATTCCATCATGGCGGGCTGATGATGAGGAGAGGGAGCCAGGCGCAGCAGCTCCTCTCCGCGAGGCACTGTGGGGTAGTTGATGGCCTGCACGTAGATGTTGTGTCTCTCCAGCAGGGTGTCGCACACCTTGGTGTTCAGCTCTGCATTGCCCACCTGCAGAGTGCATGAAAGTTAAACTCAGGCGACTGCTATTGGTGAACTACTCATCTTAATCACAATGGCTGACGCCACTCATGCAGTCAGGTTACACAGTGTAATGTTACGGCTGGTTTGTGACATTCACTACCGTTCAAAGGTTTGGGGTCACCCAGACAAGTTAGTGTTTTCCATGAAAACAAACATAGTTACACAAGAATTTTCAAGGGTTTTCAAATCACCCATTAGCCTTCCAACACAATGAGCAAAATGCACAATGAAGCATTTGAGCTACTATGTAGCTATTGCATTCAAAAACAGATGTTTGTAGCTTGAAGAGTTATTTACCACATTAACAATGTATAGAGTGTATATCTGATTAGTAAATAGCAATTTTACTTAAAAAAAATATGGCCATTCCTAAGTGAGCCAAACCTTAGAACGCTAGTGTACGTTACTGACTTTTCATCTTGTTGGCAAACCTCCTTACCCGTATGGGGATGATGTGGCTAGGACAGTGGACCACAGGCAAGCCCTTATCCATGAGCAGCTGCTTCATGTGTTTGACATTCCTCTGGTGGGCTCTGCGCAGGGACTGCCCCTCAGGGCCCTTCAGGACCCGCACGGACTCCAGGGCTCCGGCCAGGGCCATGGGGGGCAGGGCGGTGGTGAAGATGAAGCCAGCGGCGAAGGATCGCACCGTGTCCACCAGGGTGGTGCTGCTGGCGATGTAGCCTCCCACACAGCCGTAGGCTTTGCCTGGAACAGTGTTGATGAGGTCAGGAGACACATTTTTCTTTATATACGGTATTTGCATTTCACATACAAATTTCTGGATGGAATTACAAACACCATAACACTTCCCAAACAGAGGTGGCCCACTCCATTCTTTAATCCGGCCCGCTGAGCATTAACATTAGCAGATTTGTTACATTAAAATTGCTTTATTCTAAATTAAACAGATTCCGATGGTTTTTTTAAAAATATGTTTTTCTTATTAAATAGTAGTTGGTTATTTGAGTGATATAATATATAGATTAAAATAGAAATTTAACATTTATTTGATTAATTAAGTAGTTCTTTGATTAATAATAATATTATAAATAATACAATCCTAATCGAGAATCATTTCTTTTTAATTGCAATAAATATCTTGTGTTTCATAAACGTATCTGAACTATTATTACCTCATCTGCCACTGACTAGGCCCATCTATTTTTACCTCATTACGTAGGAAAGAAAGTTTATTTTTAAACAAACAATAGCATGATGAATAATTTGCGGTATTTTTAACTTTTGTCACCTATGAAAACCCTCCAATTGTGTCATGAGTAAATGATATTGTGTATTTGTACTCGAGCTCATACACTGACTCAAACACTTTCAAATCAAGCGTTTCAATCCTGTAGTGGTTTGACGTCCGAATATGGCTTTGCCAGTTCATTTTTAGCTAGAAGTTTGAAGTTACCACAAAAGTCGACCCAGCCTCTGATGTTACGTTATCAGCAGAGCCACAGCGGCAGTAGCGCCGACACCCTACTGATAATTCTCTAATTCCTGTGATGCAAACGCCTCCTCTTCAGGCCCTTAGATGTGAGTTAACACAGATAAATTGGCACGAGTGACAGTGACGGTTAGGCCAAGTGTGTGAGTGTGACTTCAGCGGCCAGTGAAAATGAGTCCAAATGGTGATCTCCGCATGAGCCGCTTACCTAAAGTCCCAGACACAATATCAATCTTATGCATCACATTGTCCCTCTCTCCCACTCCGGCTCCATGTTCTCCGTACAGGCCGACGGCGTGAACCTCATCAACAAATGTCAGAGCTCCGTAACGATGAGACACATCGCACAGCTCCTCTAAGGGACATATGCCGCCTGGAATAAAACAGGAAATTCAAGACTCAAATGCCCAAGTTGAGATGATTAAAAACAATTAAACAGGTTCTAGTTAATCAATGAAAGCTTTTCTGAGACAAAACCTATCCTGACAATGCAAAAATAGCTTGTGCTTTTTATGGAAATGGCATAAAGATAATGGATAAAGAAATAAAGCTGGAGCACCTGGTAATTTCCTCCCACATGACGAATGACAAAAGATTAAAAAAATTAAACACTCCATCCCATTTTCCAATGAATTTAGTAATTTTATGGAATGACAGAGTGGCATCTGGAATAGAGCATTTTGCGAGCCTCACCGTCCATTGAATGCACCGTCTCAAACGCAACTATTTTGGGCTTCTTTGGGTCTGAACGCTGCAGAAGTTCCTCCAGGTGTCGACTGTCATTGTGGCGAAAGATGAAGCGCTTAGATCTGCTGTTCCTGATGCCCTGAATCATCGAGGCGTGGTTCCCAGCATCAGAGTAAATCTCGCAGCCTGTAAGTAGCACAGTTACACTGTTAAATCTTTCACCTGTCACTCCATCAGTCCATTCAGCGATCCATTCATTTTCTGTCACTTTTCCCTTTCAGGGTCACAAGTGAGCTGGAGACAATACCAGCTATCTTTAGGTGAGAGACCCAGCCTGGATTGTACAGTCACACATAGACAAACAACCATGGATGGACGGAACTAATCAAGGAAGAAGATATTTCTGATTTCAGTACTTGGTGGCATCATCATATCACCTTGAGTGGGATATAATCCAAAAACAGCAGCATTCTTGTCAAAGTAGGTGTCAGGGTTTTATACCTGGCAACATTTTGGCCAAAGTGAAGAGGGTGGAGTCATTTGCCACAAAGCAGGAAGAGAAGACCAGGGCGGCGTCCTTCTGATGGAGCTCAGCCAGCTCCTTCTCCAGAGCTGCATGGAAGTGACTGGTTCCTGAGATGTTCCTGGTTCCCCCTGCTCCCGCACCATGCTTGTACAGGGCATCACTGAGGAGCAAAAGATGACACATGAAATTTAAAAAGCTGCAATATTGTGGGATGCTACACAGGAAGAGCTCCAAATGTGATTCTGTCCTATATTCACTGTGTGAACATCTGACTTTTACCTGATGGTGCTGAGGACTTGCGGGTGACGACTCATCCCCAGATAGTCGTTGCTGCACCAGACAGACACTTGGGAGCCCTCCCGCGCCGACACGGAGTAATCTTCAGCAAAAGGATATGAGCCGACACTCCGGTTTACAGTCTTAAAGACTCTGTAAGTGTGGTCCTTCTTCTTCTCGGCAATCTTCTCAGAGAAGAAGTAGTCGTAATCAAAGCTGGGCCCAACTGCAAAGGCAAGATCAGGTATAGCCTGTATTAGAATGGCACATACGTACCTCTATGAAGGCCAAACATTTTCAACAGGTGCTTCAAAAGATGCTTTTTTCCCCCATCCACTTCTGGATCTGGTGGGTCACTGCACCCACTTGACCCCAATGCAAGTGGACAGTAAAAGTGAAGATGACTTCCATGATCTGCACCTTCATTTGTGCTTCATAATTGAGTTTTTGATGGGTATCAATGATGTTCAAATGGTAGGTGACCTGACAAGCGCCACACCTCTCGTTTCGACATACTCACCCATGTTGTCTTTGAGGAGGTGGCTGACGGTGATGTCTTGAGGTGATTTGGGGAAAAAAGACTCTTTTAAGTCCTTCAATAGAGACATCATCACACCTGTCAAAGTAGCACGAAGGATCATCACTTCAATGCAATCAACTCAAGCAATTTTTTCAAACGTTTGTCAATGCTTTTTGCTGCTTCCTACCCTCTCGGACATCCTCCTGCACTTCAGGGCTCGCTTGGACCATCCCGATGTGAGAGGTGACAAAAGGGCAAGCCTTTGACACTGCCGGCTCCGTCACTTGAGGAGCTGTTTGAGCAAACCTCCTCCTTTGTTCCAGCGTGGGAAGCTGGGGGCAGTCAGGACTGGTAGGAGAGACACTCAACTTGGCCGCCAAGGCAGCTGACCTGCAGATGCTGATCTGACGTGCAATGATGGGACACTGATTGGCCAGAGAGAGCAATGGGCTTGATCTCCTCAAAGCTGGTTTGGTGGCACACTTGATGAAGGGACAGTGGTGAAGGAAGGCAGCCATGTTGAGCCACCTGTTCTTGCGCTGAGTGAACGTAGATGAGAACATTTTATTTCACTGTTAAAGATCAACTCCATTTCTGCAATTTTTGAATAATTCCCCTTTTTGCAGAGAATGTCAAGTGAAAAGTGAGGAACAAGTGAAACTTTGCTATCAACATAATTGATGCCAAGAGGTGTGACGCTTTGTGAGCTGAAGGTGCTCCTTCTGGGTGGGGCTTATCTTCTCACTGCAGCCGTTTCAGTGCTGAGCGACAGACGCCATCAGCTGAGGCTCGCATCAAATAATCCACCGAGACCACAGTTTTCCATCTATAATTCTGTATGTTATCAGCTCCAGAGATGTATTTTAACAATGTGTTTACTTTTGTGGGGGTAGAATTGCACTACGCCATAAGGTGAGCTGTTACTAATATCTTTCATGTAACTAATTCAGCTAACCAAAATATTTGACACAGCTCAGAAAACCCTCAACAACAGGAAATGATCAACTTCAACAGAAGTTAATGCAGTTTTTTTTGTTTTTTAGTTAATATATAGATACATCTGCAATGTGTTCAGACAGCCTTGCCCTGGCCTGTGGTCTGAAGATAAGGTAATTCTGAGGATTGTAGGCTTTCTCTTGTGGTGAGATATTTATCTTGACATTGGGCTGTCATAGGAAATGCCTTTCCAGAAAAGTCGGTCAAAATGTATTTCTTTTTGGTGCCAATTTAGCTGGCAACTGTGGCTCAATCGCAACAAATTAGTCCATGATTGTCTTACAGCAGTATAGGAGCCAATTCTAAAATATGTTGCTTTCAAAACATTATACTCATCACATAAAAATAATATCATCATAAGTAACACTACTATTGAAAGCTTTCTCATTACTAGCAATTTTACACAGATCTAAAACCAAGTTAAATATGATTAAATTAAGACTTTCTATTTTTATTATTGCTTCGATGTTTTTTCCTCCATTATATTAAGAATGGTCACCGTCCTTTAGCAACCTGCGTTGCTGCCAGTCGATATGTATATAATAGAGTATGCTGTATTTAGTAATCTAAAACCAAGTAAAACCAAAAATTAAAAGGAAGGGTGAAAAAGTATCTAGGCCTGCAAATTTGTAATTTATTTACATTTTTTGGCATTTGTTATGACGCACAGGGTAACAGGAGTGTTTAATATTACAATCCTAAAAACGACTACAAAACAATACATTGTAATCATTCAAGACTCACCTGTTGACCTGCACTGAGGACGAACTTCAAAAAAGCTGTATGGAGATGGTCCAAAGTGTCCACACATTTATTGGTGCGTTTAGCAATCACCTCTGCCCCCACCCATTCACACTGTCACTGGGTGGGAGTGGGCTGTAAAGATGATGACATCCAAGAGTAGCGACATGTCACATTTACAGACAGTGAAAGTGTATTGAGCAGTGGTGCAATGATGTGTACGGTGGCAATAAACACACATATATTTAAATGTTTCTAATATGGCTCATCACTTACAATCTATGTATTAGATGTGTATCACATTTGCACATGATTGTTGTGACAGTTGGATTGTGAGTAGGGCATATTTTGTATATTGATATACACACAAACAGTACAGTGCAGTACAGTACAGTACAGTACAGTACAGTACAGTACAGTACAGTACAGTACAGTACAGTACAGTACAGTACAGTACAGTACAGTACATACACACAATTTGACTTTTAAGAAAATAAGAAAATACATAAACGTCTGTTTTATACTAAAAAGAAATGAAGGACGTGAAACAAAAGAATAAACCACAATAACTTGCACATAATGCATCTCTCAGAAAGAAAACGTTATACAGCCATATTCTTCTATTTTACTGTACAAGCAAATTCATTGCAATTGTACAATCCAACCAAAGCCAAAACAAGACATACAGTGAATGTATAGTAATCATTTGTGATTTATCATTATAATGTTGCATGGAGTGAAGTAGAAGAGCATCGTACTGGAATGTGTTCCTAACATTTAAAATTGGCTAGTTTTATTGTAGATTTGAATAAAAATAAATAACTGGATCCTGTATTTATTGTTTGAAAAAGGTGCAACAAACAAGAAATTGTATTTCAGTAAAATAATTAGTTAAATTACTACAACTCTTAACTTGATGTATAACCCTTGCATAATATATACATACATTATTTGCATATATAATCCGATCAGAGCGTGCGCGTATGCAGTGATCGGCAGAGGGCGCTTTATTTCAAAGTTCCTGCAGGCGGAGTTCTTTATACTGTGCACTGCGCATGCGTCTACGCTCAGTCTCGCTCCGTCTCACCCTGACAGCGGACCTCCATCCACCCTATTAAGCATCCAGCGACCCCATCTATCCATTTGTCCATCTTTTCATCCGGTGCAAGGTGTGAGGATGCTGGCGTGTACAGAGATGATCACGATGTGTCTGCAATCTGCCAAGCAGCAACACCTCAGCAAACAGCTGCAGCAGGAATGTGACTATAACCACAACCGCACCGCATCCCTTTTCCACGATGTAAGTGCGCCTTTATCTTATTTGTGTATTTGTCATCATTGCATGTCTTACCGCTGTAGTCAAGGTCACTATTTATAGGTAAAAAATGTAAAGGGAAGAAGAAGATGTTGTCACCGCTGCTCATGGTGAATGGTGCAAATCTGTCAGACTCCATTCATGTGGAGCTGATGAACAGCAGCTCCGTTACATAAGAACGGTGAGTTTAGGATGCTCGTTCACCGTATTTTGCATAGGGTGAAAATAGAGTCACACCATCGGTCACGATACCTCGTGTTTGAGGGGGCAATCTAAAAGCTGGTTCAAGGTAACATCGCCTCAGCCCTGCATGCCTTCATGCCTCTGTTAAAAAAGAAAAATCTCCCACTTTCCATTATTCATCTTGCCTTGCACCCTGTTCTTTTTGTTACGATGTAAAATATGAACACGTCAATGCCCATGTATTGATATTACTGCATTTCAAATCTTCTTAGAGGGTTTGATGGCTGATGATTTATGGAGGAGATGCTCGAGATAAAACAAACACATGACCGGCCATATTGAGTGAATGGCATCGTTTTGAGCTTCCACTAAAATGTAAATCCTTCCAGAAGCACGTAATTTTTTTTTTTAATTTGTAAACGACTCTCTTGACATAAACCTTGTTAGTACGGTCATTTATGTATTCATAAATATTTGCCTGTTTTAGTCTACCGCCCACTAAACCCTTCCACTCATTTTGTATAGCATTTGTCCTCATTTTGGATGTGAGTGACCTGGAGCCCATTCCAGCTGACTCGAGCCAAGAGCACAGAGAACCGACATTCAAACCCCGAACCTCAGGACTCTGTTGCAGACGTACTACCCACTAAGACGCAGTGCCACTGAGACTATTTACATACTATACATAAAAACTGTCCATTTTCCAGTATTTTTTTTGTGAATTAATTTGTTTTGAATTTTTTCATTTTAAAAACTCAAGCATATGCGATTTGATTGGCTCTATCTGTAAAGGCATATAAAATTAAAATTGTTGGGCCTTGGCAAAGTGTCTTTTGAGTTTGTGCTTGTTTGAGAGGGAGTGCAAACGAGCACACGAGAAGCCCTGAGCCACCTACGTATGTCTTCATCCTTTCTATATGCCACACTTTGGGTTCTTCTTGAGATACGAACTCATCATTAGAGTCTTTGTGTTTGCAATCATGCTACTTGAAACCCCTGTTGTTGGTTTCAATAAACTCGGAGTAGTGTGGGGCTTAGGGTATTGTACAAATATATTGCACACTCATTTCTCCGGAGGCTGATGAAATCGTGCCTCTTCGATGCTGCCATACTCTCTCTCTTCTTGCTCCTGTGGTTTTGTTGTCTTAAATAGAGTCAGAAGTCATGTTCAGTGTCTCTAGGGAGGTGGCTGAGTTTTTTTTTTGTCAGTGTGTAAGCTTTTTAGATGATCTTCGTAAGCTCTGTGGGAGCATCTCGCCTCCATCGACTGAAGCGCAAAAGAGAAATGAGCATGTGAGCATTCGTCGTTGAAATTTGACAGAGAAAACTGCTGTTGGCTCCCTTATAGGCATCTTTAAAAGGGTACATTGGGACATTTTGAAGGTTTGCAGAGGACTGACAAGAATGGCGCAGCCTCCAGGTATCACGTCAACATCTTCTGAAAGTGCTTACATCGCTAAAACCGGTGTCAATGTCACAAACAAAAATGTCATAATAATGGTACCTTTTGTATATTTAGTGGAGGTAGCATGTTTTGTTTTTTTTTTAAATTAAAAAATAAGGTCTGTTGTAAAATATAATTTCAAAAATGTGTTTTCTATGCCAGCAATGACAGTAACAGGCAGTATAATTAAACCATGTATGCCCTTTTTATAATTCATACAACAACATTCATGTTAGAATAGAAAGAGCCAGTTTCAAAGTGAGGTACATTTGTTTGTGATTGAGATGAGATTCTCATTATTCCATTGGGTATGAACTTTGTGTGAATGTATATATATTTTTTAGATCCTACTCTGTTTTCTTTTTCTATATCATGAATACTATCTTCTCTTGTTGCAGATATTTCGCCGGGCAGACAAAAATGGTAAGAAAAAGCACATGACTAAGTCAAAATGTTTTTGCTATTCACACTCGCACCTCCATGTAATCACATCAATAAATGCTAAATGGTTGAGTGTTTTATGCATTTAGTCTTCTCGGGAGGTTGGTAGTGTTACATAACTCCCCTGTTAATAGTGCCAGATTGTTGTGATGAGCTGCATATTTTAGAGTTGAAGGAGTCTTTATATGGGAAAGGGATTTGGATGGGCTGATTTTGTTAAACATCTACATTCAGAATGCTGCTTTTGGGCTAAAGACACATCCCAACTCAGTGGCATCAATTAGCAGAATTTCCTTTGTTGTCACTCATTTTTATGACCACTCATTCCTCGGCAGAGGCCACGTGGAGCAATCATTGGTGCCTCCAGCCCAATAATTTTTAAAGAGCCTGTCATTGTATTTCCGAAGGTTTGCTAGTGACTCCAAACTCAGGTTTTGTTTTCGAAGAGTTCGTTCAAAGTTGCCCAAATGTTTGCCAACAATTTTAACAGTTGCAAACAGTTTTTCTATTTAACATTCAAAATTTCCTGCCGACAAGAAAAACTATTCGACTCCCGAAGACCCCAATCAACATCTCTCACGTTGTCATCCTCAGACCGCTCGAAAAACGTTTTTGACAGAAATGTAGAATAGAAACTACAGATATCTACATATATCCGCGAGTAAAAGTAAACAGTGACCAGAAAGGTTAATATTCATTTATTTAATTACAGGCATCAGAACCTTGTGCAAAAACACAACAGAAGTCTTCTTTTGGAAAGGGATTTTGGCTTCACTTGTGTAGCTGTCATACATTTTACACTTGTGTGACTTCTCAAGTCTGTTCATCTTGCCTTTGTTGGTTCCCTGCTGTGTGGAACAGAGGGAAGGTCAAACAAGAGAGTGCAGTGTCTTGTTTGTGCAAGTTGCGATGGAGATGCATCCTCCCCCTCAGTCAGCACTGAGTGGGATGCTCATCATTCGCTGGAAGCAGTGCACATTTTCTACATAATGAGGAGGTGTTTTGATAGCCGTATCAACACACTCAACGCACTGCTTCCCTACTGCAATATTGAGAGTGGGGACTTGCGCCTTTCATACAAAACACAAGCTGGAAGCCTTTGTGCGTCTGCCAAGCATATCGCTGCAGGCAGATGAAAACCAAATCAGGACGTCATTCACATCTCTACTGACCAGCATATTTATTTGATATGGGAATATCGTAAGTGTCAGACCCACAATAGTTGGCAGACTACAATTGTTCTGTACTGTAACAAACAATTGTGTGAGGATGTTAAAAATATTTAGTCACCAAACTGTCATTGTGATCTCAGTCTCAGTTCAGGACAGAAGAGTAGGAGAAGATGGTTTGACCAAAGGTTGGACTCACAAAATGTGTAGGCCACATACATCAAACAATCAAAGAGAGGGAAGGGGAACACAAGTACAGCCTTTCTTAACCACAAACTAGTTCATTGCGTGTCATCTGTAACTTCGAAGATGTTGTAAAGCGAGGACCCGTCTGTAATTTTTTACTACCTGTTTATGACTCATCCACTATTACATCCTGACTGTCCAGCCAGGAATCATTATGCGTTATTGCTGCCTTGTATGATTTATGATTCCATTTAGAAAGCCTATCTCTGCCTGGTAAGATTAATGTTTTGGACTGCAGCTACAGTATATTTGGCGTTTATGAATCACAAGAACAGCTCTCAATGCCTCTTTTGTGAGGTACTGCTACTTCCTGAATGATGGCTCTTTAAATAGGCACGATGTCGTGTGTATCAAATTTGCATATTCTGATCCTGGATCTCGATATGGAGATAATAACTGACAAGCACTTGATATGAAATTGCATTCATGGGCTGCTGATTGTTGTAGTGTCGTGGCTACAAGGAGCAAGATGGACAGCTTACAGTCAGTATTGCCTGGTCCGCCACCATTTCGCTTTGACAAGCGCTTGCGTAATGTGCTACCCGAGTGTTGTCCAACCTAGAATTGAACTTGGTGAGAATCAGATGGTGGAGAAAGGCTGTACAATGAGTCACATCCAATTTACTCCTGCATCTTACGGCATTGAATACATAGCAGATGCTCAAGGTTAAAATTAAGGATGAAAATATTCAATTTTTTTTTACAATGAAATAGTGGTGGGTGGGTTTTGACCAATCTCGAGCCAAGTAAAAACTCACAGTCCACATCAAACCTTGAACCATAACCTTCGGCAGAGAAATGAAATCTGTTATAATGAATGAAACCTGCAGCAAAAGAAACAAACATAGAATTTTAGGAGGGAAAAGAACATTTGAAATCACCGTAGGTATAAAATGTAGCTTAAACAACACCATTGAAATAATTTTGATTCTACATTGGCTTGTGGTAATAGCATCACATTTATTTTTTAGTACTCTTCAGTATTTGTTGACCAGCCAGTTTGTGATTTTGCCATTATCCCCTCCATTTTTATCATTAAAACAATAATGAAACACACTGAAATGATTTTCTTTCCTGAAATTAGCTGAGCTTTCAGGAACAAACATGCATTATTAAAGAAACACATTTAAAGTCGCATAATGCGACTCACATTTATGCATCACTATAGAACTTGTCCTCATTTTGATGGTGGGTTTAAAATCACAATAGCCTATTTACCCATTTGCACAGCTTTGAAATCATTTTGTGTCTGCAATGCGAATTGTGTCTGCTCACTACCTTTGATTGTCACTCACACATGATTGAAAACTAAGTGATGAAGCTATGAACACGTTTCCTCCCCCATTCTTCCGTCTGAGCTAAGAATACTCTCTTTTAAAAATAAAAAATAAAGTGAAAAATAATTTGTTTATTTTGATTTGTTATATGATACCGGTGTGTTTTTGTGTGTCGGTATTTTAATCATTAAAACTCTTTGTCTTTACAAAGGTTTTCAACAAATTCTGGTCGGTGTATTGAAAATCGGGTTAGTGAAAAAGAAAACTTCTAAAACTTGTTTCATGTAGAGAGATCAAAAAGCCTTTCATTGTTTTTCACATTTGTGATACTACAGTGTAACCCATTATCTCTTTAAGTAACTAAGTAACTTTTCATGATATTATCACGATCTTATGTGCTTTCAGATGACGGGAAGCTGTCCTTGGAGGAGTTCCAGTCATACTTCAATGATGGTGTCCTCACAGACGAGCAGATGCAAGAGCTTTATCGCTCCATCGACAGGCAAAATGCAGAGTGAGCTCTTCTTGGTTTTGCCACCTGTAGTGTGTTTTGGAGCCCATCTGCCACTTAAATATTCATTAAATGGAGATCATGTTCGTGATACATATACGCCTCCCTTCTTGCATTTAAAGCCAAATGTGAAGTTTGCGACGGATGAACAACAGCCTCAAGTAGTGCTGTACTTAGTAGATGGTATGAGACAAAATGATGTACCGTCAAGCATTGATTCATTTTGGATCTTATTCGATTGTGCAGGTGTACCCAATAAATTGTCTGTGGTGTAAGAATTGATCTAATATATCAGTGAGCTCAATTGTAATGGCATTTGCCTTCTCTGTTCCCCCATAGCAACATGGACATCGACAAACTGTCAGGTGCAATTTTTTGTGGTCTTTCTAATTCTCACAATAACATTTGAGTCTGCATGTTGGCGTTATTCCAATCACTCAGCACATTACAAATACACGTCCTTTTTCCAGAGTACTTCAGTCCCCATGTGGGGGAATACATCAACGTGCTGTCTGCGCTTGAGAAGTTAAATGTGGCTATTTTAAAGGCAATGGATAAAACTAAAGAGGTGGGTGACTTAAATATTTGCGCATATTAGACATGTGTGTACTGTATGGACTGAAGCGTTGGGATAGAATGGATGATGTAACCATAATAACATGTTTGACCCCACCCACCATGCAGGAGTATCAAGGCTCTTCTGTGCTGGGTCAGTTTGTGACACGCTTCCTGCTCAGGGAGACCTCCACCCAGCTGCAGTCCCTGCAATCATCACTAGACTGCGCCATGGAGGCTGTCCATGACCAAGGCTGCACAAACAGAAGGTCAGTGAAAAAGCCCGAGGACCTACCTATCCAGAGGGTCTCCAAACGTCCGGCCCGACGCATCCAGAAGAACATGTGTCTCTCTCCTACGGACCCTTACTCTGGCATGCTGACCACAGGTAGGGCCCACCACCCTCATTAAACTGTTGAATTACTGGTGACAAACGTTGTCTTGCAGGGGTCAGTGTGGAGTCCGACTACCACTGGGGATCCCAAGTTGACCAACTGGAGCAGCTCATAGACAAGCTGGAGTGTGAGGTTTGTAATGAATGTACTGTTGATAGTTTAGTGTCAACTCTGTGCCAATTCCCCAAACTTTTGCCAGACAGAATTTGTGGGTCACACTCAAGTACAATTTAAACATAAAAAATAAATAAGAGGTCTTCTGCCCCACCCAGCAGTATAGGTACGGGGAAAGTCAGCAGGAACGGTCAGACTGACACACATTAAACAAATTGCCTAAAAAAAAGTCTCTGTCCTATGAGAATTTCACAATTTAATCACAACCAATCTAATAATAGGCATTATAGACTGTTGGCACTGGCAGAGCTAGAGGGGGAGCTGTGGAGGCACTGCCCCACCCCCACTCCCTGTAGAGAACGTATAATGAATACTTATCGCGTTATCTGAAGAATTTTGGCGGTTTGCAATTAAAATGTTGTTGGTGGACCCCTTGATATAGCCAGGGCCCCTTCTGTGACCACTGACTGTTAGAAGTGGCAAATAACCAATGAAAACAGATTTTTTCAACAGCATTTTCACAAGAAGCAAATTTTATTGGCTGACGGAACCCAACAAAACCCAAAGACACATACTGTATTAGCTTACATGCCACCACTCTCATCATGACATTTCTTTATTTTTGCCATGTGCAGATTATTATTACTATTATTATTATTTTCAATTATCACAGTTGTTGTTGTTTTTTCATTTGAATCTGTGATGGTCAAAGCGTTGTGTCTGGCTGTCGTGCAAATTATAATAGTGCTGCCGCTTGTGGATGACTCACCTATCTCCGCTCCCACCTTCAGAGTCCACATCTTGAACCTCTCAAAGAAGACACTCTGGCGGGGACATATAAATCGGTGAGTCAGCCTGTCTTTTTGGCTCACCTTTTTACATACAGTGCCGAAAGTAACAATAGGTTTTAATCCTACCTTCCAATTACAGCATTGTTGCCATGTGATGTGGCAATCTGTTGTTGCCATAGTGACCCCATGTTACACTCTTTAATGTTCTACGACCTGACCAGCCATAACATTAGTTAACGAACATTTGTGCTAATTTGGGCAAAAACAATGAATCGATAATATCGATGAAAATTTTTGATATTTAAAATGTCAATTTGGTAATCTGATTGTTTTGCTTGCTGCCCATCAAGAACATCCTCCTGGTCCAAAGACAAATGTCAGTGAAGGAGTGTGATGTGGAACGATTCCAGAATGCTCTGAAGATCTACACAGAATCCAGCAGCGGACAGCAAAACAACTTACAGTCAGTCTCATGGTGTATTTTCCTACCTCACTTTAACACCGCAGCCTTTTTCACTTGTCGTTCTCCCTTCTTTTTTCTCTCTCAAGCATTTCAGTCCAGAACCTGCCTGACAGATCATGCTTTATCATGTATGAATTTTGGCAGGATCGTCTCTCCTGGATGAGGTGAAGAGCAAAACCACACATAAAATAAAAATGAAGAAGTCTTTTCAAAGTGGGGCGGTAATGCGTCTCCTTTGTGTCTTCCTTCCCTCATAGCTTCCTGCAGTCGCCCATAAGTAAATCGTTCCAGCGCTGCATTATTGACTCACTGGAGGAGCAAGAGATCGTCTCTACCATGCTCCTTCCAGGTAATCTAAAATGATGACAAACACTTATAAATAATATTCACTTACTGAACCCGCTGCCGTAGTGAAACAGCATTTAATTGCCCAGCCTGTCACTGTATGTCAATGGCATACTTGATAGAGAAGCAGATTTTTGTAGTAGATACAAAATATTTCTTGGATCAATTAAGTTAAATTGGATGGTACCTGATCTTTCACTTGTATCATGCTTTTCCACCTTCAAAGTGCTTTCTACTGACTTCCTCATTCACCTACTTACGCAGCATGGATAATTATCATGGATCATACGTATATTTTGCATGAGAAAGACATGCATGTTATTAGATCACATGAGGATTATTTTAAATTGTGACAAATATTGTGAATGGTTTTGTCTTCAGCTTCCTGGTGGATTATGAACAACAACTGACGGCGCAACGCTACAGCACGAATGGAAAAAAAGGGTTATTGTTGTTGTTTGCTGTTGCTCTTTTCTGTAAATTCTGATTAAGGCATGATGGCCAGAAGAGATATGCTTCAAGGTACATAAAAGGACTTGAATAGAATTTAATGCAATATTTGATGATGCAATCAGCATCAGTGCTGATGTTGATGTGGCACTTTTCTTAGATCTGATTTAATCGAGGCACAGAAAATTGGAAGGAGTAAAAAAAAAATTGCATGATCCTTATATTTTAAGTAGATAAAATGTCGATGCAACAAAAACAGCTCATTCATCACCCCCTCAATACAAATATCAACAGAAAGATTAAATTACATTAATTAATGTCCTTTTTTCCTCGTTGTGATGTTGTGCGCTGATGTCTCCTTAACTAGCTCTCAGCTTTCTGCTGGTGGGGATAAAGAAACTCCTCGTTGAGACTCAATAATAAAAATATGTAATGTGATATATACAGTATGTAATACTAAAATGGTCCACTTCTCTGCCACTCTTGCACTTTAGTAAACCTGGACCTACATGTATTTGTTCAAAAATATACGTGCAGTACATTTATTCTAGACTGTAAAAGTATTTTCAACAAGAATTTCACTTTAAGTAGAATATAAACAGTCAAACCAAATCACATGAATGTCAAATGACACTATTTTACATGCATACACCATGCAGGCAGAAGACACACACGAGACGTTTTTTGTGTGATGATGCAAGAGAATAGAAGTCCATTGTGTACAATCGTCAGATGTAAATAGCGTAGTTGAAGATACACTAAGTTCATGTATAGTGTAATGGTTACTCCTTATGAAATGTGACAAACAAGCATTCTCACGGTCCATGCATGAAACGTCACAGAAGAGTAAGCAATGCATGGACTGTTCACCCACTTTTTCCCCTTTAGCAATAATGTGAATTTGGTATGTGTTGTATGTTATATTTGTTTTCAGGCATGCAATAAAATTAATGACATGCACAAAGTGTTCCACTGGTCACATTAATATTTTTTTTAATCAGATGTACATATAATTGCATTCTGTGGTAGTAATGCACTCTGGTTTTCGAAGAAATGCTATTTAAAAAGTAACGATAAAAAAACAGACCATGTCAAATCATTGTTGATATCGGAAAATGAGACAAGCTAATTCACTACGAATTTATCACACACAAAAATCGCATTATTTTTCGGTAACGGTGTCGTACTTTCAATCAGGTGTGGCAGTTTTAAGAGAAAACATTTTAATCTCACTTTCTGATAATCTAGCGGGTTAAATTGACCCCCCCCCCCCCCCCCCCCAAAAAAAAGCAGCTAGTGACAAGTTTACAGTCACATGTACTACATAACTAACTGTTGCTTCAGACGTGAATAATATGAAAATCTCTGAGTGGTATCGATATGATTGATATGATGTTGGTCACGTTTTATTAAAACAGGGTGCACCAGTGTTATCTAGCTTCAAGCTACTTTGCTTCGAGCGTCGTGTAAAATAGCGCAAATCTGCAATGTATCAAATAGAGCTCATATACATTTGTGTGTCCGGATTTGTCACCTCCAATATGGCGGACACACTGCCGTATTGAAGCAACTTGACTATGCGGTCAACGCGAGGTTTGTGTATATTTCTACTCCACGCCATCACGCTCAATGAGGTGTTGTTGTATACTGAGTTGTATCTCCGTCCGGGACTGTATACTGTACTGTGATGTCTATCGTTGTTATTTATATTTATATGCTGGCAAACATCACGGAAACGGAAAAGGGTTGGTTATTGGTCTGGTTGTTGCATTTCCCACAATGCCTATCAGCCTCAGCCTTTACTACATCTTGAAAGAAACACTCAACGTGATTTAGAGCAATCGAAGTTGGCGTCAAACGTGGTTTGTTACCTCCTATATGACATCGCGCATATAGTCCAAATTTAAATACAACACCGTGAGTAAGGTTGCTATGCGGTTGTCTTTCTATTTGAGCCGACCATTCGGCTTAATTTTCATCCGGGCATTCGGAAGGCTTGCACTCTGAGCTACAAGCAGGGAACGTTAGTTTCTCACTCAATCGCTCAGGGGAAAGTCCCCGGACATAGAGCAGAAAGTGCCCCGCGTAGAGCGGCAGACGGTTCGGTTGGCCACTTTGAGCGAAGACGTTCACATAGAACTGAGCTTGGCGTTGTCGAACAGTCATTGTCAACCAATAATAGAAATGCAGGATTGCTAAACGCATTGACTTAACGGGGCTTAATCTCTGAATGCTCATTTTTTCCCTTATGAATGTGCTTCATATGATTTTTAAAATGGGCAAAGATGAATAAAAAGCGAGTAAAGGAGTGTCGAATGGAAATTAAAAACACAAATCTTGTCCTCATAAGCGAGGTTCATTATTTACAATTTAGCAATCATTCATTTAAACACATTTATTTATTCATCACTCTTATTTATTCATTGTTTGTGCCTTCTTGTTTTTTTTGGCGTGTGTTTACTTGTATGTATATTGTGTACTATGTCTTGTCACCGTGGGATAGGGGTAACGTTATTTCGATCTCTTTGTGTGTCTTGGCATGTGAAGAAATTGACAATAAAGCAGACTTTGACTTTAGACTTTGAAATACAAATGTGCTTTGTTTTCAACATTTATTTTGAACTTGAAAACAATAAGCATTTTAAGATAGTTTTTAATGATCAAAAAGCAAGCAGTATATAGGATATACTTATCCTATATACTTGCACAGGTACGACCCCCCTCCCATTACCATAGCTGTTAATTTAGTAAATATATCCTGCTAACTGTTAGCCAACAATAATGTCCTGGTTTTTGGGGAGAGGAGGGGGGTTACTCCATGCTTCTTCTTGCCCAAGGTTCCTAGTATTGGAGTAAATAGAAACACCCTTGTCAAGTTTACTTATATAGCCCTTAATCACAGACAAGTCTCAGAAGGCTTCACATGGCCAAAATTGACAATTATTCTCAACATCCTGATCTTAACCCCCAGGAGTGCAAGGAAAAACTCACAAAACCCTAACTGGGGAAAAATGAGAAACCTTGAGAAGGGATGGGAGGATCCGCCTTTCAGGATGACCAATCTGCAATGGATGCAGTGGACAACATTGAACACACAATATAAAACAATCCAAAGAAAAAGTAGAATGAACCCTTGTGACCTGCTCTTTACTTACTGTCCTCAACATGAAACAAAGTCGAGAGGCCATATGTTTAAGAGCTATTAAAAACTTGCATGGAAAGCCAGTTCGGACCGGCATTGACAAAATATTTGATAAAATGTCATTGGATTTCTTTGATTTGTTTTCGTAATGTGAACTTGAAAGTTCAATCTACTTGAAGCACTTTGAGAAAACCTGGGAAAAATGAACATAAAATATTATTATTAAAACACAAAAGTGGGAGGAGAGTAGTCTGAATTGGGTTCTGGAGACGTGCTCCACCTCATCCATCGAACTCATACGCTAGCCGCGAGACGTTCCAAGCCAAGCGTGCGACACATCCACTAGATACGCTGCGTAAGAGCGCCCTCTAGCTTCTCCTGCTAGATCGCACGGTGACCATTAATTTCTGGTGACTCGCTCACCCGCATCAGGTGACGCCCTGCAAGGACGACGATTGGCTCTTATCTCAGACCTTCCCCGAGGTGAATGGTGGAGTGACGAGCACTCAGCACGTGACCTCTACAATGAGCTTCCTCCCACGGAAGAGTAATGCTCATTCACATGACTATATCTCTAGCGTGTGGCGCAATACATTTCAGCAACGGTGCAATCATGGTCGTGTAAGACTTCATCATGTATATATTTATCATTTCCGTGATTGAAATTTATTTTTTCTTGCTTGTTTCTCCTTTCAGGTCCGTGTGTCATGTTTTTCAAGCTGAAATTCTTACACACGATGGCGTCATGAATGACAAAGTGCATGCTGGGAATTGCGTGCACAATTCCCCTTCTATCCCATGAGTTTAAAGAGTTTAAAGACACAATAATAATAATAATAATAATAATAATAATAATAATAATAATAATAATAATAATAATAATAATAATAATACAATATATTCAAATATCCCTTGTAGAATTTTCACATTAGACATTCATGTTCACAAACCTATACTTTAGTAAACTTTAAATGAAAGGTAATAAAAGTTTAAATTTAATTTAGGAATATGGCATTCCAAATAATACTCATAAAACAAGCCTTCTTTATGTCTGCTGGAAAAATGCATAAACAAATTCCCGTGACATGACAATGTAATAGATGGATAGATTATTATTTAGTTACAATTATTTATTTACCATATATACTATTAATTTCGTATGTAGTTATTTTACTTTACTTATTTATTTTACTGTTGTTCTTTCAGGTTATATTAAAAGTTGAGTTTTAAAGGAATCCTAGTTTCCTTAAAATTCAGGGACACTAAGATCCAACAACTTTTTTGTTATATCAACACACATTTCCACATGTATACAATAAATACACTCCCCAAGGTCCCAGGTTTTCCCAGTAAGTCGCCTGACTTCTGAAACCAAAGATAAAACAAGAGCACAAGACAAAATATGAAAAAGAGATGACATGCATATTCAAGGTTTGAATCTGCAAAGATGCAAGGCCGCAAAAGTGTGGCTGTAACACACACAAACGCACGCACGCACGCACGCACGCAGACACACACACACACACACACACACACACACACACACACACACACACACACACACACACACACACACACACACACACACACACACACACAGACTGTGAGCGTCTGGATTATCGAGCAAAGCACACAAATAGATTAAAGCGTCACGTGCCTGCTAGTAACCCTGCTCCACACACCCAACCTACCCCCACCCTCAATATCCATGCCCTCCCCCAACATTTAGTGGGATTCTGTGCTACCGCAGCATCACAAGGTGGAGTGCAGGGGGGTGAGAGAGGGAGACGCAGAGAGGATCAGGGTCAGATGGAGTCTAGTTAGCTAGAGTGATGTGCATTGTATGTTCACATGAGTGAGCGACAACAAACAAGGGAGAGAGAGAGAGTACTGTGGAGAGCGTGTGCTTGTAGGCGTATATGTGACAGAGAGGGAGGAAAGCCAGACAGGAGGCGGAAGAGGACGCCAAAGCAAGAAGGAACAAAAGGGCATCAATATAAAACAAGGGGACCCATATTAAGAAGAAATAATGGCTGAGCCAGAGCTGAAATTAAGGAGCAGCCGGGAGAACGTTGCCAAGGAGAAGATGGGAGGTAAACACACACACACACACAAAATACACTCCTTCACACGGCGCAGGGCTGGATTAATACATGCCAGCTGACGCAACGTTGCAAGGAGAGGTTTTTGCCTCAGGGAGGTATGTGCATATTTGAGGTGACAGGTAAATGCTGTGTGCAAACGTGGGCTTCATTTGCATTCAGATGAACTCCACTTTGTTCCTCCTCTGAGATTCTTTTAATACACACAATATTTATATGATGACCAGTGTTGTTTCTCGATCGCTAAATATGTACACAAAAGATGCTTCAAATCATTTGTGAGGGCCATTAGTGGTCACAACGATTCCATGTTTTTTCACAAGATGATTCTTAAAGAGAAACAATGATCGCAGATCATACAGATCTCCCCAATTTTTATGCATAGTACTTATATGAACAAACGTGGGATGTTGGACATTTAACACAGAGCAAGCAAACAACATTAAATTTAGGTTTATATAATGTGGGAAATACTGTAGGTCTTTCTGTTACAAGGCACATAGCAGTGTCTAGTAAAAATCACCCCAAAAAGCTTTTTATATAGAACTACTATTGTATACCTCCAATGGAATCACTGCTCTGTATGAAGTATGAAATACAGATTAGAAAGAAAAAAACAGCATCATCTGTCCCCTGCCCTTGTTACTACTAGTGCCTTTGCTAGTCAAGGTAGTTGGTACCATCTTCTAATCTTGGTTCTTCATATTTTCACATAACCAGAAGCAGACCCAGCCCAAGATGGCGAGATCATTGAAAAAGTTTCTCCGTCCACCCCCATGGTCGCTGGCCACTCAAGCCCATCCGACCCACCGCCCGGCAAAGGGCAGAAGATTGAACTCAAGCGCAGCATCACACTCTTCAACGGCGTGGGCATGATCATTGGCACCATCATCGGCTCGGGCATCTTTGTCACGCCAACGGGCGTTGTGAAAGAAACAGGCTCGGCCGGACTCTCTTTGATCATCTGGTCCGTCTGCGGGGTGATCTCCACCATGGGGGCGCTTTGCTACGCCGAGCTCGGCACCACCATCACCAAGTCCGGTGGCGACTACACTTACATCCTGGAGGTGTACGGCGAGCTGGCCGCCTTCCTTAAACTGTGGGTGGAGATGCTAATCATCCGGCCATCATCGCAGTATGTGGTGTCACTGGTGTTTGCCACATACCTCCTTAAACCCATCTACCCAAGCTGTAGTGTGCCTGACAGTGCAGCCAAGCTCATCGCCTGCCTCTGTCTCAGTGAGTACTTTAGCGAGCATAGGGAAGCAAGAGTACTTACACTGTTCGATACCTGTGTAAAAAAGGCTGGTAAAGTGGAAGTAAAAGTAAGTAAAAGTAAATAAAAAAAATAAATATATATATATATTTTATATATATATATTTTTTTTTTCCCCTCATTCATCCCCACTATGAATTAACATTTGAATAATTTGGCAAAGTAAAAAAATACCTTTCTGCAGTATGCCATTTAACATTTTGCTTATGTTATGAAGTGAAGGAGAATAAAATACAAAATGAACTAATGATAATGATTGAAAAAAAAAAACTTGATTATGCGTATGTATCGTATTAGTCCGTTTTGTTTGTCGGATTGTTTTTCTGCCTTATAAGACCTCAAGAGCTTTATCATTTAAGAGATCAACCACGGCTGCCTATTTGACAAAGTAAGGGGTAGGAAGTATAAATATAGGGAGTCAAGTAAAAAGTGAAGTAAAAACTCAATAGAAGCATGTTATAATAGCTAGTTGTAGCACCGACGGTCTCTCATCGCTTCTCCACCTCTTGCAGCCGCCCTGACCTTTGTCAACTGCATCAGTGTGAAAGCCGCCACCAAGGTCCAAGACTTGTTCACTATCTCCAAGCTGCTCGCATTGATAATCATCATCCTCTTTGGCTTCATACAAATCTTCAAAGGTGAGTCCCAGAACAACAATTAGCCTTAGTCACATTATTTACAGGTATAGCAGAACACGGATTTGACTATTTAAAGCCACATTTATTAGGTGAATTATCATGCTTAACCATTAATGCAAGTGCAGTTTACAAAGAAGATAACTACCAATAAAAGTAAAAAAAAAGTTTGTAGGAAGACTGCCTGTTACTCAATTTCTTGTGTACACTGTGCTGCTCCTTTTACCATGATTGTCACTGTATTGTACTAAGCAGGAAGTACAGAGACCTAAAATACATGTTTTTGTGAACGTGGAAGGAAGGCGGACAGTGATGATGATGCAAGGCCATGATGGGGACTAATCTCGTTTGACCACAGCCACGAGTCAGCGTGTGCTCATGTGCATGGTGATGAGTGCTGCTTGGATGAGCAGTGCTGAATTCACGATTGAATGACTGAGCAATGAATGAGCAATATATCGTTTTATTTATAAACGCTGGTTGCAAAAAGGATGACATCTAACTTTAACAATGAACCATGCTTAAAAACAAGGCGCCATTAATGTGAACAGAGCAAATGTTGACTTCTCCATGGCTACATCTATTGTCTCCAAGAGACAAAATGAAGTTGAGTATTACGTATAAAACTTTCTCCTGTGGAGTGAATATGTCATTTATAACGAGTATTATGGTAATATTAAATCCATTTAAGACCCATTCATAAAAGAATAATCCACAGCACGAGGCAGGCAAACAGCATGGGCGCCGCTCTAGCCTCACTACATCTGCTCTTCGCTCGCCCTTATTTCCAAGGCCACACCCACAAGTAATGTGCTCTACACTGTGTTGCTATGGTGACAACTCAGCGAAGCTTGCCGGCTGCTGTCGCATGCACACACAGGCCTTTCAGAGAACCCAAAAGAAAGGACAGAGTTGTCGTCCTCATTACCATCTGAAGCAGGGAGGTTTAGGCGGGAATTGGAACCAAACGTACACGTATTGCCTTTACATTGCGTATGCTTTAGGTTAATGATAACCAGAATGGGCACACACCAACAGATGGCTCACAAAATGAGATGCCCACATAAGAATCAACAATCTATCATCCTTCACAGGATGAAGAGAATATTTTATGGACAGTATCTACAAGTTGATTAGTCTGTATAACCCTTAATGGAGATTCACACTGAATCAAATACAAACATCTTCATCTTCTATGTGTGTGTGTGGTTGTGTGTGTGTGTGTGTGTGTGTGTGCAGGTGATGTTCCCTACCTGATGCCCGAAAATGCCTTTGAAGGCAGCAAAATGGGTGTTGACAATATAGTCTTGGCCCTGTACAGTGGTTTGTTTGCTTTTGGAGGCTGGTGAGTCATTTTGTAACAGAATTACTGATTAGAAATGGAAACAGTTCCACTTAGTGTCTTGCCTGTGTGCATTCACTGGCCACAGTGTTCGGTGCACCTGCGCTAATCTATCTGTACAAAGAGAATGGTGACCAGCTCTGATAGATACTTTTAGTTTTATGGATTACACAAAACAATCAACGTTTGGTTAACTTTCCTGACGATATCCATCAAATTCGAGCATAAAAAAATAAAAAAATAATGCTTTAAATTGAAAAGAATGTGTTTTCTTTGTTGTCTTCTCAGGAATTACCTGAATTACGTAACCGAGGAGATGATCAATCCAGAGAGGTGACTTAAATGTGATGGAGGTTGTTTTGAGGAGGGTTTTCCTGTTAGTATTTGCCAATAGCATGACTTCACTTAGAGCTGAAAGAGCATGCTTGTTATTTCTTATCTGCATGATGCACAATGTAAATTGTTGCATAAACAAACAACATATTACACTTAATGTCAAATGTACATGAAAAACTGGCATTTCTTATCTTGTTACTGCTTGATTATCATAAAATAAGATTAGGACGTTCATGAAAAGAATCCGACATTATTTCCTCATCCTTTAACTGTGTTCTAAAGAAATATTGACTTTCCAGAGCAAACGGACTCTTTTAAAAAAACAACTTTTGTTTCTCAGATTACAAATGTATAAATTCAGGTTTATTATGGCCACAAACTCACAGTTTTTTTCTCATGTGTGCTGTTAAGATATGAACACTGTCTCTTCTTCAACCTAGAAACCTGCCCCTGTCAATCATCATCTCCATGCCCATTGTCACGGTTGTCTACATCTTGACCAACTTGGCCTACTTCACAACCATTTCCCCTCAAGACATGGTTGAGTCGGAAGCAGTCGCCGTGGTGAGTTCTTGCCCATACAATAACTGTTGCCTCGTTGCTCTGAATTCACATAACTGCTGTCGGCATGTTGAAAATATAACCTGTGTGCTGTGGCTGTATGCAGAGTTTTGGAGAGTACCATCTAGGTGTGATGTCTTGGCTCATTCCAGTGTTTGTGGGGCTATCTTGTTTTGGTGCCGTAAATGGATCCCTGTTTACTTCAGCACGGTAAAATGAAAATGTGCTTTTGAATTCATTAGTATTGTTGTGGTTATTATTTGAGAGTAAAGCCTTCATGGAAAGTTGTCTGAAAGTGCCCAAAACATAATGTGATGTGCAATCAAATGCTTCTATCAACTGCCTGACTATTAGTGCTAGCACACTTGATATAGGCCCAACGGATCATGTTAGAAAATAAATAAATGTAATCCATACCATTTGTTCCAGTTTGTTCTACGCCGGAGCCCGCGAGGGTCAGCTTCCTGCCGCTCTGGGACTGGTCCACACAGACCTTTTCACACCGGTGCCATCCCTCATCTTCACAGTAAGAACAGCTAGGATAACAGCAGTGCTTATGTGCTTTTCAAGTCATAACAATCCCAATTGTGTGGAATTTGGCCTATGGAAAGGTCAAAGGGTAAAGGCCAAACACCTGCTCTGGAAACATATTGTCAAAATGTAGGTTTAGCCACGGGATCCTCTTTCTGTTGTCACTGCACTGGCTCTGTTCATTTTAGGATTCAGTACAAAATAGACACTTCCAGAGTCTCAATGGATGACTAGGTTCTAAGGTATTTGTGGATATGTCATGTGATTGTCCTGTCAAGTCACTGTGGTTTGCTCACTGGCTTTTATTATGCCCTTTACATAAAATAGAAAACTAAAAGGTGGTAGAGCCTTGCGTTTGGCTGCCGCTATAAGAGGTAGTTCAAAACATAATTCCTTTGGCAGGCCAATGAGTGAAATTAGTTTCTTTGGATTCGTCAGATTTGTTCTAAAAGATAAAATGTTTCGCTATTTTATACATGTTAGTAATTATACCATACCGATGTGAAGCATTCCCCTTTGTTGTATGCAGTTCTTACTTAAATGCCCTAAAAGTCTGCAAGCTATAACTATATCACCCAATTTGAGTGTCATCATGTGTGACTGTACATACACTTCTGCCAATTTAACTTTGAAATAAAAGCTTTAAGTATATATGCAGAACAGGGACTTTCTCAAGGCGCTTCAGGTGCGGCGCAGGTCACAACCCCACACAGTAAGAGTCCAACCAAACCCTGCTTGAGCAAACACAGGGCAACAGCGTGAAGAGGAAAAACTCCCTCAAATAAAGAAACCTTGAAAAGAATCAAGTCTCAGTATGGGCCAGCCATCTGCCTCGAAAGCTTGAGTTGAGATAGACTGGTCGAGGACAGGGACAGTAGAGAGAAGGACTGAATGGAGGAATTGCAGCAGGGATACGGATGCAGTAGTTGTATTAGCAATAACAATTCTAGGATGATGAGCAGTTGTGACAGTGTGACAAACAAACAAACCAAACAGAAAAAGAAAATCACTTCCTTATGTCCAATTTTACAAGACTAACCTGATCTGATCCATGTTTTGTCTCTACTCCCAGTGTCTGCTCTCCATGTTTTACGCCATATCCCAGGACATCTTTTCTGTCATCAACCTGTTCAGCTTCTTCACTTGGCTTTGTGTCGGAATGGCCATCGCTGGGATGCTCTGGCTCCGATTCAGAAAGCCCAACCTCAGAAGACCAATAAAGGTACAGTGGTTGTGAGAGCGCTCTCAACTTGACACATCTAGACTTCAAACAGACAGAGTGACATGAAAACTGAGAAGTCAACTTGTTAGAAACCAGGTCAAAGTACGCTATACTTTAAATCTAACCTTCCTGCAGTGATATCGATAAATATAGTTCGCTCATCCCTGTGTTTGTACGAGGTTGTCAGATACTTGTGCTCTAGCTAGTGCTTTTTTTTCTTAATGACCGCATATTTGCTACAAGTTGCCTTTGTCTGGTTATTTTTTCATGAAATGAGTTGTGCATTTGTCCTCTTGTTTGCGAGGGAACTTTTGATGACCAAGCCACTCAATATATTATTATTTTTTCATTGATTAAAAACAAAAACTCCGAACATTGGGATCCTGCAGTGAATTGATAATCAAAACAAGTAATGTGGCCTTTTAATAAGAACCGGTTAAGTAGGAAAACATACTTTTAAAACTTTCATCAGTAATGTAGTAAAATACACGATAGCTCAGGGCTATTTGATCCTTCAAACGTCTGTAATCACATTTGAAATGGCGTGCCAACTACTATTCAGTCCTGCCGCCTCAGGCCCACCACACATGAAGGCAAAATGACATTCAAATGGCGGGATTGCTGAGAGCCCTGTTACTGTTTAATTCAAACAGATAGTTTCTTACTCACTTCACTGGTTCTTTTATCTCAAACTTACTTAAAATTATTTTAGGTTGCATTACCTGACATGTTTCGGCTTGTACTTCCGCCTTCATCAGAGTCTACCTAGAGATAGTTTCTTGCTTTTTTGGTCATAACAAGTGGCTTTACATGTTTTTGTTCCCTTGGCACAGATCTGGCTGTTTATCCCTGTGACTTTTGTCCTGGGCTGCATCTTCATGATCATCGTTTCCTTCTGGGCGGCCCCCATCGAGTGCCTGATAGGCTGCGGCATCATTCTCACGGGGATCCCGGCCTACCTGCTGGGCTACAAGTGGCAGAAGCCACTTGTGGTCAAGAAGATGCTTGGTGAGTTGGTATTGTTTTGGAATCAAATGAAAACAATGAGATTTGTCCAGCCCTAAGTTGGGAGGCATCGGTGACACTTAGTTATGAGATTGTGGGAAGATCTCACTTGGTTTGGAGATTGGTACCATCAAACACGGAGTGTCGTCTACTAACACCGTAGTTCAGATGAACACAATATGTGTTTTAAGATCGGGACGAAATGACATGAAGCATTCCATGATATGTTTTAAAACACAATGAAAATGAACTTCCTCCGCTTGCTAAGGGAGACAATCAAGATTTAAGACTTCAGTATTGTTTCTTCTTTCTTGAACTTTGGTTTGGTAGCTCTTGCGAGTACTAAAGACTTCAATTTGTTGCGTAAATCTGTCCATTTTACCCTAATGCTCTTCTTTCCAAAGTTTCATTGAGAACTAACATTTTTTTTCTAGGAACTGAGCCCGATTCTGTGACAGCTCTTGGAAAAAGTATACGCAATATTTCAATGCTGTGTGACACTGAGTCGTCTTATTTGCACTTAGCAATCCCAAAGTTTCTTATAGCTTATTTACTCATGACAACCATGCGCTGTCCCTCCTCAGAAATATTCACGATGTTTTGTCAGAAGATATTCCTGGCCGTCCCCGAGGAGAAGCGTGATGAATCTGAGGCACCTGAGTAATGCCGGATGAGGGCCCTCAACAGCCCATGGCTCAACATTTTGTTTACTTGAACATTTGTAATTTATGTGGCAGTTGGCTTTTTTTTGTTGTTGTAGAGCTTTGCAATCATGGTCAAGGAGGGTTTACATGAATGTATCACTTGAGATTCAAGTGTGTGTCGGCTAAAACAACTTGCTTCAAATGTGCATCACTAATTGTATTCATTGTAGTGGCCTAAAAATGTATCCTCGTATGTTTCAGTGTTGCTGCTCTCACACAAATTTAGTACAACTGCCACACAATGAAGGCGAAAAACTGTATTTTATCTCTCTTCTCCGTAAAATGACGGCCAACTGTAGCCGTGTCAGCTACGTTTGTAACGCTCCAGCGCTTGAACATTTTAATATGGCCTTCTACAACATCTTTATGAGAGCTTGTTCAGAATGTTTTCTTTAGATAAACTAAAAACACACAAAAAAGTCTTCGTATGAATAGAATAATACACCTAATCAGAATCATTAACAAACCCCTTAGTCGGCAATTAAACGTTACTAATATAATTTAGTTCAGAATGTTTTCTTTAAATAAACTAAAAACACACAAAAAAGTCTTAGTATGAATAGAATAATACAACTAATCAGAATAATAAAGAAAGCCCTTCGACAACAATTAAACGTTACTAATATAATTTCTGTGATGATACTTTTCCATATTTTTAGTTTTGTATCCATTTGTACATGAAGCACAAACTATACAGTGAAATGAAATGTGTGTGTGCGTGTGTGCGTGTGTGCTGATGTTGTGCTGTCTTTCTTCACTGTAAGGTTCTCTTGAAAAGGGCAAAACCACTAGGGATGGGCATCTAAATGAAATGAAAAAAAAAATATATAGTTTACTTTATTTTTTAATGTCCCTGAGATGGCTTTTAGTTAGGTTCAGTGAAGACTCTAAGTCAGTGGTTCTTAACCTTATTGGAGGCACTGAACCCCACCAGTTTTATATGTGCATTCACCAAACCCCTCTTTAATGAAAAAAATATTTTTTTTCAAATTCTAGACATCAATGTTTATTACTGGTGCACAAAATGAGCCATGCATGAACATCACCTTGCTCAAAGAACATCACCAACACAATGCATGTACTCAAAACAAATTATATACCTGCAAATCAGTGTGACTTTGCGAGACCAGTTCAGATGTGCGTCCTCACAAAATCACACAATAAATCAGGTGTGTTCCGACCTCTGCAGTGGAGGCTCTTCCGAACCCCTGAGACCGACTCACTGAACCCCTAGGCTTCGATCGAACCCAGGTTAAGAACCATTGCTCTAAATTGTCCATAGGAGCGCATGTGAGTGTTCACGGTTGTTTGTCTGTATGTGATTGACTGGCAACCAGTCCAGGTTGGACCCAAACCCCAGTCCAGCCTACCTGATACTACGAGGACAAACGCCATAAAAAAAAAAAAAAAAAAAGGATGATTGCAGCTGAGCGGTGGACTAATGAAAATAATAATTTGCCACAATCAATCAATGGATTATGCCCATCCCAAGTGATGATGCTGGATAAGAGCATCTAAGGCTTTACAAAGACTTGCATCACTGTCAGTCTGTAGTGGCTGCACATACTGTCACTGTCGCATTTGTATTTTCAATCACATGGACCATTAAATGTGTGATGAACAACCCAACTGAGCTGAGCCTCAACGGACTCGAGCGGGATCAGGTTTTCATTAAATGTTTTTGTTTTTCTTGCCCACCTCCCAAAGAAAAGCAAGGTGGCTTGAAAACAACATTCTGCTCATAGTCTCATATGATTGCCTACTGAATCTTAGAATACAGTACAGGTGCAGCTCAGTAAATAAAATGTATTGGTAAGTTTAGTTTATTTCAGTAGTTTAATTCAAAAAGTGTAACTTAGATAGATTTGCGACATACTATGAAGTATTTCATGATTTTGTTGATGATATGATTACAGCTAACAAACATCCTCAAATCTACCAATTTACCAAGAAACTGGAATAGTACTACACCAAGTGTGCAGGTGTCAACTGAAGTCGTTTTAATTTGTAATTGTCATTAGTGATGGAAATGAAGCTTCAAATTTGCTTTATGAACCAGTTATTATTTTTTTTTTATTCCGCAGAAAGGGGGTTAGGGGATGGCAAGTTAGAATGCTTTCAGTCCAAAGTTGAACACAGAGTGCCATCTAAAAATAGTAAAAAATGTTAAAAATACAACTGATTCATGAAGCAAATTTGAAGCTTCATTTCCCCATCATTAAACATGCCATAAGAAACAATTCAGGTTATTTTAAATACCGAAATTAAGACAGAAACTGACAGACGGCCAGTCCAGGTGCTTGACTCCAGCACTCTAATTCTAATTCTAGTGAGGATAAGTGGTATAGAACATGGATGTAAATTAGGGTTGTAAATGGCCTGATTTTTTTTAAATTCCTTTGTAGATTTGTTTTAATGAATCTGAATAATATACATTATGATTTTCACTTTTTGAATTGAACTATTGAAATAAATGAACTTCTGACCGATATTCTAGGCATATTTATGAGCATTGAACATAGATATTCATCTAGTTCAAAACAAAAGAAAGTGGATCATTGATGTGAACACAGAAAAACACTGTCAGCCTTCATTTTTGGACCCTGGATAATAATAAACACAATAGACCGAAGGGCGAAGCAAATTGGATTACAAAAAAAAAGTAAATTACTGACTGTCTACTGAAAGGTTCTGCAAGCAACCCCCATCAAAACTGCCTTTGATGATTTCATCAGATGTAATTGAAAGTGGCTATGTCAGTTTCAGTCCAACTGTTGTGTGGCAGTGACCATGGCAGGTACATGTGACAATAAAGCTATTTTTGTTCAGCATTTGTGTTTTATTGAGCATTTACAGACATTGCAGCTATATAAATATGGAGGGTACAATAGCTTTTTTGTCTTATTACTTGCATGTTTGTGCCTGTCTACTGCCGTCAAAAGAAGTCGTCATATCCGCCTGAGGCGGAAATGAAAGGGTCTGATGGTGGCTGATGGAAGCAGTGATACTACAATACGAAAGATAGGGCAAAGGACAGGCAATATTCTCTCTATATGAACAACAAGGACTATTATCAGAGTTGATAAATTATAATGTTAAAGGTCTGAAGCTTGTATGTTACTGGTAGCAGGAGCCAATCATTTAATAAAAGGAAATGAAAAGCAGCATGGAAAACTGGAATTTCTGCATTGAAGATACACCGCACTTCAAATATGAATATTAGTGAACATGGAAGGGACTGGGGGAGAAAACATTAGTGATAACAGCATTTGGACAGGTCATATAGAGCTGTGCAATTAATAGAAATGTAACTAGAATTACGATTATCACACTCCACGATTACAACATTGGCATAATCAGGAGAAAAATATTAAATGTGCAATAATATCCAATGCACTGTTACAAGGAAACCGTACTTGAAAAAATACATTTGCACCTATTTTTATTTTGAAACAACTATTTTATTCATTTTGTTAGGTCCAAAGGGAATTAAATGATAGTGCTTCAAAGAAATGTATCAAAATTCAAAATTGAGATACAGACTAAGCTTCTCCGACTCCAGAGGAGTGAGCGTGAGCATTTCACCAGCAGGTCGTGCCAAAGCATTCTAGATTAATTCCAGCCATTCCTTAGACGCGACGCATTGGTTTACCAGAAGGTGGCGATATGGGTTTTAAAGGAAACTTTTCACGGCACACACACACTAAGAGGCAATTAAATTTTCGTTTCATGCTACGCATTATTTTACCAGTAGATGGCGATAGAAGAACGTGACAATTTTGCTGCCCTTGTGCAGTCATTTCACTATGTGCTGTGCGCTATATAAACATTTTTATCCTTCTCATTTTGTTTTTTTGGCCAATAAAGCACATCCAACTTCATCCATAAAAAAATGAAACGCAGTTGTAATCATGAACACCACTTTTAAGTATATTTGGGATACTTTTTTCTAACCCGTGAAAAACTGTTGCAAATTATTTACGAGAGAAGTGGAAAAAATAATGGAATATAAAAATAATGCATTACATCGACTTATACGATTACAATTTACATTTTTGTCTTGATTTTCTCAAACATTTTCAAATCAACTGTAGGGGGCACTGCCTGTCCATCATCAACGGAGAGGGAGAACGAGAGTGAGCAAGCGAGAGAGATTACATTTCTATTCGATTTTTAATCCAACTGTGAAATTCAAAAGTAAAAGGCAATGTGTGTGTGAGTGTTTTATGTTTTTCTCCTCAGGTGGTTCTGTGAAAGGCTGTGCAAGGCTGCATTAACTACGAGTTTCATCATCTCACTTTAATCAAAAACAAAAATGACCAGTGGGCAGAGAAATGTTGCTTGGTATGATATTGATTATTTCTGATGGGTTGGAAGCAAAACTGCATCAAAAATGCTACACCATCTTACTATAGCTAACAATCCATGGGACAAAACATTCACACATTCACGCCAGTAAGAATCGACTAACAATTTCCTTCAGTCGCTTTGGTACATTTCTTGATCAGAATTGAGATTGTCAAAATAACGTGTTCAATTTTCATGTCATAGTGTCACTTTTGAGAATCTTTCAAGAAATGCACCATAGCAACTGAGAAAATGGTCATAGTCTAACTGTTGCTGTGTACACTAATTTTTGAAATGTATATGTTAGGATGCAAAGACACCAACAGAGTTGTCCCAAATACTTTTTATACATTTTATTACAGACGAAAAAGAAAACAAAGGAATATCTGTGACAGTGGTCTTGTACCAACAATTTCTGAAAATAATTTTAAAACCCATGTTATGATATAATGATGATTACAATACTAGTAGTAATAATAATAATAATAATAATAATAATAATAATAATAATAATAATAATAATAATAATGCACCCTGATGAAAAAAGCTAGCATGTTACTTATTTATATTTATTATAAACCTAACAGATGTTTATAATATAGTGATGAAAATAATAATAATAAAAATAATAATGATACACCCTGATGAAAAAAGCCAGCATGTTACTTCTTTATTATTCATAAACCAATGTGAAACCTTCTAACCAAATGATATATAATGAGCTTTTTTGTAAAACCAATATTCATCCAAACAAAATGGGCCTCTGGGGTGACAAAGAAGTACATTTGGCAGGCTTTATACAAAAAATTGAATTATATACCCCGATGTCCGTTCCTCTTAAATCCTGCTACAGTGAAAACCAAAAAATCTTATTTAAAATTCTTCACAAAAGATAATAAAGATGAGTTGAACACAATTCTAAAACACCTAATAAAACTAGTCAAAACTTCAAAACCCCACTGTTTGTTTTCTTTAGTTAACATTTCACATTTAGCTTCTTTTTTTGTTTAATTCACCTGTACAAGTGGTGTTAGGAAAAAAGGAAGGTGGAGGAGGACCAAAAGGGTTTAAAATCTTCCACCTCTGTGTTTCGGCAACATCCTGAGGTCACGTGACGAGAGTCGACGCTACCTACGATCGGCAGGGAGATGGCGATTTTTTTTTTTTGGGTCTCCTCCTCCTCCTCTCTTGCTTGTAACACATTTTTTTTTTAGTGTGTGTATTCCCTCACCACATAATTCAATGGAAAGAAACTCAAGACAGCAAGGGGCTGCTGCTGAAAATACACACATAAGAAGGATCTGTTTTTTGGTGGTATTTACAATCTCTGTGAGAAATAAGGAAATTAGAGAGTCCTTCATTGGGAGCAAAGATGGGTTTTGCAAACGTCTTGTGTTTGCGACCAGCTTGAAAATGTCCTAAAGTACATGCACCCCCTGTTGAGGCGACTAATTTGGAGAGCCTTACTCTTTGAGGATGCTTTGAGCATGTCAACTCCACCCATGAGGATGCAAAGGGAGAGCATCTCTAGAAAATTCAAAAGAAAATGAGATTTGTTTTGTCTTTCTCTCCAGTATGCTGGCAGAAGCTCATAGCTCACTGCCCCCGCAAAAAAAAAAAAAGAAAAAAAAAAAGTTCACTGATGAGAGAGAGAGAGAGCAAGAGAGTGAGAGAGGAAGAGAGAAAGCGAGAGACAGAGAGACAGAGAAAAAAGTGCCTCGGGCATGTGGCTGATCTAAGTGCTTGGCGAATAGGTGAAGATGCTGGAGCAGTCTTTGGGATTTTTAAAATCCGGTAGAAGACGAAGAAGAAGAAAAAGCAAAACGGTGTCGAAGCAGATATATTGATGATTTTAGGTTGGAAATCTCCCTGGAGTCACACGAGTGGAGGTCTTTCAACTTCAAGTGAGGTAGAGAGGCTTGTCCCGAGCTCCCATGCCACTGCTGAAGAAGAACAGATGCAATGCTCATTTCTCACTACTCATCTATGCATACATGTAGGGAACATCACTGTATGTTGTAGGAGTACAGTAAGCGTGCAACATTATGACCAATGTCAGCGGTATTCACTGAACAGATTAATTATTATACAGCCATTGAGATACTGTCACAATATTTAGCCACAGCTCGCACTATGCTGCAGTAAAATTGTAAAGTATATTTGAATATACGTAAAGGTGTACTTATAACATTGGAATATCATATTGCGCATATTGTCACACTGTTGTGGCTGGTTGCTAAGATTTTCCACATAGGCTTGGAACACAGTCACAAAACTCATCATTATATCCAGCCAACCTTTTTCTGTACAGCTTATATTGCTACTGATGTCAGGTAAAAACCATAAAGAGACACATTTGCAGTGTCACTGAATGAAAACTGGTGAACTGCTACACCATTAGTCACATGTCAAACGGCAAATTCAACAACTGTTTCATATGACTTTTCTTTTGCATCGCAAACGAGTGAGAACATTCTCGGTTGGGGCATGCCTCTACTTTAGAAATGGTCTATCTCAGGGGTGGGCAAACTTTTTGACTTGCGGGCCAAATTGGGTTCTAAATTTTGACCGGGGGGCCGAACCAGGAGCAGATGGATGTAGTGTTTGTGTGAAGTAATATAAACGACCTGTAAAGGTCATTGCATAAAAGGTTTTTACTTTTAGTAGATACTAAAGCATGGATATTAAAAAAAAAGCTTTTTGAAAACAAATGCCTTTATTAACAGCATGAAAAAAATATTCTATCAGTGATTCTTATTAAATACGACACTGTTATGATGAATAACATTTTTCATCACTTCAGCGCCTGCAGGTCAGATTTATGAAATATGTTTATCTAATGAGGCGAAATCACATCCAACGGCAAACATTCTGACCAAATACATCATCTTGAAGAATCAGTGAAAAAATACATCTAAATAAAGAAATCAATAGTATAGTTGTTTTCCCTTTTTTGCTAGTGCATCATAGTCTGGAGTAAAATTTGTTGTGGTAATTCTTAGGATAGAGCCGAGGTGTCGGTCCGTTAACCTAGATCTGTGACGGGCTTTGTTGACGTTCATGTGGCTGAACGTCTTCTCACACACGTAAATTGTCCACTCTTTTTTAACATTCGGCACTCAGTGTCCACCTTTCTTTTCTTCGGGCCACTCATTTTAATGGAAGGATTCCAGGGGAAGGTTTGTGGGTGGCATTAGCGTAAAACTGTATCTGAAAACTCAGCGCGCGAATTACGAGAATATTGACGTCACAGCCTACACTCGAAATTCGGCACTGATAGATGAAATTACTACGTACTACTGAGTACGCAAACGCACTTGTGAGTGTGCACCGAGCTTTCCAACACGGCTCCCGGGAGTAAATGCGCGGGCGGGCGCTTCCCCATCTACTGGGGAAACATAGTAATTGCAGGGAAAATGACCCCCCAAAAAATTAATAATACTATTTATTTAGGTTTGGCGGGCCGGATGTGGCCCACGGGCCGTAGTTTGCCCATGTCTGGTCTTTGAGCATAAACTGATGAAAGCTGTTTGGATGAGAGGCAAAACATTCCAGTTGCTATTGATTCAATGCCCTCAGAATAAAATAATCTGGATGAATGCCTTCATAAAGTGGACTTTTATGACTGACCTTTGACAGCGAGGCTGTTTCCGATTGTCAAGTGATAGCTAATGGAATCGGTTGCTAGGTGAGCTTGACGATACTGCTGATCTTTTACAGTTTATGAGACTCCTAACTTGAAGTGTCAAACACAAAAACCTTTGCTCAATCCATCGTTCTAGATACAGAGGGCCCTTCAAAGCGTCAACAAGCTATTCAGAGAAGAACATTCAAGCAAACAGACCGTGTGCCTCAAAGAGCAGCAAACGTGATTTGACTCAGGCATGATCTCATTTGGCATACAGCTAGAGAATAGGCTCTAAGTGGAGGAGCTAGCGACTTCCCGCTCCTCCGCATCTTGGCATAACCAAGCCGAGTTTCAGGTGTGAGACAAGACAAGAGCTCTCTTGTAGCCGCTTGAATGTCTCGCAGGCCGCGTTAATTGGATGTCAGAGATGGTAATGACGTTATACAGCGGGTGCCTGTCACTTTGGAGGAGTTGGGTTGCTTTAAACAGGAAAATCACTGTGTCTTAAGAATGGAGTTTTAAGTCTGGCCGTGTGATGGCAAATCATTCGGAAAATGAATAAAATGGCTGGCAATTCTTATTTGGTGACATCTGTTGTGTGGAACCTACCTGCAGGGGTTGGGTCCACAATCCCTGTTGCAGTATTCACTATCCCAGTCTGGGTTCTGGCCATGCACTGGGTTCGGGGCCCCTGGAGACTGTGAGCCACCCACACTGTTCTGGTACTCAGCCTGAATATGGGAAAACCCCTGAGGGTCAAAAATGTCATTAG
Organism: Syngnathus typhle; assembly: GCF_033458585.1. Classification (NCBI taxonomy): domain Eukaryota; kingdom Metazoa; phylum Chordata; class Actinopteri; order Syngnathiformes; family Syngnathidae; genus Syngnathus; species Syngnathus typhle. Next base: position 21,248,596 of record NC_083739.1, on the reverse strand, counting down.
GAAAAATGAATGTGAAATCAGTCTGGACAGGAAATGTTACTGATTAAATGTGGAAGGAAAGCAAATATATTTGGGTAATACACATACGTAGCTTGAAGTTCAGCCACCTTGAATTCTGTCACACCGGTTAAGTTTTTATTTGGTCTACTTTCAAAACAAAAGTTCTCTTATGGAGTTTGCAAGTGTTTAACACATCTGCCTTTCTGTGTGGAGTTTGCATGTTCCTTGCGTGATTTTTTTTCTCCAGGTGTTTGCTGTTTTTTTCCCCCCCACATTCCCAAAAATAATACCGAGCTTAAGTCAAGTCTGCTAAGATACAGCAATTCAATAAAACACAATACTCATTTAGAACGTTCTAATTTTTGATGACAGGTGACAATACAGTATGGTGCAATACGCAAATATAGCAATCTACATATCCACTCATTGCTTGCGATCAGATGTGACTGAAATGCATGACACTCGTCAGAGCAGATCCAAATCAAAGTTCTGTCCAAAAAGTTACAAATTGGCATGCTTTAAATGGGACTGCATTATGTTATAAAGGCATAAAGTAGAAACCTACCCGAAAAAGCATTTAGACTCATTCATTACTAACACTATCATGACAAGGAAACACCCTGGAAAAAAATGCCCATACACTCTGCTTAGTTAAGGGTCACAAACCCCACAGTGTTAAACTTTTGGAGCAACTTCAAGGCAGCACTGTTCCTCACTGAATTGCTACAGAATGAGAGTAAAAAGGATTCGACAGTAAGTTAACGTCAATATGAAAGCTCCCGCTCACCTGTTGGCTGAGAGGTGGGGAATGCAAAGGCGCCTGGAGTCCCATTTGGTGTGAGATGATTGGCTGTGACTGCTGCATGCGGATTGGCTGGTTGAGCAGGGAGCTCTGGTGCAGGGAGAGCTGGGCATGGGGATGCAGGGGAGGGCTGATTTGGAAGGGAGCAGGTGGCGAGGCACTCATGCTGGGTGGCAGCATCTGCGATTGGCTGAGAGTGGAGGCCAGGCTGTGGCGCGGCGGCCCCGCGTAGCTCTGGAGGTCCGACAGGGGGAAGGAGCCCGATGGGCCCAGGTAGGGTGACGAGGGCTGAGGACTATACAGGGGCTGCTTTGGGGGCAGCAGGTGGGAGGGCTGGCTTGTCTGCTGGGCACTTTTTGGCTCTGGATCATTATATGTCTGGAGATAAGACACCAAGATTAGTATCATATAATCACATACACACACCCCGTTAAAAAGTATATACTGAAATATTTGTGATCAACTAGCAACCAATGCAGTGTGTAACTCGCCTTTTGCCAAATACTGGAATAGGCTCCACAGGCTTACTACTAAATATATTTAGATTGAAATATTTGACACAGTAGATAAAGTCTGCACCACCTTGTTCAAATGCTAGACTTTTGTGGTATAAAAAATCAAGACCAAGAACTTATTTTCCAACATTTATGTGAACTTTAACCAGGACAAATTAATTGGGAGGGGCATTGAAATACTTTATGAAGAGCAAGTAAAAAATAAACAACTGACAATGTGGTTGCAATTGAATGCAAATCCCGTTTTAACAGCATATTATGTTCAGCGGTAACTACTTACATTCAAACCGTTAAGTTGGAGTCGCACACATCCGGCACCATTTACAGTGTTATGCCCAAATGATACCACTACTATAATGCAATAGAATACAGTACAACTACATTCAGTATATAGCATATTTCACAACAGCTGCATCAACAGTGGTCAGAAAGGACTAGAGGGCCCATCAAGTGTATCAGTCATGCCCGTTTTTAATTCATTATCAATTGAAAGTCGTAATGGTCCTCCTCTAATCAATACAGGATATTGCTGTATCCCTGCATCCATTTACTAGAGCACTTGGGGTCGCGAGGAGCCTCTCAGCTGACTTTGGGCCAAAGCCATGTGTACTGGTCACCAGCCACTTGCAAGGCACATACGTAGAGCTCTACAAGCTTTCATGTTGATGGACAATTTATAAAGTCTTCACCTAACCTAACATGCATGTTTTTGGAATGTGGGAGAAAGCCGGAGTATGTGGTGAAAAGCCACACAAGTACAGCAAGAATATGCAAAAGCAAGAAAGTCAAGTTTTGCATCCCTAATGTCATAAGGAGGGTGAGGCTGCCATGCTAACCACTAGTTCACAGTGCTGCAGCTCCAAAATGCATCTCAACTTAATTTTCAATCGATCTTTGGCTTGACAGCTTTCACTTTGTGTGTTCCATGCCCTCATTGTACTACGGCTGATGAATGAATGGGCAGATGAAATTTGATGTTTAGCAAGAGCTGCAGTGGAGGCGGTGTAAAAACCCACACAAACTCCACCAAACAGAAACTTGGTGACTTGACCTTTCTCATTGTGGGTGCTATGAACAAGTGTAGCACCCCCAGGGCGCCCCGCTGCCGCCCTTTTATGATGAGCTGTCACACTGCTCATCTCCGACCATCAGTGTTGATTAGACAGTAATGGAGCCCATTTGTATGAATAGATCTGAGGCTGGCGTAATGATCAATAGACACCTTGACAGAGATGGGAGAAGGATACACACACATGCGCATAGGCGCACACACACACACACTGACAGAAACCGAGGCAGAGAAATGAGGCTGTTTGCTTGCAGAACAAATGGAATGACAAAAGGAATCTTCCTGGCACTATGTTTTGTTGTTAATACAAGACGGCACTAAACAATGCAATCCTCAGGCTTCCTCCTTGCTCTTCTTTATTCCACCGCTGCCATGTTTCTGTAAATCATTCCCGGGGCACACAAATGCTACTCATCTGAATTAAGAAGAAGCTAAAAATAAAAGACCAAAGCTATAATTCCTGACAGTGTGACTATTGACATAGTGTTGTAGGCACATAGTAGAGAGAGTCATGTGCTTTAGATCCTTAAATCATCATACTGTAGCTGTTATGGTCATATGCTTGCACTATGATTTGTTGACCCCTCCCCCAGTACTTCGCGATTGCATCTACAATACCCCCCCACCCCCTAGGAAATCAGGTATTGTTCTGAATATGGCTGGTTCTTTTTGCATCTAATGCCCAGCCCTCACCCTCTCCACCACAGAGGCCCCTCCCAGCCCATTAGCGGGGCTTTTCCATCCAATCCATCAACAGTCTAAGCCGGTGCCTGTGTGTCATAAGCGTTACCTTGGAAACCAGACTGGCTCTGTACGCCGCCAAGGCTTTCAGGTACTCCTTCTTTGCCGCCTCAGTTTTTCTCTTGTAACCCTGAGAAGAAAGGTGAAAATCAAAACATGCAGCTTCAGGTGAAAATCGGGCTTGACACACGCACGCGCACGCACGCACACGCACACGTGCCCTTAATGTTTCTCTTTCCATCAGAGCCAATGGCACAGAACATTTTTACTTCCTCACTGCAGCACTAATACTGCCTCATCTCAATGTGTCTCCATCTATTGTAGAAATACATCATTTCCAGTCCAATTCACCCCGAGAAATGAACTGGAACTTCCTTCTTTGGCTCCTTTCAGCTCCCAAATAACAGTCCTTTCAGTACACTGACATTAGACACTGACTGCAGCAGTACAGCCTGTAAAGAAGGTTTTATAGTGTCTGGCTACGATGTACTGTAGCAGACTGAACATCCTGATATAGAAGTCGGTAAAACAACAGAAGGTATATACATAATCGATAGGGAAAATATTCTTGCTATTGTTTCTCCTGTTGGCTCTTCTGCCCGAGTTGCTTTTTGAGAAGTAGAAAGGCATTTAGTATTCATTTAGCATTTAGTCATCAATTAGTATGACCTAAACTGCCTTTCACATCATATAAATCAGTTGAAATGAATGAAATAAATGAACATTCTCAATACCTGGGATTATGTATAATGTTGAATTACATTACAATTACTTATACTCTATATACTGTACATGCGCACACAAACACATGCACAGGCAGAGGGAGAAGAGTAATTTCTGACATATTTGATCCATGCTAATTCTATTAAAAAATTACACAAAGTTGCCAATGTATGTACCTATAAAAATGTAAGCATTGTCAAGTCTGTGGTAGTATTACAGTAGTGTATGTTTTTGTGAAAATATTGATCGTAGATATGAGAGATTAAAGGGTAGGATTTAATGAGTATCACGTAAAACTCAATACTTTGGATAAACAAAGTGAGGGCAGATTTCCATCTTTTTAAAACATATCTATTTGATCCGTTTCAACTGCTCATGTTCAAAGTAAGAAAAAGATGAATAAAAACACTTGAATAAAAGTAAGACAGTGCTACTCAGTAAACATTATTAGAATAACACACTTTAAAAGCAAAGCTTGATTATGACATGAAACTAAAGAAGGCAACAATTCTGCTTTGGATTTGACTGGCCTCATGAAAACATGATGACCTCCTATTTACTGCAGCAAACCAGGCTGGCTGCTTGTCATGAGGATGGGGATTGTCAAAATGCCCTTCAGCTGCTCAAAGGACTAGGTGGATTGATTTTATATTCCTGGAACGATCAAAAGCATAAAGAGAATGGAACACAAGCTACGGTAGCAAAAAAACCCAAACAAACTCATTTGTAGAGTTTTTTTTTCAACGCAACATTAGCTACAATAACAAACAAAAAAAACCACATTTGTAGACTTTTTTTTTTCTTCAATTCTCCAATTTAGTCACATTTGGCCGTGTCACTCGAATATGATGGGTCTTACACTGTACATAAACATTGCAAAGTAACTCGACTCTTCAAGAGTATAACACATTCCCCAAAATACGCAATTCGGCCTGTAAAATGTTCCGCTTCATTAACTTGGACTGTTTTATTGCTGCTGTCGCCCTTCTCCTTCCTCTTTCAGTATGTAGAATTAAATTTAGAGAGAAAATCGTTTTAACGAGAGTCAGGGGATAAACTGCTGGATTATCTTTAGAAAGAAGAAAAACTTGCTCATTAAGGTGAGTGTTATCCCACAGCAATGTTCTGGTAATTACACAGTGGAAGATGCCTGCTGAACGTCTCACATACTATCCACCGGAGAATTTGGGATGTCATAGTGAAAAAAAATATAATCACCTATGTTACTAGAAAAAAAGCTTCCTTTTCTTATTGGTTAATATTAGACTCAACGATGATCTAATCAGGAACTCATGATCTCAGCTTTTTCCAAGAGCATTTTGTGTTTTCAGCTCATCTTAACCGCCAGTTTTTAGTGTCGTAGAGCGTATGGCTTGTACATGGAGCTCATTCAGGCACGGTGACACTCACATTGACAGAAAATAGCCAATTTCTAAATGTATTCTCAGGGGATTGTTTTCCTTTTTTTTACTCACATTTACAAAGCGCGAAAGAGAGAGAGAAGGAATACAAATATGTTTCCAGAGTGACATAATCACATAGTGGCTTTTTATAATTATTGCTAGAGTAATGAATGTAGTTTATTGTTATGTTCCCCACATTGTAGTGACTAAACAGACCATTTCCCATGTTATTATTTTATTTATCGTTCCAATTTTAGTGATTGACCTCTCATAGAACTGATCATGACTTTGGACATACTTGTCCAGAAAGCTTTTGTTGAAAATTCAAAATGTGACACTTTGGAGGTTCTGCTACTGATTTTTGGTTTATGTTGAGCATTTTAATGTACAGCCCCCTTCAAAAGAATGAGAACTGAAAGGTTAAATCTCTTTTGTTGTTGTTGTATGCTGAAGACATTTGGGTTTCAGAGCAAAAGATGAATAGGAGACAAACACTGAGAATTACAGCTTCTATTTCATAGTATTTACATCTAGATATGCTAAACAATTCAGTGGAAGGTCTTTGACCGGCCAAGTTAATCACCAGACCTTAATATAAGTCTGAAGAGCAGACTGAAGGTGAAAAGCAAACAAGAACCCAAGGAGGTTGGTTGCAGTAAAGGACTGGAAAATGCATTTCAAATAAAGAATGCAACATTCTGATGAAGTCAATGTTTCTCAAGTGTAATTGAAAATAAGGGTTATGCCTCCAAATATTAAATGTTATTGACTTGAAATTTATTTAACAATGTCTGTTCCAATACATTTGCTCACTTGAAAAGTGGGTGGGTGGCTTCAAACAAAAGGTGCTCTGCCCTGAGTTGTTTAACACATATAGTACATGTACATGTACAAATACCATGAAATAAAAGTTGGACTTTTGAACTTTTGTCTCATATTCATCTTCTGATATGAAACTGAAAAAACTCTCAAAATTGAATATTAAGAGTATTTTAAAAAATGATGTACTTGATGAATAAGTGTTCCAACTGCGTTATTAACATACACTCCCACAGATACTATATTGTCATTTGTACCTGCTTCTGTTCCTCTCCTAGGCTGTCCCACATGGAGGCCACAATCTTGGAGACGTCTCCAAAGGTGGCGTTGGGGTTCTGACCCTTAATGGCTGCCTGGGTATCTCGAAAGAAGAGCGCGTAGGCCGACACTGGTTTCTGCGGCTCGTTGGGATCCTTCTTCTTCTTCTTCTTTTGCGGTTTGGGTTTGGGCTTCATCATTTCTGCCGAGGACCGCTTGTCGTTGCTTATCTGCAACGGTACAAGGGGTAGGAAAACAGCTTGTAAATCATTTGATAAAAATAACTGTTTACACCAGAGGTAGGAAGATGAGATGAGTTGGACTCCAAAATGTGCATAGAAATCCATTGCATTGACTAGGCGAAGATGTAAGGATGATTGTTGTGTTCAAAATGTGATCTGCAACACAACTCTCAACAAACAGCAGAGATAGGGTAAAAAAAACAGATGCGTTCTGTGAAGTGCGGCCAGAGTATTTTCTAAGAGGGAACACATTGATTTACAAACTAACGGGACATCAGTGAGACTGCTTAGCCTCTGGCGTGTTGAAGAGAAAAACGGACCCAAAACAGAAATAACTTATAATCTACGAAACATAAGACTAGTCATATATTCTTTCTCGTACCTTCACTTTGGGAGAAAAGACAGTGGGTGGAAAAAAAGTGAAATCTCTACATTTAAAGGCTCTAATCACATGATCAGACAGTTTGTCTACAATAACACAGAACAATTTCGCTCCGCTTTCAGGAGGCGTAAACTGCTCACATCCGCATGATGTGCAACATCCAACACACATGAATGCACTTTCATTTTCCGTGAGGGGGTTTAGATGGGGAGTCAAATCCAGGTCACCTGATCCTGGTTGTGATTCTGTATGAAAATTGCCTTCTTGGATGTAGAGAGAACACATCAAACACGGGAGATGGAGAGGGAGGGGGGACAGAAAGAGAGCGAGCGAGGGGGAGTGCTTGTGAAGGGGGGGGTGCAAGGGTGTGGGCGGCGAGCAAGCACGAAGACATTGCGAGGCAGGATGGTTAGGGAGTAGTGATAGGTTGATGCTGCCATTTGTATCAGTGCGAGATCAGTTAACCTAAAAATAATCTTTTCATCCATTAACGTAACAGCAAATGTAATGGCACACTGCCCATTATGATAATCAAGCCAGTCTTCTGTGTGTTTTCTCTGTCATCCGAATCTCATTTGAGATCTCGCAGGAAGAACAAAGCAGAAAACTGGTAGGTGTCAAGCAGCAACTTGAGGAAATAAATTGAAATGATACTATATTTGCAAGACATTATTTTTACTTGCATTTGCAGTCCCACAACAGTTTGCATGGCATCATTCCAGACTTTCCGTTGACGTCGGATTTATTTTCTTCTTCTAAAATGCACCTTTTGCTTTGTTATAACTATGTTATAAATAGTTATAAATATAATATAATTATAATATAAACAATATTATATAATTGTTATAATAAATAATCCATCTGACCTTGGACAGCAGTGTTTTGTTCGCCGTGTATGATATTTGTTTTGTAACTGTTATCGGTGCTTTTGGATTCTACCGTGACCTCCATAAATCAAACGTACACTTGCAGCAGATTTACGCAGCCGCAGCAGCCGTGTTTGTCCTTTCACTGTCAAAGTAAAGGCAGGAAATGAATGCTTTTGAAAGTCTCATTGTTTCAGCAGAAAACTCATAGCCAAACAAAAAGCTGCACACAGCATGAAATTAGCTAACACAAATTCAAGGTCCAGAAGGACAATTGGTGGGAAAAGAAGACGAAAAAAAAGATTGAAATGAAATAGATAGATGTGCCAATTTAGTGCTTGTCTATTTCACACTCACTTCCAGGCAATGAGGCAGGAGACAGGCATTAGATATGACATCTGTTCCATCCAAGCCTTTGAAGTGAAAAGAGACTAAAATGAAGGTAGGCAAAATGGAACGGGCAAAATGGTGGTGGTGGGGCGGGGCGGGGATGAATACAGCTCCAATAGTTCTAGGAAAATTGGAGAGCATGACGACAACAGCATGCAACAACATGCAATTAACGAGACGATGGAACAATGGACGCATGCTTTCATTTCCTCTCTTGGTTCGTCTCTTTTATTGTACAACTGGTGATGAAATTATTGTACATTGAAAATGAAAGAACAAATAAAGCACTCACAAAACAACGCTTCTAAAGAAACCCACTGGACTCACTTCTGGGAAAAAAAAGATAAATATACAGTTGCCTGTCTGCCTTACTGATTGAATCTTCTGTTTGCTTGAATCACAAGCGTGTTCCTCTTCTTATTTACAGGTTAAAGCAATCTGTAACGCCACTGTAGCTTTGTAACAAGCAATAAGCCCTACTTGATAGCTTAAACGCGTGAGGCATAAATCTAAAGAAATAAAACCAGAACAGACAGGTAAAGATTGCTATGACTGTAAAACATTCATAAGAACTTATTAATATTTTTCATGACTGCTGAACATATAAAGGGTTTGCAAATATGTTACTATATGCGGTTGTTGACAGACATGCATTCCTGCTTGCACTTTTATCATTTTGTGTCATGCTGCATTATTTCACTCTGTCTAAAATTATTCATTTATGATGATTAGACCGTGTGTACATAATCTTGTAGTCTCAGAGTGCATTTAAACTGCATTCTAGAGATGATTCTTATTCCACTGTTGCGGCTAGTCATTCAGAGATAATCAACTATTTAAAACCAGAATAAACAGAATATATTTGTGAAGTAATACCATCCAACCTTATATAAAATACAACTTTCCCTATGACAACCAGTAGGAGTCACTGTTGTAGTGATGTCCTGTTGAGTGGAAAGTCATGGATTAGTGCGGGGAATGTAACTCCTCAATTCCGTGAGGGGGGAGAAGGCCAGATTGTTTAATTAATATTACAACTGTAATTGTGATGATGATCACGTCAGTGTTGATGGGGAAGAAGGAGCATGCGCACGGCAGTTTTAGAGCTCGTTGCCATTTCCATTTGAACCTTACTATACCTCGCAAGACAGTTCACATGCTTTCAATCTAAGTAAATGTCATTCAACATCAGAGCAGGCTATCATTTAAATTCATTATCTGTGAGATCTATAACAGCCTGACAGACATTGTCAGACATTTCCTTGCAGTAAACTAGAGGACAAATTGTAGGTTGACAGATTAGATTGACGCTCATAAATAAAAGTATGTTTTCGCTTATTGTAGGTTGGTGCTGTGTAAGAGACCACACCGTGCTCCGTAAGGACCAGTCAGTCTAAATATATATTGCACTCCACTTTCTAGTTTACCATCAAAAGAGTGAACCATGGTGTCAGCCCAGGTTGCTCATCCCATCAGCGTTTCTGTTGTCTGAGGGGAAGCGAGAGACGGAAAGGGGGAGGGGGTAGAAGCTCCGGAGGAGGGTGGGGGTCGCTGTAATTCTGAATGGAGAGCACTGCATCGGCAAGACAAGATTAGAATTGACAGCCTGATAACTGCGTCACTATGAAAACAGCAGCAAGAAGGAGATGAAATACGTAGAAAAAGGAGAGGCTCATGGAAGGACTAACTAAGACATGCAGGCTTAAAAGACGTGAAAATAAGGCAATCAAAGCAGGTAACAGTGTGGGAGCCTAGTTATGAGTGCGTTTGCTCAGTCACAGTCTTAATGTTCAATATGCATCATCATCATCATCATCATTGGATACACAGAGTAGCTGAGTGGAGATAGCTGCGATTTGTATTGTCTTGACAAAAACAAACCTCTCTTTACATGATGGGCTTTTGTAGCAAAGCACGTCGCAGACACTAAACAGCCACAGAGTTTACATTGTGCAAAAATAATGATGAAAACATAATAAGGATGAAAACGAAGATGGCCACAAGGAAACAAATCAGTTAAGAACTATATACCATGCCTTATAACGTTCAAAATGAGATCATACTTAGACCCCTGTCACTGAACTGCTTACATTACTTTCATGAAAACAAACATGACACATTCTTGAAATAAAGAGCATACATTCCAAACAAAATGATAGCCGCCTGAGTGAATTCCATGTTTGCTGTATAGCACAGTGCAAGGCGCAGTTACTGCCACTTTTTATTTGACGCTCTGAAATCTGAGCACAACACAGTGGCCACAAATATTCCCACAGCGGAAGGAAAAAAGACGTGTTCATGGCATGTCAGCGGCTCGCAGTGCTTAGCTGCAAAGACTACAGACTCATAACAACTGTCAGCCATGACAAGAAATGATGATTCATGTCATTGTGTTTAATTTACCGCTTGTATAATCATTGCGCTATCTAACGGGATTGCATTCTCACGCTCAGCAGTGACAACACGGGGGACAGACACAATGACAGCAAAAGATCACATTTAATTGTCTTTGTTTGCAAAGATTCCCTTGTGTCATTTGATTTCCAGATGTCAACAGCTGCCAGTCTCACTCGGAGAAGTGGGATCGCAGGCAAGGTGTGAAGAGCGAAAACACTGCTTGAAATGTTTATGAGGGCCATGGTACTAAGCTGTGGCACAGCTAGCTAGTAAGCGTCCCAAAAGGCAAGAATGTGTCTCGCCAGCAAAACAAGACGTGGTGGCTGCAGTAGCAAAACTGTTGTTTGGAAATAGAAGGAGCTAACTGTCGGTATATCATAAGCAGGATTGTAATACCAAATAACACCTACATCTCGGATGGCATAGAGGATAGCATAAACTGTTGACAAACTACAACTCCATGTTGTGATATTTATTGTGAGTATTATTAAGATCAGGTTCCCATTTTTAAGATATGGATAAAGGGACATCATGTAAATGAAAGTGTGGTACACTTGCAAGCATTTCCTCAACACTCCAAGCATGGAGCGCTGCAGTGCCCCGTCGGTGCAGCTGTTGTATGCACTCAAAGCCTTAGTGGGTTTATACGTAAATAGATATATGGCCATGGTTAAGGCAGAAGTAGCATCAGCAGCACTGAGAATAATGCAATTTCAAAATGCCATATATAATTTGTTGACCATTTTCACCACAAAATGTACCCAAAAGGAAAAAAATGGGTTTCGAGCTGCGCGGTGCAACAAAAATATCGGCTGCATAATGAGAAACAAATATTATGTTGGCAGCATGCATGTGTAAATATGATGAAGATTAAACAACTACAGTTTTCAGATTTAGGTTGGAAGAAAACCAAATTTACACATTTGATCAAATGGGTAAGAAACTACGTGGGTTGTAGTTAGCTTTGATTGCATGCATGTAGCGGTTTTGTAGATATTCATTTTGTTTTGATGAACATCTGCAAGCAATATGCAGCACTATCAAGATTGGCCTTATAGAACGTGGCTGACGTGTAAACAAAGCTGTTTGATGCTTAAACCTTTGGGCCGTAATTGGAATACAAAGTACTAGTTTTTAAAACCCCACAACATGTGATCTTCTACTTAAATGTCTGCCCACACGACTTTCAGATTGTACAAAATGTATAAATCACTCCACATAGGTGACTTTTGGTGGTTTGGGACATATCTTGAAAATATACCATGCGTTTTTCATCTGGAAGCTATTACAGGGCCATGTCAGAGCAGCCATCTGTAAGCAATGAGCAGGACTGCATGTCAAAGCCACCTCACAGATCTCTGAGCTAAAAGAAGCAGGCAATCATTCCGAGAGCAGCACTCATCAAATAAAAATACAGCCCGGCTCAAACAATCATCAACCGGAAGTGCACATTCATGGTTGTGGTTTTAAAAACAAATACATAAATAAAATCATTAGAGGACAACCTTTACGATACAATATTCCCTTAGACTGGCAGGTTGCGCCAGTGAGCCCGCGGCTGATATTACCTTTGCAGATGTTTTAATTTCAACTTCAAACCAGAACCAAAGCAGAAGTCGGTGTGCATGATTTAACAGAGGGCAGAAAAGCACTGACAGCTCTGAGGACCTCCTTCTCAGCATCGGACTGACTTAATCAGCCTAAATTGCAAAGTCGAGACCCTCGTATTTGGTAATGTCTTCAAAACAGTGGCAAGTGAGAGCTAATTAGATTAACGGTAGTTTAACGAGCTGTTGGAGAGGTCCATGCAGATTGGATTTTAATAAATAGCGGCAAACAGCATCTGCTGTGCACTTCCTGGCTCTGCTGGCATTCTAATTGGCCCCAGTGGGTTGCTGTAGCTCAGCACTGCAGTGTGCGATTTAGAAGGGGAAAAGGCAAAAAGATGATGTTCCATCCAGGTAGAAATTAGGATCTTTTTTTCCTCAGGTGAGGTTAGCACACATGTAAAAAAAAAAAAGACTTTGTCTAAGCGCTGAAGTTTGAGTATCGGAGAGATCAGATGCAATAACCTCATCCTGTTATTTGTTTTCAAGCTAAAATGTCCCCGTGATAAGGTCTTTGTAGAACCAAAAAGATACGACAGGGGGGGGGGGGGGGGGGAACTCAATTAATCAAACATGAATGAACGACCACAGCAGGGTTATTTCCATAGCAACAGCTCGAGGGAACGAGTTGAACCCTTTAATGCGAGCTGGTGATGTCTCTTTGTAAACATCTGCACAGCGGGGGGAAGAAAGCCAATGAGGGAGCCTGGCAACAGAGGCATCACAGGGCAGCAACCTCTTGGTCGCGATCGAAGTTTCCATTATCTAGTGCTGAAAGGACTGAAAAACGCTTTGCGTATTGTACATATGAAGTAGACTTTGAAATCATTCCATGCTTCAAGAGCTGATAAAACAATATGTAAATAATTAGTAAAGAAATTGATTTCCCCATCTTTATGAAAGTAGCATCAAAGCTGCACAAACACATTTTGATACGATTCCTCGACCGCAATGAGCAGTGACGTACAGACGTCATCTCTCTTTATGCTCCCGTATTTTGGAGCTGGTGATTAGAGAGGCTCTTCCAGCATCCAGCTGTGAGCAACAGTGAGCATAATGTAAAATGTAAAAATGTTCATATCATAAAGGGATTCTGAGAAACTGATCCGAGCACACTTTTTTTCTTCTCGGCTGGACTGTCAAAGCGCTCACAACTTTGCACATTTCGAATGCAGCCACTCACTTACATTCTCACTGCTAGATCATATCAGTAGGTTCTCATTCAAGTCGAAACCTTTTTTTTTCTGCTCACAGCACCAAACACTGTGAACTAACCGCAGCACTAGCACAAAATGAAAAATGGCTGGGTCCACCAATAGTTTTAAACCCTTGCCCGTACAACGTCAATGAGGCCATTATAGTAGCAAAACCATTTGCAAATGCGTAACCAGAGTCCCAAATACGTGACAAGAGCCACAAATACGTAACCAGATTCACAAATACATGCAAAACAATTTGCAAATGCAAATAATGGTGCCTCAAACATCAAATTGATTTTCAAGCCCCCCTGAAAATGAGGCCAAATAATTATTACATACTGTAACTTTAAATATTATCCTGTTCTCGTGTGCATTTCTCCTTTCTCCTTGACTATAATGTATACCTTCAATTGGCCTCCAAAGTCTTCAGACAGTGGCTTCCTGGTGGGAGTAGAATAAGATCAGGGGGCCGGTAAAGCTGAAATTAACTCACGCCCCATCATGTTCTGACTGACAAGCTGTGATCTATAAAATGGAGATCTAGTTTTACAACAAGCTCCAAAATCCTCTGTTGTGTCTTTTGGTATTGTGGAGATGTAAAAACATTCAGTATGTTGCCGTTTTCCCTGTCATTATTCTACCACTTGGAGGAAGAGGCTTGGTTGTTTTTTGTCTCTTTTTAAACGCAGAGCGCAATTGTTGTTTCTGTCTGTTGGCTGCCAGACCTTATTAGAGGCCTTTATTGGTTGCTATGCGGGTATAAGAGTAATTTTGGGGTGTTTTAGTTATCCAATAGTTCAGGCGATGTATGGTGAGGATTTTAAAGAAATACAACCTGCTGCACAAGGCTGAGACCTGGTTACGATCTAAAATTACAAACTGGAGTATCAGAACAGTATTTCAATCAGTCACAATGTGCCCTGCATTTAAAGACCAGTCAGCAAGTCGTCAGTGGCTACTGGTTGTAGGTAATGTGTACAAGGACAGCCATTAAAAACAATGTGCAATTTCATTCTCTTTCCACCCAGAAAGAATTAAACCTTGATTACGTTGGTGTAACCTGGCAGCAGCACCCCGAGCAGGATGCAGGAAGCCGTCGCTTTCTCCCGTCTTAAACCTCTGAGGTTCCTTGGGCAAGAGTAATGGCTCCTCTGCGCTGGGCTGCGCCCTGCTATTGTAGAATCACAGAGCGGTTAATTGAAACAAATGACTCTAATAATGGGACATTATCCCCACAGGCTGACTTTGCGGCGCGCCTAATTAGCGTAGCGTTGCTGACGAGAAGGACGAGTCATTGCACGGATCCCTCAAAGGAAGCAGCCAAGGCGGTGAGGGATTCTCCAACTTCCAGCGTAAACGGCGTGACGTACGCTTACAAAAGCAGTGAGGTACACTAACCTCTTTTCAAATGCTTACATAATTGCCCCATTTGTTTGATTATTAGCATTTTTCATCCTACGACTTGAACTCAGTTCAAAAGGAGAGTATGTTGCAAATACCTCAGTATATTGTGAATTTTACTTAAGAAATTGGCTGTCAATGAAGCTTTCTCCTTGTAAAATGTTGCATTAAAAAATGTGAAATTAAAAGTGAATACAAATGTTCAAATTAAGTGCTGAAAATGGACAAATGCAGGAAGAAAGATCACAAAGCAAACGTTGACTATTACTGAGAATCCCCTATTCACAGATGGCCTTAGTTCCTGTAACCTTTAAAGAATGGTGGGCATCTATTAATGTATTGTTACCACTTTCCAGTTTCCTTGTCCGTTAAATACACATTGGATTCAATTCAAATTTGCACTGACATGCATTCTTTCCATTTTTGCGGCTCTTTCTTCTAAATATAGCCCATTGCTATACAAAATTGAGGAGAAGCTCAACAATACTATTACAAATGGCAATGTTCTCTTATTTTAATTAACCGACTGAGTGATTAACCAACAAGTCCTAATCACTCTACATGCAGTATTGTTTCTTGCATGTCATCAAAGCCTCCTCGTGTGGACCGTAAAAAAAGTGCAATGCAAACATGGGGTGTTTCTCTCCAGATGCATTTTGATAACCACTCAAATAGTTTTTTTCCTCAAAATATTTACCCTTGTACGTGATACTCCCAGAGTATAATGCAGTGTTCAAATTACTGTGACCAAGCTGTTTTAAATATTCATCAGTCCTAACAGTTGCCTAAGGTTGTTTGCGTTAGTGCCATGAATATTCATGCACGCCAATAAATGTGCATTTGTTTTTAATGCTCAGACCGTTAATATTCCACTTCATTACTCCAAAGGCAGTGTAATAAAGCGGTGCAAAACAAAGGTTCAGTTTTTAAAGCAGCATTCTCTTTGCGAGCATATTTGTTTCAGTTAAATGAAAAGGGAGCGCCCCGCCAATTATCTTGCTGTCATTTCTCTTGACAACTGCAAGACACATTGTTTGCCCCTGTGCTTGAGTGCAACACACTGAAGGGCATCTGTCGCTTCTTTTTTTTAATGAAATAAAAAGACACAACAGAAAACATTTCTGCTGCTTCAAAAAGTGATTTATCTGCGAATGTCACCAAGATGTCATATCTGCCCCACTGAAAGGCAGCAGAGCATGCAGGTCATATGAGACATGTCTCAAACCTTCGGAAATAAAGACAGCTGTTTCAATAAATGCAAGTAAGCCAAGCAAGCAACGAACATTTGATGTCATGTGCAAAGTGCAATTTGCTGCCCAAAAAAAAGTCATACTTGTTTTGATGGTTGATTTTAAAGGCGTTCTTTCACCATTGTTATACGGGAGGTACCCAAACCAACTTAGTGTGCCCTTCTGCACACATCACATGGACTGATGTTTAGGCATTATACATTGTACTTTTGTGCATGATCAACTACACAGTAGATGTGTCACTCCTCCAAGAGGATTCAGTGATTTCTGCCCAGCGTTGATCCACCAATTCTGACCTTTATAATTGCTCCATTGGGCTCCAATATAACACTCTCTAAGCTGCAAATAAACATAGAAGTCGGCATTGATTTTATGTCACTTTTTTAAAATTGGTATTCCCTTCATTGTCGCCTCTGTCCTAAATGCCAAGTGATGCAAAATAAATTTCCTGTCAGATTACAGTAAATGAAGTCGAATGGAATCAAGCTCACATAACCTTGTAGCGATCAGTGACTCTGACAATGTCTGACAACACACACACACACACGCACCCACGCACACACAGTGCTAGGGTTTAATTACATTACAGTGCACTGGAAAATGCATGCTGTATTTCTGTACAAAGTGGGGAGGGAATTACAGAGTAATTCGCAACACAAAACCATATAACCATACCACACTTTGCCAATGATAATATATCAAAGAGCAATTGTGCAATAGTTGACATCTGGGATACTTCACAATATCAATGTAATAGAGGAAAGGTAATTGTAGAATACATACAATATTGAAAAACTGGTATGTACTACAACAATATATAGACCCCTTTAGAGTTTGTTTGTTTGTTTGTTTATTTAGGCTTACATACAAGTTTTATATTTACATTTCCTAACGTAGTACACAAGAAAACATCATGAACTATATTTTTAGAAGCCACAGCAAAAGTAAAGTCAGTACGTGCGCAACGTTACCTAACTGGCCAATGGAGCGCCACAGCATCAATATTTGATGGTAGTATCAATACTGTACTGTCAGCGATTGCAATGTCATATTTTACAGAGTGCAAAACAATTTTTATTAATGGACCCATCACGCATGAGCTTTCTACACCACTTCTGCTCATTAAGGACAAGGAGCTTATCCATGCTGAGTTTGAGGGTCAGTTCACCAGTCAATTAGTGGACACACAATGGACAAACATTCTCACTCACAATCACACGTATTTAGAATGGGTCAGCTAATGTGGGCGCAGTGAGAGGGAGTCTCGGTGTGCCTGGGTCGCATCAATTATCCTGGAAAAAACGGGTTGAAGTATTTGATAAAGCACAACTAATTAAATCTTCTCATTGTTTATTAATTACAGACCAGAACATTAACGGTTCAACAGAAGGTGAAGACGATTGGTGAACCGGTCCTCTCACTTATCTCCCTGGTACTTTGCATACTCCTCAGCAAGTCTAGTTGAGTAATGAAATCTGATTTCTTGAGCACTGCAACTTTTTCTGTTCATTCAAGATATGTTGGGGTGTTCCCTGTGCTCAACAAATAAAGGTTTTGTCTGCTGTTTTTCTCGAAATTGGCTGGTTTTGTCACCAATGTTTCTCTTTATGACAGATTTTGAAAAAGACACAACTGGGACTGGATGACAGGATATCTTTTCCTTTCATTTGGTGTCATATTAGAATTACATTTGATCAAAAGCTGTCATGAGCCTGCGCTATACAAGATGAAACAAACAACAACAAAAAAAACACACGCACACAGACACACAGACACACAGCCAGAACAACAGCACAGTAAAAAGGGGGCCGCAAAATATAATCCTGTGTGCCTCAAATGCCCCCCGGGTCACAGGTTTGAGACCTCTGATTTACAATCATCATACATGCATTTTTTGTGAATGTGGGTGGAAAACTGAAGAATAAGTCTAGAAGCACATCCAAGGTTTGAACCAAGAACATTCGACTTGTGCTGCCACCTTTAATTTAATAACAAATTGTAAGTCCTTTCTTCACCTGTACAGGATGATCTCAAACTAACACCACACATCGTATTAATAAAACCCTGATGACTGGTTAACAGCACATATCTTTTGTATGAATTCACCATCAATATGAGTGTGTTTTTTGGGGAGGGGGTGGGGCAGTCGCAGCTTTGGCCTAACCCTTAACTAGCCTCATTATAACAGTAATGAAAGAGGGGCCGGTTCAATATTTAAATGCCGTTATGCCCCTTACGGCACTATTTTGGGCCCCTCCACAACCCTTGCTGCCAAGTATTCCTGCTGCTTTATCTTATCAAAGAGGTTAGAGCTTACTGGCATCTCTTCCACACACACCAACATCAGCCTCAAGCAGACCTAGTAAGTGATCAAGGGGCTTGTTGAACACGAGACCCCTGAGTGCCACCTCTTCCCGGGCTGGCAGACATCCTGACAGCGAAGGATGAGACAGGGATTCTCCGGCAGTGCTGAGCATTCACACGCCAGCATGTTACATTTCGCAGTTTGCGCTCATCCAAGACTGATCTCTTTCTGCCTTGATTCAGTAGGTCAGTGTGGGGGGAGAGGAGGAGCTATGACAATGTAACCAAAGCTCGAAATAGCACTCTGTGTCTGGCATCGACATTAGTATAACTTTAAAAAAAAAAGAGGGTGGATTAGAGTTTGGCATAGTACTGTAAATACACTGACCAACCACACCATCATGACCAATGTTCCCTCATCGCTTACACAAGAAAATATATTCAGTGCATAAACTAAAATTCACCAAAAATATATTAATGTCTAATATTAGCCCTAATCTGATCTGTCATGAGGCCGATAATGTTTTTCTGGACCATTTTTTAATGTAACGAAGTGAGTGACAGGTGTCCAGCCATTGGTACCGTACGTTTTACACACGCTATGCAGCCAACCATATATGTTAGTGCTTGCCCAGCTCATATATGTCATGCAGGGTTTGCTCGCTAACAACAGTGTGGCGGAGTGAGAGACTGTTATCATGGCGAAACTAACGAGCAGCCAGTTCAAGGTTGCTTTCACTGCTTTGCCAATAACACAATAAGTCGCTGTCTGGATTCCGCAACAACTGACAAGAGCTGATTAAATGGACGTCTACATTACTTTATTTCTACACCTTACACTGTGTGTTAAATGTTTCCCTATCTGCATCCATTGCAACCTGGCAGTCCTGGAAGGAGGATCCAGGATCCTGATCCCAGCTCAAGGGTCCTGTTTTTTTTTTTTGTCCTTGCCCTCCTGAGGGTTAGGATCAGAGGATGTTGTTAATATTTGTCAACTGTGGGCATGTGAAACCCTTTCAGGTGTTTCTGTAAGTAAGATCTACTTGACTTGACTGCTTTGGGAGATGTTTTGGGTGAGCTAGCACAACTCTGCCTCACAATACAAAGACACAACCTGACTGTGATGGAAGAACACTGCTTTGCTAGGGCAAAGATTGACAATTTGCATTCCCAAGACTTGAAGGAGTACAATAATCAGCGGAGTGATGTGTAAAAGAGGCAATAGGGAGCTCATCAACTGATGGCAGAAATACTGGTGAGCCTACGCTTTTCATTAGTAAAATAATCCAAGGTGTTAGAGTGTTCCTCGCTCTAACTTCTTTGCAAGAACCACAGTGGAGATAGTTTGCCCTTTAGCACTTGCAAGTGGAGAAAGCCTTCATCACCTTGTCGGATACAGAGGTGCTTGAAAGCAGTCTGCCTTTCGCCTCTTGCAAGTGAATATTTATTGAGAGAAAACAGGGTGGGGGGTGAGAGTGAACAGGTTTCGGCGGTCTCCTCTGCAACTGGTTAATCAGTGCAGAGGGTCTTAGCACTTTGTTTTACAAGGTTGTGGAAACAGATACTAGTAGAGCATTTTAGATCACTAACTAAGCAAGACTCTTTCCACAACGACTGAACGTGGAAACCTTCCAGAGTCCAGGAAAGGTGAAAGGCTTTAATAAAGTTGATGATTCTAGTCTACATCCCAACATAATCACACGATCAAAATAATTTGTCAACCCTAAAACGAGGTTTTGAGCAGTTGTGCACATCTGATGTCGCTCACAGAAGTCCTCAGTGTGCTCAGGGAGCTTGTGTGTCTGCCCCGACACATGAAAAATTAGCGAAAACATTGGTCATGAGGACATGCACAAAGGATATCCAGTACAGGATATGCATCCTGACAAAGATATAGAGACATTTGAAGACTACAAAACATAGGACTGAAACGTTTACTTTTATGCTTATGCATGTGCACTAGCAATAACCTGCCTCTCTTCAACCCAAATTGAAAAAAGGCTTGAAGAATGTCCGTGCTATCGTCGACAGGTGTCTAAACATTTCCTGTTTATGGCAAAATTAAAGAGGTCTTGAAACCAGACAGAAAAAAGGAGTCCATTTAAGGTTCAATGAACATCCCGCTGAAATGACTTGAGCGTCAATCTGCGACATCTTGTGATTTAGTAGTTAATACGCGTGCTGCTTGTGGAGTCCCAATCATAAGGATAAGGAGGAGGCTGGCAGGATGAATTGGACTCTTGTGAGGAGCCATTTAAAATGAACATTTTGTGCCTAAGCAGCATGATGGTGGTCAATCCACTGCTCTCATTCCTGAAATGATTTAACTCTGCTTGCAGCAGGATCGATGTGCACTGAGGAAGAGAATCCCAAAGCAAGGAGAAGTTTACAGAGCCTTAGCCTAAGGCTACATGTTGTACAAAAACCAGCAACAACATCCCTTGAGAAGAAGCGAATCTGCTGCTCCAGCTGAGCTTGTACTTGTAGGAGGTTTATTTGTGCACTGAAGGACAGCTTTTATTGCAGAGAAGCTTATACTTAGGGTACAGCTTTTTATTTTATTTTTCAATGATAGTGAACAAGCCTGCAAATTATTAGTGTTTTCGTTGTTAACGCAGCCCCGAGTGATGCTCCTTCATACTTGACACATCAAGACCGAGAGCCTATTTCAATCCAGCCTCATTTTCTATAAGCATACAGCAGACAGAAATTCAATCGTACTTATTATATGCTTATCAGTATGAAATTGAGGCTAATTGACTTTGTGAGGGAAACATCAAATGAAACATCCCTAATGGAAACGAAATGAAAACAACGTCATCTTCAATTTCTTTAAATATTTCTCAATATACAGCCTACTTTCCTATTCCACAGCCTGAGAAATAAGCTCCTCTTGTCCCAGGAGATAATAAATGAATTGAAATCCCCCCACCACCACTCCCAGCTCCCATCCCCTCCTCTTTCTTTCTTATCGGTCATCTATTTTTCCAGAGTAAGCTATTACTTGTGGCGGTTGCTAGGCAACAAGAAATATTATTAGTGGCTATTATTAGTGAGGCTCTGCAAGAGTAGTACTAAAATGTAAAAGTGGGAAACATGAATGTGTTACATAAATCTTCGGCCCTTTCAACATGCGTGTAAGTTCGTGTTTGCGCAAAGATTTACTGCGATGGCGGTCCATTTATGAGAAAAGGGGGTGCGAAATAAGAAAATGGAACATTACCCCGAAGGGCTATTTCAAGGTAAATAATTGTAAAGGTGAAACAAAAGCTGCTGAAAAAAAGACTCTCCCTCCCTGAGTCCTTTCACAATGTCATTGTACAAAAAAAAGACAAAATAAAGATTGCTTTATTACAAATTCTTCAATTTGGGTTACATTTGGGTTAATTGACCTTAATCCATTTATGGAGAGTGCTAATCTACTCATCCACATGACTATCGGTTTCTCAATCCAGTAGCCACTATATTGACTATTTTGCAGTCAAAAGCATATTTTTATGGATTGAGAATCTTCAGCACAGTAGCTTGTGAAATGTGACCTAATCCCGACCAACAGAGGCCTTTAGCCACCACCCACAGTGAAAACAGAGCAAGCAATTTATGCCGTTTGAGAAAGAAAACCACATAAGACCTGATTAACAGAGGATAAATGCCACGGATGCTCACATTATAGCGTCAATATTCATGATGGGGGTAGAGTGGAAAAAAAGTAATATTTGTCAGATGAAAGTATATGATGTTGAATAATTAACCACACGGGGCATCTATAATTCATCGGGTTCGATTCTATGATTAAAGCGTTTGACTGTTCAGCAGGGGTGTTTACATGTTGGGTGTGAAGCATGTTTGACACAAGAAAAGTCCCTTTGCTTTCACAGAGGAGGATGAGGGTCCCTTTTAGAAAAGAAAAAGTCGCTGACAAGGGACATTCCGTCTTCTTGTCGAGCTTTCTGTTCAAAAACCTCCTCTTTTTCCCCGCTCTTTCGCTTTGACTAATGAAAATGTAAAACGCTGAGTTTCGTGCTCTCTTTCTTGGCTCGCTTTGAGGTCATGAAATCTTTGAGTTGCACAGCCGAGGAGATATTAAAGGAGCTGTGTGCTGCAGAAATGTGCGTGGCTGCAGCTCTGTGCGCTCTTTTTATAAATGTTTCATACTCAAGGCACGAGCCTCTGCTTTGACTTCACTGTCTTGGCTTCCGTGCCCTCTAACTGCGCTAATTATCACACAAATGGATGAACGCTTTACCATTATGAAAAAATGATCACAGTTGAGCAGAGGGAGGCATATCGCATTGCAGCGTTAGATGACAAACCGGGAGGGGGGGGGGGGGATGGCTGAAGAACAAGGGTGTACTTACTGAGTGCATAGGCCCCGAGAGGATGTGGGTGTCCTGACCCAGCATGTTGGACATCATAAGGGCGGGCAGCTCGGGGTAGGAGTAGGTGTTGAGCAGGCCATTGTGAGGCAAGGAGTGAAAGGGGTACCCTGACTCATGCTCCATGAGGTGCAGCAGAGAAGGGTCAGCGTGATTGGGGGGCGTGATTGGGGGGATCTCGTAGTCCTCATCGCCTGCTCCTCCTCCTCCACCACCATTGCTGCCTCTGCCCTGACTGGAATAGCTCTGCAAACGCATACAAGACAAATTAACAGCGATCTTGACTTATTTGTGCATACTTGTCAACTCGTTTGCTATTGCTAGTAAATGTTGGCAACATATTTGAAAAACATGACAAACACAGGTTACAAAAAGGATGTGCATCGACACCCAAAGGCGATTTGGAGTCTTTAATCCACCGACATGGATGCATTAGCATATATTTAGGTATGTGGGTGTAAACTGGAGAACACATAGGAAATTTACAAAAAAATAATTCAAATATGAAAACTTTGCACCTGCAAAACACAGCCACATACTCGAGTTAAAGTAATGTAGCCCGTTATTCAGAGAGTCTTGCTACAGACTATAATGTTGGAGTCAAATGCTTAATTACTGCAATTTAACTCGCCTTAAGTAATTCATGAGGTTTTGGCACAAATTGCTGCAATTCCACACAGCAAGGAACTATTCAGCAATAATTTGATTCATTACCAATTCAATACTTAGGACTACACACACTCCACAGCTGTTCTACAGAATATTTTTCTTCACAAATCTCAACGGCAAAAATAAAACGTCAGCTTGTGAGCAATAGAAAAGAAATATCGTTGAGTGTAACATTGTGGTTATTTCATAATCTCATAAATGCAATCAAACATGTTTTTCATGATAACAAAAGTCCAGTGTGCGTAAATGAGCTGTAAAAAATGCATTGGGGTTGAAGCATGAGCAGAGTCTGTAGTTGTCTTTCGTAGAGCTTGTCTTGACATAATGCTGCATAAAAAATGATGCTTTTCTGCTCTCAAAAGCATACTGAGGGTATTCACTGGGGAATGAAAAGCAATTTTGTCAGCGGCAATCTGATGCCAACTCCCCTTTATAATGACTGAAGAAAATTAATCATCACAAATAATATTCCAGTGTCAGCCATTCAAGAGCTTTTTAATAGAATTTTTATTATTCATGTCTCGTGGTACACATCAACGAGTCCGTTCTGCAACATTTCGGGAATCAATTCAATATCGTCTTCATGTTGCCTGTCATCTCGCCCGCCAGTGCAGCAATTCATCTTACAAACAAACATTTAAAGCAAACAGAAAATGTGGAAGAACAGCTATGATATCTCCCAAACACAACTGGTGCCTCAAGTTAGGCTGCGGCTCTCCTAATGCATGCTATTATTGAGAGAGAGAGAGAGAGAGAGAGAGAGAGAGAGAGAGAGAGAGAGAGAGAGAGAGAGAGAGAGAGAGAGAGAGAGAGAGAGAGAGAGAGAGAGAGAGAGAGAGAGAGAGAGAGAGAGAGAGAGAGAGAGTAATAACACTAAAACATTTTACTAAGTGCTGAATGTGCTTTTTCTTGATGATTGCTTAAAATGATCACTAACAGTTGTTTTTCCCCTTACAGTAAAAGGTTTTTGCAATGGCTGGTGTCATTTTGAATTATGGTTGCTAGGCACTCTGTATACAAATAGAAACAAATCTAACGATTTGCACACTTATCCAACGGTACAAGTATGGCCAACTCCGCAATGTGAGGACATGAAAACTATGGTTACAGGTTCCGTATTCTTTTTTGTTTGGAATCTTCCCTTGTGAAAAGTGGAAAATTGTATCAATGGACAAAAATAGCCTGCCCAGAAAAAAAGCCCCTTGTGCGCCAATGGTTTCGGATTTGTTGTAATACTGAGGAATACCTCATTAATTTGAAAGTGTGTACGTGCGTGCATGTGTGTGTGTGGTTAAAACTGAGCCATTTCACATGATGTGTGTAAATAAAAGTATTGCGTTTAACAAAAACATAAAAGCAGACAAGGCAACATAAAATTGCTAGTCAGCAATCAAAGGGGTAACCCTAACCCCAAAATGTTTTCGTTTATTTATTAAATAATGTAATATACGAGTGTACTTGCTTTATTTTCGACACCTTCTCGGTGTGATAAAACATGAGTTGACGTTTGCAATTTCTCTGGTTCAAATGCTGTCAGAGGCTATTCAATAGGATTTTATTCATCTTTATGGCTTCCCATGATGCCCTTGGAGATTAGCCATGAGACAAGACAAGGACATTTCACGTTTAATATTTTCAAATATGAGATAAATAATTCATAAATATACTGTCTTTCAGTACATGAAGGAGAGCGGATCAAAGAGGGGTCAGAATAAAACACCAAATGTTGATTCAGCCCTCTCCTAACCTTCACACGCCCCCTGGAGAGGAAAATTCTGAGGAAACTGTGTTATTTTTTTAGACAAAGGTATTAATTTGATTCTCCATACCGCCAATAGAACCTACAATCAGTGCTGACTATTTTTGTTTTTAAGTAATGGTGTTTGATGACCGTGAAAAATGTAACTGGGGACAAAGATGCAGTTGGATCTTTGTGCTTGCACTTTGGCAATTTTTGTATGCCAGCAGTTTTAAAAAACTAAAGAATAGAAAAAGGATAACTGAAAATAAATTGAGCCTTGTGTACCTTCATGTTTTGCATGTCAGTTATTGGGAATACATTTACCTCACAGCATAAATGAGAGCACCACAACAGCCAGCCAGCTATCCATTTTCTCTACCAACCGCTTTTGCTCATTCATATATCAGTTTATCATTCATATATAAGTTTATCGGCCTAATTAAATGTGATCCAAATCAGTGCAAAACATTTGGAACTTAAAAAAAAAGACTGTGCGTAAAGTGTGTGAAACACTCTTTCATTTGAAAGATAAAGAATAGTCTTAATTTTTGAAAGAGCTGTTGAATGTAAGTCATTTATGTGTGATATTTTGGAAATGGGCTGCGTGATTCACATTATGAACTTGCTAATCATCAATAATCCTTAATGTTTTACAATTAATACTGTTAACTAAAACTGCTCATATTGTGAGGTTATCAAAAATAATGAACTCATTTGTCTTCAGTAGCAAGAAATGTATCAGCTTTGAGGAGAAAACAGTTTTGGAAAAAAAATACTTGAAGGCAGCTCATGGTTGTGCTGAAGGAGTCATTTATGGCTTTTGATGATTGTCAGCTCACCTAGTCATGATATGTTCATTAAAGAGAGGAAAACAAAATGCTGCTGAAAACCCTCGAGAGCCTGGCATGGTTGATGGCTTGGGTAAATCGCCCAGAGACTGGAAATGTGAAGTTTAGAATTTCTTCTGTGATTGTAGAATGTAATAAGACACACAGGAAACATGAATAAAATAGCTGAGAAGAAAAAATAGGCCTCATAAAACTTAAATAACTTTGAATGAGTATACAATGTCCTATGGAAAGTCATTCAGCCATATGCTGCTCAGTGACTAAAGTGACAGTACAGCATGGTTTTTGCGACAAACAACAGCTGGCTATGCATACATAAAGATCCTCATGTCCAGTTTGTGCGTGCCAGACAGACACATGGCAACAGCAAATCTTTAAAAACATCTTATGGGGAATTTCACCATTCACCTTCAAAAGCCACCCTGTGCTGTACACAAAGGCAAAGAATCAAGCTCATCATCAGCTACACGGATGAGGAGTGTCCAAAACGCCTGCCTAACCTGTCTTTGAAAATACAAGGGAGTTCATTTGTTTCAATGGTAGCAGACAGTGTGATAGAAAAGAATGAAATAGCACCCGCTTGACTGACAGTGAGACAGAACTGGGATAAGTGAAGTGTGCGAGTCAGGGCGGGTGTTACGGGAGTACGGCGGGGTCAAAGTTTGTGTCTGTCGCTAAAGGACAGGTGGGCTACGGAAAGCCTCAGCCAATGGCGAGGCAGTGAGCTAACCTCTTGCCCGCTTCACGTGTCCACTGGTAATTCTCTCAAATGTCATATCAAAATGGATCTCATTTAAGAAAGACCCGACTCCCAATTGCAGATGTGGGTGGACCTGAGGTGGACTTAAACACGGTGGTGGAGGGTGTATTGTATTTTGAAAAGGTCTACAAAAAGCAGTTTTTCACACATTCTTATCAGTTTTTACACCATTGTAATTCAAAGAGGTAAAGTTGAATGTTTAAACAAAACATCTCTCATCTTTGCACTGGAACGGAAAGGTCTCCACCACATTTTTTTTTATTCTTTTCATTTGAAAATATATATTAAAAAAAGATGATGTATATCAGAGGTCCCCCCAGACCAAAAGGCACATAGGAAGCCTTGGTAATCACATATGGCACAATAGCGTAAGTATAATCGCCTTTATTTTTATTTTCATGATGTCAGTCTTTTAGCCCCTTGCTTTATGACTCGCAAACGGAGCAGAGACAGGAGAAGGGGTGGGGCGGAGGGAAGGGGAAAAAGCAAGGGAGGGGTGAAAACAAATGATGTGGATCCCTCATTGTTCTTTCTCTATGCCCTCATTCCAGTCAGGGTAATAAGAGAACATTGTGATTTACTGTCAGCGAAGCGCAAGAGTGCATCAGAGAGAATCCACTGCGGCAGGGGCCATTAAAATAGATTTAACTTCCCACAGTATTCGGCCAGATGTCTACACTTCTATTATATTTCAATCAGCCATGACCTTGGTCTCCATGTGATGAGAAAGATCACTAGGAGAGTGAGCGAGAGTGAGCGTGAGGGAGGGGGAAAACACAGTGAAAACCAATAGAAATATCCAACTACTTAGTCCCGCTAAATCCCTCCGCTCCATCGTGCTGCATTTAGAGCGAGATGCTGGGACCGAAATAGAGGCAAGGATTCAAGTTCTGTTAAGAGACTGTATGAATCATTGAGTGCTCTCTTGGTGCTGATAAGTTGCTGCATTTTTGGAGGGAGTGCTGCTGTTCTGCAGAAAGGCGCATTTTAAGCAGCCTGGCAAAAAGAGCGGGACCGTGGGGTCATTTTGATGTTCTTCACCTCTTAAATGTCACTATTAGTCGCTGTATCCATTTACTAGCTCCCTTTCAACCTCAACTGCCTAATATGATCATTCTAAACATGTTTGCAATTCTATTTTTTTTCTCTCATTGTGCCATCCTTGCATCAAGTCCCGAATCCATTTCATGCTCATGAAAGCAGAGCAAAGGTCGCTGCTTGTTCTATTTCTGAGGCTGACGGTAATTGGACTTATTGGCGGGCATGGGCTGACCTACATAAAGAACTTCAGATCCCTGGCTGCAGCTTTTTACAATTCCTCCAAGCATAGGCGTGGACGTTGTGCTGATGTGACTCCCATGTTTCCCGAGCATCATTTTCAAATTTTGATTTTACAGGACTGCTGTATTTGTGTGCTAAGAAAAATATTTAGCCCGACTTGATAACACTCAGTTTTAAAATTTGAATATATTATCAGACTCTCCTGACCTTGCCGACGGCTCTATATGAACTCAAAGAAGGAATGAAATGTGTGTTGGTGTTTTCAGACACTAGATTTTTATTTCTCATCTTTTGTCTTAAATGTCCCTTTATGGTGGTGAGAAACAAGCAGATTCACTGATAAGGGTGAGCAGAGTGGCAGTGGGGCTATAATGGTTCAGTGTGAGTCACTATTGAGTAACGATGCCTTCGCCTACATCGGGGTGAGTGGTGCCAGGGTGTACTGACGTGACTCAGAAAGGGATAGCGAGGAGGAGTTGGTGGTGGTGACACTTGGTCTTAAAGGTCTTATCTGCTGTTCATAAAGGCTAAACCACATCTGGATATCGATTAACGGAAGTCACAATGAGCCAATAAGACAAAAACAACCTCACCAGTACAAACCTATGTCCTGACAGTATATGAAAGTGCAATGACCTGAGTATAAAAGTACAATATGAAAAGTATGAAAATCCTTACAATGCAAGTACTTCATTCAAAATTGAAGTAAAATGAGTCATATTAATAATAACAATAAAAAACAACACTGGGGGCAGGCAGCAAAATTCGAGCTGCGGGTGATCATTTTTTATGATTTTGTTTTCTGAGCAACATATTAAGATTACAAACTTTTCCACTTAAATCAGCGGCCAATAGTTCATACATAGCGCCACTGCAACCAACTACTACTGCTATTACTACTACTACTAATAATAATAATAATAATAATAATAATAATAATAATAATAATAATAATAATAATAATAATAATAATAATAATAATAATAATAATAATAATAATAATGATAATAATAATAATAATAATCTGCGATTGGCTGGCAACCGGTTCAGGGTGTCCCCCGCCTACTGCCCTATGACGGCTAGGATAGGCTCCAGCACTCCCGCGACCCCCGTGGGGACTAAGCGGTTCAGTAAATGGATGGATGGATGGATGGATGGATGGATGGATAATAATAATTTGGGAAATCTAAAAGTGATTCGATTTGACAACCTGAGTCTATCACAGTCGAGCTGCAATAAGCCGAGGTGTGTGAAGAAAGGATCAGATTTGACATTTCCCTGCCAGAGTAAAACCAAACTTGGCAGGAAATAAATCCTGCAAAAGCAAAACAACATTGTCAGCTAAGCATTTGATAGGTTGATATACATCGATACAGTTACCTGACTGTTTTTTTTTAAATATATTTATTTTAGAATGACTGAGAAGAGCTGAGACATGAATTGGCTTGTACGAAGTTCATTCCGGTGAGAGACAAATGAGTTGAAAGGCGAAAGAAAGATAGCCACTGAGAGACATGAGAGACTATCTGTGTCTAAAACCAGACTCAAATCAACAAGAGCAAAATGGAAAAATAGAAAATCAGAATCAGAGGGAGCACAAGACCAACTAGAGAGCTTTCTATTATAATACAGCCCATCGGCCACTGTTAGCTTGCAACCGTCCCAAATCAATACATACACATGGCACAGCAAGACACTTGCGAGCAGAATACACAGGAAGAAACTTACAGCTTTTCTGAAGACCAGTGGACCCTTGTTCAGCTTCAAAAGGACACGAGGCAAAAGATCCAACATGAGTGCAGGACACACACAAACTTCTTTTAACTTAAAACATACTTCTCTACACAGCTGCTTCTCTAAATGCTCCTTTTGTTGTCTCTCATTTCCACATCACTATCTCAAATATACTACACATACTGTTTATGCATGCAGGCTAATTACAGGGTGAGTAGAAACCAGTCCAAACGTTCCAAAATATATGTGGAGGACATGTCTGCACACTCACGCCAACAGATCAGGCCTGATATGCATCCAAAAAACGCTTATTGTCCATTGAACCAAATTAGAAAATGTGTGGTGGTGATGTTGAAGGTAGCCATTTTGGTTTGGCAGCGAGCCCTGTCATGCAGCTATTACCCTGCTACAAAAATATGCACTGCAATCAGCATTATTTGACACACGCACGATAATCACAATAAAGTGAGGTGCTTTTCAGTGGGACGCAAGGGGGGGGGGGGGCTCTTAAACTCAGAAGTGACAGACAATTTTCATTTGCCACAAAAAAGCACTTAACATTATTCTAGCAGCTCAGACATTTTAAATCGTTATTTCTGTGCACTGTTCCGCAACAAAATAAGATGCACAATGATTCTATTCCTAATTTTATTGTAATAATGATTGCCTTGTTTTTTCAGGCAAGAGACAATAAACTGTATGATGAAATAAATTAGGTTAAAACTATATAGTATGAGATGCAATCTCAAGCAATTATTTAACCAATCAAGACAACAGAAAAATAAAAATGAATTCCCCTAATGGTTTTGGACAGATATATGAACACAATCCGAATAAGCTGTCCACAGTATGACACTATGTGATGAATGGGACACATGGAAAACATCACTTTCATATAGAAAATGTACAGTGGTCAGAACCTTGAAAACATCTTGTTTGAATGAAGTGATTGCGTCCAGGCAGACAGTAAACGTTCCCCTCTTTAAAGCTGTTTCTGATTAGCGGTTCTCTCTTTTTAAGAGTGCAGAGATGTTATGTGTAATGCAATCTCCTGGCTGTGTCAAACTGCTACCTCACTGTGTATGCTGTGGAAGACGCAAACAATGGGCTCTCTGTTCTGGCTCAATGCACCTTTTTCACTGGCATGTATCATGGTCAGACTCCGAGACGGTCCTGAATCCACACTTAGATGTTGTATTAAGGGGTTCTTCTTTTCTAAAAGGAAATTCTTTTGAAGGTAGCTCTTGAGCCTTTTCCCAGAAGACGTTATGAAAGACAAATATATACACATTATTAATGTTACAGTAATCCCCATTTTATATTGAAGCAGAACATTATTCTATATTTGAGGCTGATTTGTCGGATGTAAAGTCAAAAGCCAGAAACATTTAACAAGCAAAATGCATGAAATTAAGCATCCATTAAGAAATGACTCAAATGCGCAGCAAATTGCTCTGATTACTGATTTTGTTCAAATAACGCAAGCGCTTTTTTTTTTTTTTTTTTTAACATGTAGTTGCGTTTTAATGAATCTTCAGAATTGTTACAATGAATCAATGTTGTTGCGGTGCCATACACATGTTAAAATCCTTCATTTAAACTTCTTCATGGAATGAATGAATATCACAAAAAGCATTCAAAAATAAGCGTAATTTGACCCCAAAATCTAATTTCATAATGATTTTGACAGGACAATGTCGTGAAATAAGGAGAAAAGCATGTCTGGCTTTGGACAGGGCAACCAAAAATTGCCAGTGATATCACTTAGCATTCACAGCATCAGTGCTAACTTTCATGTTCAGAGTCGTGCGCGAATGGGTGCACAAACTCTCTGGCTGGGTTCTGAAGTGCATTCACTTGCTTCTGACCTTGTATTTTCTGCTAATACATCTTCTTTTACACATATTGCATTTTTAAAACAGTGTCTAAATGTGAATTACACTTCTTGAACTGAAATTTTAATCAAAGAACAAATGCGATTGCAATGGTTGCTAAGTGTTCTTACAACAACTCGCTGCTGCACAATACGGAAGAACATGGTACTAGACTGACAGGCGGCTTAAAAATTGCTTCTTTACAGACCTTAGTGCAAATGAAGGCCAAGTTATTAATCATTCTAGTATTTCATGTTACTGCCTAATATTTGAAACCCTCCACACTACAGCAAAGCCATGAACACGTCACCCCCATTTCAAATGGTTGTGGTGTATTAAAGGATTGGGAGAATTAAAGCCAGAGTGAACTTTGTGTTTGTGGTGGGCAGTTTCGGGACTGGTGGTGAGTAAGCTTCTCTTTCACATCACTGACAGAGCATCAACTGCAGCCGAGATGTTTTGAAAAGCCCAAATTGCTTTATCCACTAAGAAGCTATTTGTTGACACAACAGTGCAGACCTGCCGAGGCAGTCGCTGATTGACACATGGCTGCCGCAGCGAAGAAAGTACAAAGCCGGACATTTATCCCAATTAGTGTGCACACATGTATGCATGCAAAGTGACATATAATTAGGACAGCCCAGTCAATGCGTCTAACAATAATGAACCCCCAGTCTGTGATGAGAGCTATAAGTAGACAATGAGCTTTAAAGCTCTCTCTCGACCTCTTTTTACAAGTCGCTCAATCCCAACATCAAAGTTAAGGCAACCTTATGACTATACTACAATCATCTGTGTGAGCGTGTATGAATTGTGTGTGTGTTGTTTTATGAGCATTTTGTTTTTGTGTTTTTGTCTTAGCAATATCAAATGACACTAAAAACTGTCATTGTTGATAGTATTAATCTGTCCCCACATCATTGCTATTTTTAGAAGTCATAATAAAGTGTTTAAAATAGCTAGAGAACAAATGTGGTAACTCTATTGAGGGCTCAGCTGTCTGAAAAGTAGGGTGAAACTAAACTGTGTAGGTTTTCTCCGGGTAGTCCGGTATCCTCCTACATTTCCCACAACATGCATGGTCGGTTAATTGAACACTCTAAAATTTTGAGTCTACATTGACTCTAGGTGTGAATGTGTTGTCTGTATGTGCCCTGCGATTGGCTGGCAACAACTTCAGGGTGTCTCGCCTACTGTCAGCTTGGATAGGCTCCAGCACGCATGTGTTGGGTATATTTGAGTGAGGCTGTTTTCGTGAAAAACTTGAATAGCTTCAATGCTTTGGTGCAGAAGAAACTGGTCCGCCACCAAGGTAAGTCCATGAAGATTAATTTCTGCCTATTTAATGAAGTACTAAAGGCTTTTTTTTTTTTTACTGCATCAGCGCGGACTTTGACGTGTCTTACCATTTTAATCAATGACTGTAATACTTTAGCATTTTAGGTAGGTAAAATATGATAGCAATAAAAGGTACAATACCACTTGTACCTCCTCCTCCCAAGCTTAGAGAGGGGGGCTATGTGATGATGACCGCATTTGATGCTGCTCTACTGCTTCTGCATCAAGTTCTGAATTCTGCACTGACCGAACATGCCTGGTTCTAAGGACGCCTTTTCTGAAAACGTCTTCCTGCAGTGCTTCATCTCATTCAATGGACTCTCATGTTCTGGCTAATATTGTACAGCATCACATTATTTTCATTTCCAAGTCTAGCGCCGTAGTCTAACTGCACTAGTTGAGTTTTGTGCAGTTAGAAATGGGCTTTCGTGGGATTGATCACAGCCGACTTATTTTCCCAACCAATCTAAATGGCTCCCCTCGTTCCCTTTACATTTAGCACAGCGGAGACGCGCAGTAGAAATGGTGGAAGCATAACGGTCACAGTGGAGTCCGAGAAGAAGATTGGTGCGCGCAAAGTATGTTGATGAGGAACTGCAAGAACTTCTCTCCTTGCGGATGATGAAGCCCTGCACACTGCACGAGTGTTGAGTGGAGTTCTACCACATCGCTCACTGTGGGGAGGCCCTTAAGTGAACAATTATCAGCCACGCAACCAGAGATTACCAAAAATAAATACAAAATACTACTTGAGCATGTACATGAAGAAACAATCTAACTGAATTGTGAAAAAATAAAATGTCACTTTATATTATAGTGTAGAAAGTGACAAGTTTGTGTTTTTCTGCACCCAATGGTCTTGACCTGTCATTGAAGGTATTTAGCAAGGTGCTAATTGATGAGGAGGGTCCACCTCACCATGTTTTCACTCTCTTTTCACACTGCTGGATCAACAAATCACAACGTTCCACAATTGACCATATGTCCAGCCGTGTGTTCCCTCCCACTTAGCAGCTGGGAGCACTCACCGCTGCGCCTGTCCATACCTCCCTGACTGTGACCATGACTGCATCCATAGCAAGCAGTGCATCAGTGACGCTGCGAGTGGTGAGATGTGGCTGCGATGAGCTGTGAGTGACCTGCTGACTCACGCAGTGATAACACTGCTGATGGTGTAATCCATATGCTATGTTTAAAATGACATAATCTGGCAAATGGCACACATTTTGTGGTTTGTGGAGATTTACGTAATGCAATCTCTTACATGTGGAAAAACAGGAGAAACTCAAACATCCCTTTTAGTTAGTGATGTACAAGACAATCAAATAGGGCCATAATGAATCTATTTCGAGCCATTCATTTTAATTATTAGTTTTTGGGATGTATTCTTTTTAGCCAAGTTTGTTCTTGGGTTAAAATGACTCAGTGGTGTTCACTGCTGGCCCACTGCTGTCATTCATTTTTACACAGACAAGTGAGTTGTAACATAATTAAGAATGGTGCAAGTGCTATACACTATGTCAATAAAAGTTTTATTTGGAGGAAATAAACCATTTATCCATATTTTCTTGGTTTAAGACTAAAACCGAACAACAACTTTTGCTATTGTGACTTTTGAGTCGTTTGAATTCTGCCAATTCTGATCATTTCCTAACAGGCAACATATTTTGACCCTCTGAATGAAACCAGACGGAAAAATAATAATATCCTAGCAATCACAACAGCAATACACAGAAACAACTCATACTGACAGAAAGCTCGGACATTTGCGTCTAAAGCTTTTTTTCCAGAGCGAATGAATCATAGCCGCAACCAAAACCACAACCAACAGCTTAATAATAATACATCAGAGTTTATTTACTTTAATATAGAAAATAAATGTGTGTATTCAGGCATGGGTATAATTTGGGGGAAGTACATCTGTAACATCTAACCAATATTAAATTTTTCAGAAAGAAAAACTGATTATTCCATTGGTTGGAGTATGCGGTTGGTACATCTGCCTCACAGCCAAAGGTTACGAGCTTGAATCTCATCTCTGACCTAGCTTTGTTGAGTTTGCATGTTTTCTCTGCGCTTGTGTGTTTTTTTTCCACACTTACTCGCGTTTCTCCCACCATAACCTGCATATTAGTTTCATTAAAGATTCACCCATAACTTGCTCATAGTAGCTGTGAATGCCATTGTGAATGTTCAAAGTCATGGGCTTACGTATGACTATTGTGAAAACATTAAACAGTAGGGTGTGACTGGAATTGCACTTATTTTTGGCCAAATTTGCAGAATCTTAATCGATTTTCCAAAGGCAATTTTCACAGTTCTGCAAACTATTTTTCATGCAGCCAATCATTCTAGCAGCTCTAAAAAATTCAACATCTTCATTGCCAAATGGGCTGTCACAACTGCGGTACTAAAACACAGAGTAAAATAAAAAATATTCCACAGACTTAAACGTAGACACAGTTTGTTTTAATGTCTCCAGTTTGACATAAATAACAGTGGTGACAGATGTGGGCACACCTACCTGGTTTGGTGACCGAAACTCTTGGTTATTGTCATTCAAGTACATGTTGTCACCATCAAACTGTGGGAAGAAGCAGAGAGGGTTAGGGTTAGAGTTGTGCAGTAGAGAAGCCCTTTACGGGTGGCCCGAAGTGAGAGACTAATGACTTTGTCACGTTGGTTAAACCTTATAGTATGTGTGGCATGGGACTGTCGGTAATTACTGTTCATCAGCGGTGTCAGTAATGAGGCTACATGAGCTCAGTGGTGAAAGATAGGCTGTTCCCTGTGGGCTCTGTGGTGTGTGAGAAGGAGTGAGAATGAATCAGCGCACAGCGGCGACACGCCGCGTCTTCGGGAGCGAGCTAACAAGGCATTGAAAGATCACTTGCTGCAGGTGCCAAAACACTGTCTGACGGGGGTTAGGACTCAAACAGTGACCCCTGACCCCCCCCCTCCGAGAGTGTCGGGAAACAACCCTAGGCCGCCACTCAAGTGCTACATGCAACACGCTAGCTCTGGTGTCAAGTATGCTGGAAGGATTAATCCCTGAGGAATTCCCTGCAAAGATCAGCTGTTACAAAGAGGGGCAAAAAAAAACAACTCACATTCTGTTTTTAGCTCAGGAGAAAATGAGATTCCTCCCCACAAACAGCTCAGTAAGTGAACAGGTGCAGTGTCAAGGTGACGGAGAAACTGCTACCCTGTTAAGAGGAGACGTATTGTGAAACGCCCTTGGCTTACAAAGGCATCACACTTTTTCATAGCACGGACGCAGCAAATGGAACAAACCTTGACTGGGCGGGAAAATAACCAATCACTCGCACGCAAACACACAAAAGACAAACGCACGCTCACAAAAACTCAATGTGTCAAATGAAGCCCCCTCTCTGTTTGCTGACTGAGGTCACTCTTTGTAATATCACTGCACAGAAGCCAGACAGCAAGAGACAACATGATCAAACCCGACAGCGTTCCACACCATATTCCTCAGATGTGAAGCTACTGGGAGCCCTTTTTTTATTTGGGTGGCCGTCTGTGCACACAAAAAGAGAAGCCTTGAAGACAAAATACACCATGCTGTGTTCTGGAGGACATGAAATAAGATATGACATACCTGGTTAAAACAGTGACCAACAAGAGGGCAAACCTTTATTAAGCTTTAAACATTCGTCACACCAAAATCAATAAGCTAGGATTTAGAACTCTTTCTTCCAAATCCAATTTAAAACGGATCGTTTTTAAACTTGGTCTGACAACAGATGGCTGTCTGAACATTTTGAATTGAACTCAGATGCTGAATGTGTCATTTGTGTTGGAACTCAACATCAATAGGACCACTATTACAAAAATACCTGTACATTATAAAACATCCAGGTTGATGAGAAGTAAACAGGAAGTTGCAAACATACGCAGATGAAATCATAATTTCAACACATTAACTTGACTAACAGACCATATTATTTCTAATTTTCATGTTGATGCGAGGAAAGTAGCTAAATGAGCATGTGAGAGGTAAGAAATGGAAACGAACGGATGTTATTGGACATTGCTTGGTTAATGATGCATAGCGTAGCGCCAGCATGGTTACAAGACTGAAAGAAGCATTATGCAGTGGTGGCGTCGGTTCGGATTTACAAGACTGAAAGAAACATTCTGCACTGGCGGCGTCGGTTCGGAAGAATTGCGAGGCTCCGGTTCGTATCTTGAACAGTTCAAAGTATAGGTGTTCGTAAGTAGGAGTACCACTGTATATCAAATCACCATTTCTCATTGTAATTAATGGAAATTCCATTACAGCGTTGCACAAGTGTATACCGTATTTTCAGACTATAAGTCGCTCCGGAGTACAAGTCGCATTTTGGGGGGCAATCTATTCGACAAAATCCAACACCAAGAACAGTCATGAACGAGCAACAACAGGCTAAACCAGGGGTGGGCAAACTTTTTGACTCGCGGGCCGAACTGGGTTCTATATTTGGACCGGAGGGCCGAACCAGGAGCAGATGGACGTAGTGTTTGTGTGAAGTAATATAAGCGACCTGTAAAGGTCATTGCATAAAAGATTTTGGCCTTTAGTAGGTAGTAAAGCATGGATATTCCAAACAAGTTTTTTGAAAACAAATGCATCTATTAACAGCAGTAAAAAAAAAAAGAAAATCACTAAAAAACTGCTATCAGTGATTCTCATAAAATACGACACTGTTATTATGAATAACAGTCTCCATCACTTCAGTGCCTGCAGGTCAGACTAGTGAAAGATGTTTATCTTATGAGATCACATCAAACGGCAAACATTCTGACCAAATGTATCATCTTGAAGAATCGGTGAAAGCATACATCCAAATAAAGTAATCAAAACGGCAACACGGTGAGGGGTATCTGAAAATCAGAGCAGAGTTTTAACTCGCAAACACCTGGTAACAGAGGTGAGGAAACGGGAAACACTTCCTTAAAATAAGCCTTAAGAACTTTACAGGTTAAGATTAGTCGCAAAGAGGTGGTGCATTAATGTCCTTGAGCATCCTGCATTGTTTTAAAATGAGAATGGTCGCTAGTTTCAATGTGTACAAATCATATTCAAAATGCATTTTTTTACAACAAACTTGAGAGCCTCCCCTTCATTTTCAGTGGGAACAGTGTTGTTGGTCTCCCTTTTTTGCTAGTGCGTCATAGTCTGGACTAAAATGTGTTGTGGCAATTCTTAGGAGAGATCCGAGGTGTTGGTCCTTTTACCTTGATCTGTGACGGGTTGATGTTGATGTGGCTGAACGTCACGTCGCGTACGTCGAGCCAAATTGGCCACTCTTTTTTAAACACTCGGCACTGTGCCCACCTTGCTTTTCCTTGGGCGACTCATTTTAATAGAAGGATTCCAGGGGAAGGTTTGTGGGTGGCTTTAGCGTAAAACTGTATCTGAAAGCTCAGCGCGCGAATTACAAGAATGCTGTCATCACAGCCCACGCTCTAAATTCGGGACTGATACAAATAGAGCGCCAGTCCGCCATGTACGTACACGCACTTGTGAGTGTGCACCGAGCTTTCTGACACGGCTTCCGGTAGTAAATGCGCAGGCGAGCGGTTCCCCATCTACTGGGGAAACGCGGTCATTGCAGGCAAAATGACCCA
Source organism: Syngnathus typhle (assembly GCF_033458585.1). Taxonomy (NCBI): domain Eukaryota; kingdom Metazoa; phylum Chordata; class Actinopteri; order Syngnathiformes; family Syngnathidae; genus Syngnathus; species Syngnathus typhle. Next base: position 21,209,976 of record NC_083739.1, on the reverse strand, counting down.
AAAAATGTTTAATAATACTATTTATTCAGGGTTGGCGGGCCGGATTAAACGGTCCCGTGGGCCGGATGTGGCCCGCGGGCCGTAGTTTGCCCACCCCTGGGCTAAACGATAGGTATGCTAACGTGACATAAACACAAACGAAGAGCTGAGAACGGCCCTGACGTAACATTCAGAGTTATTTAAAAAAACTATTACATAAATAACACGTTTATAAAACCAAACCCTTAAATCCTTCAAACTTTTCGTCCGCCGTGTCACTTAGAAACAAAGCCGCTAACGATGCCGGTAGTACGTGGGGTCCTTCGTCATCTTCGTCATCCCGTGATCAATCTTTGTCCTTTATGTAAACAACCGCCGCGCCACGCCGCGTCACGCTGCTGACGTCACTTGAAATTCAAATTACAGTAATTCCTTGCTACATCGTGGTTCGTTTATCGCGGTTTCACTCTTTTTTTAGGGGGGGAAAAAAATTGATAAAAAACACATATAAGTAAGTTATTATAAGTCGCCCCCCCCACCCAAACTATGAAAAAAAACCGCGACTTATAGTCTGAAAATTACGGTAATTGTCTTTTATTGTGTTCAACTGGTAGTGGCCAGAAAGTAAGAATTGAAGCAAACTTTAGCTTTCAGTTTTAAGGGTTCGCTGCGACCGTCTAGCGCTCTAACACCAATTTTTGCTCACTAGTCAAAGCAAAAAATTGTATCACAAAAAACTGATGATTTTGGTCACCCGTAAGTCAAGGTCCCACTGCAGTCACGTTGAGCGGAAAGGGACACTTGTACATAGCAAGGAATAATCACACAAATGATTGCCCATGTCGTTATATTATTTTAATAACTTTCAACAAATGATCACGGTCATATTCAACTTATCACTTACTACCTTGCAATATGGAACGCTTGAGTGATCAAGCCCATGTAACACACCTGCAACACGTCTCAATAAATGTTCAACTTACCAATACTATCATTTTAACTGAGCAAATGAATACATTACTTCACCGCTGTTGTATCTGATTTTATTTGAGACAAGGCTTTCAATTATACTCATAGGGAAAGATAAAACCCTGAGCAGAGAAAACTACATATTTCAAATGAGATGCTGAGTAATTTACTTGATGCTGGGGAGAAAGAGGACATTTGCTTAATGAAGCACAGCGTGTGGAGTTGGGGCAGCCAGTTTAATTTGAAAACCTTTTTCATATTAACCTTGCGAGGCAGATGGACTCATGAGAGAATACAGCTTTAAGTGCATCTTGTCAAAGCTTGCCATAATATTGAATATACATATACACATTCATATATATTATATTCAACATGGAAGAAGCAAAACTAACTCACTGGTGTCCGTGCAGGAGATGGGCACGTGCCAATTACTTTGATAAAAAAACAGCAAGCAGATCTTCTTGTGCAGATGATATAAAGTTGACCACTGCCAACAAGGCACCTGAAGACCGCCTTCAACCCCATAATGCACCCGTGTGGCAAACTCCCATCCCGCCCTACAGACAAAACAGTTGTGCCAGTCACAGGCTTTTGAAACATATTAAATATTCTAATAAAAACTATAGTGCATTAAATGAATTGATTTCCATAATCATTCAGAGGGCTCAGTGCATGCTGCTGTCATATTTATGAATGAAATACAGGGACATCCACCTCACAAATTCCGTTTGTCTTTGCCTAGGCATTAGATCAAATCTACCAAAATTGTCTTACATCACCTGTGCCACAACTTAGACCTGGATTCACTTGGTCTTGATTTTGTCTGCTTTCTGTACCAAATTATCAGTTGCACCGGGGGCATTTGAATGAAAACCTTCTGGGTCCGCTGGATATTCCAAACATAGTAAACTATAATTGCAATGGCACAAAAATGAAAATGCAGCCGTTATTACGCCGAACCCACATAGGCACAACCAAAATAGAACACTCTACCCCTCAAGCATCCATCCATATTTCTATCCGCCCATCCGTCTGTCCATACACCCATCCAGTCCACCTACCTGTCCATCCATCCATCCATCCATCCATCCATCCATCCATCCATCCATCCATCCATCCATCCATCCATCCATCCAGTCTAACCGTCCATCCATCCATCCATCCATCCATCCATCCATCCATCCATCCATCCATCCATCCATCCATCCATCCATCCATCCATTTTCTATACTGCTTTCCTATACTGCTTTTCTATACTGCTTATTCTGCTTAGGAGGCTAGAGCCTATACCAGCTGACTACGGCGAATGGCTGACTACACTATGGACTGGTCACCAGTCAGTCACAGGATACATGAGACAAAATAATTTATTTTTAACATCCACATCATTATTGAGTGGGAACTGACCACATGCTGCCTACACCAAAATGTACCATCAGTGACCTGCCACAAACAATAATATTAAATGTAAGGGGTAAAAACACCAATCAAAATGATGAAATACTACCTAGAAAGGTCAGCCATTTTGTGCTTCAACATGGCTGCTCATACATTACAATATAAAGCACCCCCACCCTTTCAGCTCTCCTATGCACTGCCTCACTTAAAATGCCAATTTATCCTGGACTCAATGCTATCAGCTCTGCCATTACTCCACATTTACAGCAGAAATCATCTTCTCATTCACTGCTTTTCCATTCCCTCCCCCCTTTCTTCCTCTCATGTTCTCATCATTTGCAACCTCGCGTTGCAGTCGTAGCCTGCTTCTACTTCTCTCCCCTCTCTTTCTTTAGAGGGTCTTGGCATCGTTCGCTCCCCGGCAGTCTAATTGGGCATTCTGCCTGAGACAAGGGCCTCATTAAGCAGTAATTACACACATGTTGTTTTCGGCAAACATCTCTATTTGGATTGCTTTGCATGGTAATTGTTCAGCGGGGACCGCTGTTTGCGATGTTTCCCTGCATGACACGTGGTGAAGCGAGAGAGGAATAAAAAGCATTTGCGAGTGTAATGATAAGATGAGGAATAAAGATAAATTAGGAACTAAAAAAAAATGCATACATAAAAGGATAATAGGGAAGACCAGAGTAGATGGCCTAAAAGGAGACCCTAAATTGAGACGGACAATAAATAACAGGCATTCAGAGTTAGAGGAAAAGTGGGTGGAGTGGTTGAGAGTGAGGAAGTAGACAGGAAAGAAAGTAGTGCAGCTAGTAAGGCCTACAATTATGTCTTCCAATTTTTGACAAAGATGAGTGTCTCAAAGATAATGAAGCCACAAGGTTGAGGAATGCTAACATATCGAGGGAAAACATGGAATAGTTACACTGCGCTAAGAATGCGACACACTGCCGGGGGCGTTTCATGGAGTCACAGGTGAGACGGAGGGCGGCTGAATGACAGATGTACAAGATGGACAATCCATAAACTCTACATAAAACCTTGGAGGCAACATCTGTTTTTAGAGAGAGAGAGAGAGAGAGAGAGAGAGAGAGAGAGAGAGAGAGAGAGAGAGAGAGAGAGGTGCTATGTAGATGTGTGTGATGCATCTAATTTTTTATTTATTTTCATCGACATCTCTGAAGTCCACTGTCACATGACTATTATTAAATTGCAAACTAATTCAACTTTTAACGCCATGTGTACCAAAAGTATCAAAAGATATGACGTAAACCCCAGATTAAATTATTCAACAAAGCACTGTAGTTAAAAATGCACTAACCAGCTGTCACATTAAAGTTTTACCTTGTATTATTATTCTTAGAACCCAGATTATTCAGCCTGCAATACAGCATTACATGAATTACAATAAAAATGTGCTTTCTTGGAAATAATTTCTTGGAATTTTCTGTTAATTGTATAAGTAGTGTTAGAGTTGAATTTTGAAAAAGTGACGTTTTTAGTCAAGAAATATTGTTTCTAAAATGAAAAAGCTTCTATTAATTTTGGTCCATTAATTTTAATAGTCCGCAAAAGATGAACAAAGGAAATTTATATTTCATAGAAAATTCTACTGGGCTGAGACAAAGTTAAGAGGCATAATGAAGGAATGGGGTATTGTGAACCAAATCCAACAATAGTTTGTATACCTTTATTTGGAACTTACTTTGCCATGATAGTGTGCATTCATGCATTTTACTGCAAAGTGAACAACAGCACAACAAACACATAACTAGTATCATAGTTTTGGAATGGTTTACAATGCCCCTAATTTGATTGATTATAATGGGACTGTTGTCTGACAGTTGTCCTCTTAACCCATTCTACATCAAAGTGGATCTTTACTGTGACAATAAAAGTGTAGAAAAACTGCAGTGTCTTACCACTCAACAAACTTTTACAACTTTTCAATGTATATAAGGCAATCTCAAACAGAATGTGTAATACTTGTGACTTTAAAAGCCTTTTCCAGCACACCAAGTCTCTAAAAATAATTCTCTCACCGAGCGGAATTAATAAGCCCAGAACAGTACACAGCCATTCTGTGAAGAAAGGGGTATGGTGGTGGTGCTGGTGTGTCGGAGGGGTGGCTGTGGTCGGAGGGTGGGGGGCTCCTCATGCAATATGCATGCCTTTTTGAGCACCCTCCTTCCTCATCTTCACACTCTTCTCTTGATTTCTCTTTCTACATCTCTCACTCGCTCCCTCCTTCTGTGTTCAATTAAGCTGCAGGAGAGACCGAACAAACCTCAATCTGAGACAATGTGCCTCTGAATTTTGATGTTTCCCAACACACACACACACACACACGATATATAAGATCGGAGGATGCACAAAAAAATACAGTAACAATGCTGCCACCACACCACGAGCAAACAATGAAGACTCACACACGCACGCACGCACACACAACACACACACATACTGTAGCCTGGCGGTGGTGTCAGGGTCATTTCTGTGGTGGGCCACATTGTAGTTACGGCTTCCCTCAGAGGGGACTGCGCATCTAAATACATTTTTAATCGTCCCCTCTTATTATTACATATACACTAGGGGTGTAAATCGCGGGTTTTGTCACGAAGAACTACGATACGATATTTGCCGATATCTTAAAGCCTGCTGCGATTCATTCACGATATATCGCGATATAGTGCTCTACGATCGATTTTTTTTTTTTTTAATACAAAATATAGAACAATATCCTGATTTATAACAATTCATACGCAAAATCAACAAGGTACTTATTTTAACACTGAACTTTGATGTCGTGTTTTTTCTTTAAATGTGCGGCGAGATTTGTGCTCCCTGAATATTTGATCACCGCATGGCAGGATTTACAAACTGCACGTGTCTTGTCCGTTGAGCCATCTTTTCTTTGGAATCCCAAGTGCTTCCAAACGAATGACTGGAAGCCTAAAAGGGAGCAAATTTCCTCGTCTTTTTGGACACTAGCCATAGCACCAGCCCAGGAGCCGCGTACTAGTTGTCGACTCCCCTTTCACGTGCAGCAACGCCGCGCACTGCTCCCTGCTCCCGGAAAGAGGAAGCAAGCAACAATGAACTGGATTTCAAAATAAAGTCGCGTCTAATGTCCGAGGTCAAACACGGCGATATAAATCGATGTTTACGTTTAGCATCGATGCCAATAAATCGTAGAGCATTATATCGATTAATCGATGTGTATCGATGAATCGTTACACCCCTAATATACACTATAAATTGATGGCTTACTCGTTTGAAATCAAATGTCAAGAAAAATTGGTTATTTAATTTCCAGTTTTTGTTAAAAGCATAGCAAAAAATAGTTTGCAAAATTTCAACATTATTATGTATTACACAAGACAATTCAAAAGTTTGGTATAGATATTAGAAAAGACCATAAAAGTTGACACATATTTTGCTTTAGCTGGCCGGACGCATCTGACTTCGAGGCCTTGGGTTTGACAACTGTACTGTAAAGAGTACAGCTCGTGGCCACGGCGTCATTTGCTCTGTTGTGTTTCGAAAAGGGAAACAGGGCTTCTTCCTGGGTGTGAAAGCATGCCACACGCACCCAAAACACACCCACATTTGACTACAGCTGGACCTGATTCGCATACAGGAAAGGCCTATGTCTGTAAATTTACTCCCTGCGACCAGTTTTAATGTCATATGCAAAAGGTCACACCGTGTTTAGGTGTACAGATCAGTTAAACCAGTGGTCCCCAACCTTTTTAGCACCACGGACCGGATTATTGTCAGCCAATATTTTCACGGACCGGTGTTTGATGACGTCACAATTTTTGCAAAGAAAATTTCTTAAAACAATTTTAGAAAATCAAAATGAAATGCATCAATCAAAAAATAGCATCAATAAATTAAAAAACCACCGACTGCACATTGTTTATTGAAGTTTTCTTTGCAAAAACCATCCGTGTTTGAACTATCCCATTTCCGCAAAACAGACCAACCACAATCTTAAACAATCTTTCCAGCCAATCATATTGCAGAACAACAACGGAAGTGCGTCACCACATAAACACTGCCGTCCCAAAACACTCTTCAACCCTTAGTTCAGTGCTTCTCAAATAGTGGGGCGCGCCCCCCTTGGGGGGCGCGGTGCTATTCCTGGGGGGGCGCGTGTGACCCTGGGGAACAGGCTTTTTTTTTGGCAGTACTAGAATAAAGTGTAATTGCGCGTTTACTACAGCAGGGGGCAGTGGCGCTCTCATTGTTACTTCTGTCACGTTTGCGACAGTGCAACATTTTACGACTTACAAGACAAGTTAGGATAGTCACGGTGGGGAGGGGGGGCGCGAATAGTTTTCTTCTTGCTAGGGGGGGGCGTAACAGAAAATAATTGAGAAGCACTGCCTTAGTTCCACGGAGGAATTCTGTATGCGAACACCACAGTATAATGTAATAATAAACGTGAATCCACTGTGTATTCCTATGCAACTTTACTTGCAGCATCCTCATAACATCACGTCAATATAACATAAGTAATGTTATGTTATGTACAAGTCACCGATTTGTAAAATCATGCCTTATTTATTCTTCCTTATGCGGCCCGGTACCAAATGATCCATAGACCGGTACCGGGGGACCCACTGAGTTAAACAACAGCAATCCTAACTTTATCAGATGAGGGACAAGATTAAGATGATTTACCGATTTTGTATCATGTTGGAAACAATTAAGGGTCTCAATTGAGCTATGTAATAACTACAACAACAAGAAAAAATACTCACTCCCTATTTAGAATGTCCCTAAAGCCTCTTCATGTGAAATGACACTCACAAAACAGCACATCCTCATTCAGAGGCTGGGGGAAAAACATTTAGAACCCACAAAAAAACAAAACATTATCGGTTTCAACCACTTCCGACACCCTCGATTTAAAAATAAAGAAGCTTGCACCTCATTCATTTGTTCATCTGTTGCAGTGGAGCAGCCACAAAGACAGAAGACTTTTAATTGCAGAGATAGCGACAGAAGTAAGGCAAGATTGAGGAGAATGCTTGTTTCTACTCTGAACTCAGGTTCGGTAAACGAATGAGCGCTCATCAGAATTGAAATCTCATCACCGATAGGACCTCAAACTATTTTAGTACAATTCAAGGTTTCAAGATGATATTTTTTATTTTTATACATACAGAAATATTTTATTTATTTAACCCACTCCCACTGAAAAAGATATGTATGTACCGTATTTTCCGGACTATAAGGCGCACCGGACTATAAGGCGCACCTTCAATGAATGGCCCATTTTAAAACTTAATCCTTATATAAAGCGCACCGGACTAAAAGGCGCACCGTTAATGCATCATGTCAGATTTTTAATCCAAATCAAATCATTCTCCATTTTATCTTTTTTATTTCAACTTCAGATGCAACAAATGACTTTATAATCACAAAATAATGATCCATAGTCTTTTTGATTCATGATTCATAGTCTTCAGCAGGCCACTTATGCTTGATTTCATGACACAATGCTTCGGGCCAGTTTGAATTTAGGAATTTAGTCCATATATAAGGCGCACTGGACTATAAGGCGGAATGTCGGCTTTTGAGAAGATTTTAGGTTTTTAGGTGCGCCTTATAGTCCGGAAAATACGGTACATTAAATAAGATATTTAACTTATAGAAGTATTTACTAATACTAGTATACTAAGTAATACTACATAACCTTTATTTGAAAAGGAGGGACTTCATGCAAAACCAAAGACTCAAGTCATTACTGCACCACATGAATAATTGTAACAAAAAATCATGTTTTCCTACCCAGTGAGAATTGGACTGCTTATCAGAATGATGAGCATGCAACAAAATGTATTTTACCCTCAGGTTCAAAACAATACAAACGTACACTGGCTACTATAAAATAGCATCCCTGTGATTGTCATAGTACCCAAAGATCACTAACCACAGCTCACGTTGTAATGTCAGAGTTGCGTGCAGTCCTTAAACAGAATTAGTCATCCCCGAACAGAGCAGACATGTTTTACCTCCCATTTTGTTAGCATTTCAATCGTCCTTTGGCGAGAAGACTTTTTTTCATAGCACTTGAACATAGGCAATAACCAAAAATGAAATGAAGCCATGACTTCTTAATGCCCCCCACTCACACACAAATATGGAGTCACACTGCAAATGCTTCCATTTGACATTTCAATTTCATTTTGACACAGAGCCACATTTATAAATATGTGCTGTTTAAAAGATGTGTTTTCAGTTCTGGTCTATTTTTACTTCATTCCAGAAACCCAGGAAGTTTGAAAGTTTTCAACTCCAATTTGGAGCTGCACTGGAACCCACCCGATATGGATTTCCAAATTAGTGTTGACTGACTTGATCAGAATGATAATGCCGAAAATGGCAGCGCACACAGACACTTAATGGTATTAATTTATATGGCTGATAGAAAAAAAAATGCAATTTATCACAACCTGGATATCCTGGGTATAATGCTACAGTATGTCGTCTCTCTGAATTTATTCAGTCAAATGTCGATTTCAAAAGATCAGGTTTGCATTTAGGATTGGCGTCAATCAGATTATCCATACACAAACAAAGCATTTATTATCTTATCGCATTTGTCAGCCATGGTTTTAGTCCCTGTGTGACTGGAACAATTTACTAGGCTTGGACAGCCTTTTTTTCCTTTTCCGTGTGCTCTGAAGCTGTGGACAAATGCTACCTTGTCTATTGAACTCTCAGCACAGTAAGCACATTGCAACCATGTCCATCTGACCAGGAGAAATAATGTGTGCTTCAAAGATATAAAAGAAAAATAACAAGACTGCACAAAGCTGCAGAGGATAATCAATAACTGCATGCTAACTAGCCGAAAGACTTGAACAGCTTCCAGAACAGCAGCATCACATGCAATGAGCTGGGCCCAGCAGGTGCACAATAGTGCTATATTTAACTACATGGGCGCCACTAGGAAGTAAAGTAGTTATCCCACCGGTCTGCCTGGCAGTTACACATTCTGAGGTGAGAATGTGTGTTTGTGTGTGTGCATACACTGCAGTATGTTGTTGAGGTTTCTCATGAGAGGATGCAAGAAACTAACTGAGGTAAACAGCGCTGAGGAGGAGATAAAGGGCAGAGTGAATGTCACATTACCCCAAGCCCTTTGCCTCAGTGAACCACAGCATCAGATAACTAACTGCAGCAAGAGGGGGAAAAAAGTCTGGTTTCCTCCATCATATAATTGGTTATCACATTGCAATCTACTGCTTGGTGCCTGTGCACAGAATAGTAAAGAAGCAAGAAAGAGTTTGACAGCTGTGGTAGTGACGACGACGATGATTACAAACACAGGGAACGCAGCTACTTTCATAAGTGTCTCAGTTTTACACTTTATAAAACAAGTAACTTTGCTCTATTCATCAACGATAACAGAAGGTATCAAACACTGTTTGTGCATTTGAACAAAAATGATGCAATATGTTCATAAATCACACTGAATGCATGATGTTGTTTGTTTCTTCTCTCCACATTAATTCCGCGTCACATTATGAATTATCAAATAAATAGTAATGTGGTTTTGAAATCACACACTTGAACTAGAATGATTGCATGTGCAACGATAGTTGCATGTCAGAAAGGTTTTTGTCAGCTGTTTTCATTAAAACTTGACATCAACATAATAGGGTCTGCAAGTCAGTGCTGCGAGGTCAAAGTTCTCCAAACAACTGGGCGGCACAAACAGGAGAGGTTTTCATGAAGTGGGTCTTAGCTAATGTATCTCACCACAGCAGTGGGCAGTCTTTTCCTAGCTGGACTGATGCCTGGAGGGGGGGCAGAGTGGAGCCTGACCCCTCGGTCACCCACACTGTACCGGGCCTGTGGTTTGAGATAGAGAGACAGAGCGAGACAGACAGACAGACAGAGACAGCAGGGAGAGGAAAGAGAGGAGCCAGAGAAGACAAAAGTGGGGAAGGAAACGACATGGTGGGGCTTTAGTTTGCAAGGTGCAACCAGTGCATTTGTAAAGGAACATGTCAAGCCAAACAACCACAACACACACACACGCACACACGCACACACACAGGCTCACAAACCTCCCAAATCCTCCACATCCTTTGCAACCCTCATTCCCAACGCGCCACGTGCAGGGGAGGAGTAATGGCATGAGACAACACAGTGCTTCCACCTTGGGGGCTGGGTGGGAGAATGGAGGTTAATGAGCTGACATACCATCCACCCAAAATACACGCCCCTCCACCCCATACCCACCATTCACTCGTTTCCCTGCGCTACTTCTCATACTGACAAGCAGACACACAAAGCCCGATAAGGCCGCGGCACTAAGCCAAGACCGTGGAAACTAAAGGTGTATGATGGAGCATTGGGTGAACTCTGCATGATGCTTGTAGCAACAACTGCATTGGAACAACTGGAAAATCAGCCAACGTCTTGTGCAATCGGATTGATCTGCAATTCTCAGGGAAGCAGGTGTGCACCTGCCCTTTGTGTTTGTTAGGCTGCAAAAACTAAACAGAATATGGCAGAACCACACTGTCAACTTAGGTAATTGTGTACATGGTTCTAGGACATTCCTTCAGCAAAATTCACAATGAAATCATTTAACAAATACAAGTTGTGATGATTAACATCTGTATCAGATCTGAATGTATTTCATCTTTGAGCTGTAAATAGCACTGTTAACAAATCCTTGCATGACGAGCAGCCGATGAGCCAAAAGCTAGCCCAAAAAGTAACCACCAAGAATCTCTAACCAAGCCAAATGGCTGATTACAAGTAGACAAAAGGCAGTCTGCGAATAGCTTCAAGCAAGCCTAATGTTTACAATTCCACAAGCAATCCTTCAAAACTTGGTAAACCTGACCACCGTAAACTATTGTTTATCAAAACTAGCTTTCAATTAGCAAAACCCAGCTACAAGCAGACATTACAGACCTAAAACAAGCCTCAGTGTTGACAAAAACTTGCTTTTATCTAACCAAAATTGCAACTACCGAGTACAATCGAAAAACTAGCTGTCCTAGATCACTGGAATCTAAATTGCATGACCAAAAAAGCAACAGCGTTCAAAGCTGACCATTATAAATGGGTAGCACTCAGTGCTGGCGTAAGGCAGATGTACGACATTTCTTTGCCAGTGAGATATCCAACGACAATCTATGAATAACATAAAGCTTTGGTATTCATACACAATGGCATGTTGTTTGCCAGGTAAACACTCCAACACAAAAGAGCGTGCAGACAGGATACAACCATCTACAAACTAGAGACTTACACCACGAGTCTTGGCACTAAAATAACATCGTTAAAAAGAACATGATCAAAAGCAGACAGAGAATTGATGAAGTCACTATGGGTTGAAAACCACAAAGAGGAATTGTTAGTTATTAGAGCTCAGTGAGACAGTCTTTGGAGTGAGTCATTTGTGGGAAGACTTATGCATTTTTAATATCCTTAAACTGAAGAGCCAGAAGAACACAAACGACATGAAATAATAAGAGGCATTTCACCTTAGCACTATCCGAGCATCTCAATTATTTACCACTAATGAATAGCCTCGGGCATTATTCTTCCTAAGTACAATATACCATCCCAGAGAGGCTGAATTGGCTCGCTGAAATACTAAAATACATTTACTCAATTATGCTCACTGTCCCTAATGCCAAGGAGACAAGCGTGTACATCCCCACCACCCCGCCTCCTTTCCAAAAGGACCATCTGCTCACAGTCAAGCAAGAGACTTCAAGGAAACATGCAGAACCACATCGGTGCTTCATTCAATAACGAACACTATTTGACAAAAATATGTAGCTAAAAACTTTTCTTTTATGTGAATTTCAGTATTTTTGTCCTCCATGTGCTGTCAACATGACCCATATATAATTGATTAATAACATTTATATGACATCATGGAGCAGATTGTTGTTACTTTGTTTTGGTAAAGTGTTGAATGATGTAATGCACAAAAGGTGTTGGCTGGAAGTATAATATGTCGTATTTTATTTCTCACCTATGCTTTGTGTGAAAAATAGTCTGTTTCTACAAGTTTTCCCTTCTTTATCAGCTATCATGCTATAGTATGCATGTTGTATACTGTTCATGTTTACTGCTTGACAGCGTTGGGAAAATATCGCAAAAATGCAATCGTTTGTGACTCCATCATTCCCAGCACTATCAGATGTGGCTTTCTAATGATCACTCCCAAGTGTAAAGAACTGCTTGATGACCTTCAGTACATAAACATCATCTCTGTGAATGTTAATAGATGTTACCATCTGCTACTTTCATCCATAGGCAACAACTTGTGCTTGTGCGCATTCATTATGTTTCATTCAGAGCTGTTAGCCTTGCTGATTACTTGTCAAAGCACTAAATACTCATGCGGTCTAAAGTTTATGAGGAAGAAAATACTGAAAATACTGTATTAAACAGAAAATGGGACTGCTACTTCTTCGTGGCCCAGAAAGACATGATGTCAGGCTGATAACCACATACACATTGCATAGTGCATTTTCTTTTCCCTCAATACAATACTTAAAAAGAATTCAATGGGATTCTCTCATCCCTACATTGTGGCATATATGAAAAGAACCCAGGCTAAAGTTAGCACACTGTATTAACAACTGATTGTCTTTAGACCGCATTTATCTTCGAGAACTGTTGAACTGTGTGTACTTTATTTAATTTCCTTCCATGTTATGTATATATTTACACCATAGCTTTCCTTGGACCTTAAGTGAGACTACCTCACTATCTAGTGTTTGCTTTCTGTGCATAACACAAAATCCACTCAGAGAAGCAAAGAGCATTGCAGTTAGGGCTGACAAGATTTGGTCATTTTCTATTTGTCAGTTTGGCTGTAACTAGACCAAAATAGAATTACATTGCTGGGATTTTGTTCCTAGACATCTTGTAAATTACAACCAGGGAATAAAAAACTAAAAAAAAAAAGAAAAAAGAGGTGGGGGGTGTAGGAGAGTTTGAAAGAAAAAAAACATACTATTTTCATTTCAACTGCTTTAGGGATTAAGGTTCAAGAAAAAATGCATTAAAATAATCCTCCATTTGCATTTTTTATCTGACAAAGGACACACGCACACACAAACACATGCACAGAGCCTCCTCCAATCCCACCTCACTTCTTCTCATCCTTCCCCACCCCCATTCTGGGTCACTGAGCACACACGCGCACACACACGCACTCACATAAACTCATATGCATGTCACACACACACTGTCATTAAATACACAACATACACAAACACGCGCACACAAACACACACACACATCGAGATCAACCTGCTGCCATCTGCTCTATGCGCTCTGTACAATCCTGGCTGAATACATTATTCACTACAATATATCACATCACATTCCCTCAATGTCATACTAGAGAGAAGTGGGCGAGGGGGCAGGGGAGGTGGTTGGGGGGTCGAATGCTTGAGAGCAAAGAGCAAAAGGAGCTATTGTATTGTAGTCAGAGAGAGAAAAAGAGTGATAGAGAAAGGCAGCACACACCAGTCGCTCTGCTTGCGTTGTCCGACACTGTCCTATTTCCTTCTTGTTTATTCCTTTCATAACAGTCCCAGTCTGGATAGTACAGCTAGATCCCAACTCCTAAATAACGTTATAGTAGCCACATAATGTTTAATACTGCTATTATTCTCTGCGGTTTTTCTTCACTTCTTTCAACTCTGTCCCCTGTCAAACCTTGTTCGGTTTGACTGCATTTTCCAATAAATATCTATCACAATCTAAGTAACCACAGAAGGAGGATATCAAACTGTCCTGTTGAACAAATGAAAAACATTCTGGTATAAAAATACATATAGATCCTCCCCACTGCCTGACCCAAAAAAAAGAGACAGTTTTGCATCATCTTGCTCTAGTTATGTCATTTGTTGAAATAAACAAGGTTAGCACAATAAGTGGGAGGAGCCAACTGAGCATATCACAAGAACTGTCAGTGCACCTCTGTAGATTAGCTCAGTGTGTGTTTTGCCACACTTTTTCTGACCATCCACCGGAAGTTTGCATGAAGTAAGCAGAGAAGAATTTACAAAGTACTTTTCTCCAGCGTTAGTAAGAGTTTCAGTGTCACAATAGTTGGAGCTCACCAGTAGTCCTGAATGACTAAGAGATGTGTACCATCTGTTAAGCGATGTTTACTGCTCATTTTTTAATTTGTAGCTTTTTTCTTCCTGTTTTTGTATCATTGCCATTGACTTGATAGGAATTTCAGTTTGTATTTGTGAACGAAATACTTTGATTAAAAGCTTTCTGACGGGTGTGCATATAAGACCATCTGTCTGGCAACAAGGAACACTGAGTGAACATGTACACGGCTATATCAGCTCCTCATGCCACGAGTGGCCATATGTTTCAGCGTGACGTGAGGTGAAATGGTGGACTGTTATTTGTGTATTACATTTTGGCAGATTTAATTAATACTATCACAATTGGCGGAGACAATTCTGTATATACTTTACAGTATAAAAACAACTTGAAGATGTCTTAATACCGTGTCTTTTGCCCAAATCATCCAAGGCACCAAACAAAATACTGTTCCAATAAATCTCAGTTAAACATGACCATTGCATTAAGTAAACAATTTCTGCTTTGTTTGTTTACATTCCCTGCTGCTCTGTACTGTTTCATACACATTTATTTGTGCCAGAGCAGTGGCACAAAACATCTGGCAAGGCCAGACTTGACTACCAACTGACCTGCTTTGCATTCACCTATTATTCAGCCCAACACTTGACTCTCTGGAGCTGATGAGTGGCAATTAACCTTGGTGCGGGAAAATCTTAAGCAATCTTTCAAATTTTACAAAATGTCACGTTGGCTAAACCTATAAAAAGGTAATATTCTTAAGTTATGCGCCTGCATTAGTATATGTCACAGTTTGAACAGGTGACAATTGGACTATTAAGAAGCATCTTGCTTGTCCAAACAGATCTTTCAAAAGGAACATGGTGTGAGGAATTCCTCTCTCCCTTACACTCATCATTTTTTCCCACCCTCCACACCTCCTCCACCCAGCTTTTCCCAGATGCTCCTGGCTCTTGTCTGTGTTTGGGCTGCGACTGTGCGGGGTCACCGCCTGCCTTGTTCTCACACGCGGAACACTAAACGTGTATGTGTGAATGTGTGTGCGTGCGTGCGTGTGCATGCGTGTGCATGTGCACGCATGTGTGTGCGTTCTTGACTGAGCAAGAGACCGCACGCATTGTACAGAAATGGTTGTGTGCGGAGCTTGTATGTGTGTGTATGTGTGCAAACGTGTCAAAAACAAGCGTGGGGATTTCTCCAAATAACAGAACCTTTTCCAGTGTGTGTGCATGTGTGTGTGTGCGTGTGCGTGTGTGTGTATGCGCGCGCGTGTTTCAAGCTCAGTGCCAGGCCTCTTTAATGAGTCTGTCAGGCGCTGTTAGCGACGGCGTGCTCCCCTGGCTCGGCGCACTCCTGCAGACACACTGTGATTAGCCGGGCCAACGGCACACCACCGGGCCAGATTAAACACTCACCATGCCGCCAGGGAGCGAACACACACAAACACGAACACACACACATGCACACACACACTTAGGCGCGCACACACAGCCTCGTCACCATTGCGCTTATTAGCGCAGCTCTGATACAGTAACATGTACTTGCCCTCCAGAGCCAGGTGTCAGGCTCGCTAGAACAGAAGACAAAAAAAGGCTGGAATCCAAACGAAACAGCAGCCTGCAGCGCTAGCAGAAGGTGCTAATATTTTGATAATCTGTCTCGATTTATTGAGTCTCCCTCCACTACTAATCTTAGTGCATCAGTTTGACAGGGCAATTCTTAATTCGGCCTTCTAGGGCTTTATTAAAACGACATGATACACTAATTATAGGTTATTAGCCTTTAATGAGTGTCCTGGATGAGCGGGCAGATATGTAATCGAGGGGCAGGCCTAAGGGCATGTCGTAATCGATTCCTCGAGAGCCTGATGAGTTTTCCAGTTTGTCCGCCAAAACGTGATATTCCAGATAAACAGAACTGATCACTAACAAAAGGACATCTTTCAGAAACATAGTACAATACGGACTAAAGTATTTTGTACTTTTTGCAACATCTAGAAGTCACAGTCTGAAGAAAATTCTGTCCAGCAATCTAAAAGGGCATTTAAGAGGTCAGACCAGTGATGCTGAACCTCAGACAGGATCTGCTGGTTCATGATCACTGTTCTGGTTTTGCTCAAAGGTGCTTGATAAGCTGGAGTGCAGTGACCAGCACATAACGATAACAGGTATCAGTATGAGGCTTATTTCTCTTATTTCAAGGTACTTGCGAAGGCTTACAATATCAGTGATCAATACCAGACATCCCCTTGTGCCCGTTCTACTATCAGAAAGTAAATGGCATGCATGGCTGACCCAACCTTTTTAGTAAGTTAGTTAAGTATATGAATGTTTCTAAGGTTTACACATATTTCACACTGACTGCGAATTGGGTCCAGTGCTTATGCCCTGAAGCCGCCATACAGAGGCCACAAGGGAAAGAAAGCAATAGAATCTGCATGTCGATTCACACTAGGTGAGGTGCAGACTGTATGCAGACCATATGCAGAGCTCAGGAAGGTGTCAATTTTTTCCATATGCTATTTGTGAATTTTCATGAAGCTGAAGAAATTACAGAAACAAAAGTGGAAGTTGGGCATATGCATTCGAGGTGGATCCGGTATTCTCCAAAATAAAAATTACAGTAACATTAAAGCAACAATAGCGTTAAACAGACCTCAAACTTATGGCGTACTAGCTTGCAGCATGTAGCGATATTAGCCTCTGGTAGCGCTACTGTTGTAATTGTGTCACACATAATATGATCAGAACATGTTCCATGTCTGGATGCATTCATTAAAATGTTTTTTGTAAAATCATTTTAAATCAAAGAGAAATATTATCTTCTGACAAACAAAGTAAAATGTGAATGATTTTCCTGACTAAAACAAGACTAAAATGTTATAGTCTACCAAACCTTGATGAAATAAAACCAACAAGAGGTTGATTCAATGCACTAAAAACTAACAAGTGCGAGTGAAACTGGACAAAAACTGAGACAAAATTTAAAAATGGCTGATATGCCATAACACAGTTAAGAAGACAAATGGAGAAAAAAAGTCCCTACAGCAAAACATTCCGTTGTGGTCGCCTTGACACTCCCCCACTCGTACCGAGTGGCCTGATTTTGCCCCTCCATGTGGCACATCATGGTTTCCCTTGTCACCACCTCGTTTCCTGCTGTCATTGCGGAGGTACAGTCAAATAGTGCAGTTACCAAATAGGTCTAACTGACACTCTCAGATGTGGTCACATCTTTTCTAAACCTCTTCATAATCTCTGTTTTTAAGACGAAAAACTTTTAGCTGCTTCACTCACAGTATGGTAATCCATACAATGGATTGTATTATGATATATGCAAGACCCACAGGATTGGCTTGGGACTAGTCCGGGTCAGCTAAAAGAGGTTCCATACACTTCAGACGTACACTTTAGAAAAAGGACAGATACTTTAGAGATACAAAATATGTACATCACAATATACTACTTTAATGTCTTCTCACCCTGAACTACATTTCACCTCCGCTTGTGCCCCATTTTAACACTTGTTTTTTTTCACTGCCTCAAACATGCACAATTGGGAAGAGCACAATGTTGTAACAGTGTTTTGCCTCTGGAGGGTAACTGTATGTTCTATTTCAAATATTCGAACGGGATGTGCATATGCTTACGAAAACCCAACACAATCCAGTTAGGAGTGTGGGCATCCTATCAAAATATAAATGAATAACTTCACCTCTAATCTTCAAATGTGCCGCATGACCTCTATCTGAGTGACTTTCCTTGCATTTAATGTTATAGAAGATGCATTGTGATTGCTTTTTATTTAGCTGAAATAGAGGCTGCACGCATATGAAGTGATTCACTCAAGCAACTGCTCTAGATCCATATTGAGATCATCCAACTTCACTAACGAGTGAGATTACTCGGGCCTTTGACAATAGTTAGCTAACTTTTGACACAATATACCCCCTAAAAAAGTTCTTAGCTCTCCAAGTACCACCATCATGATATGTGTTCAGTGCAGTTTTATTCCTAAAACGTAGGCGTAATACTTTTTGTAAGCCACTATAACATGATGCACTTTGAACATTACCACATGAATATAGGAAAATAAAAACACTGATCAAATTTATACCTAAATACAAGTTTAAAAACAAATAGCTCATGAAGTTTGAATGCCAATATATTGTAGTAGCTAAGATAAAGTTAAATACAACTGTAGGGTCGTGTTTTTTTCTGTGAAGATCAATGATCAAAGACCTTTGCCCATACAGCACTAACCTTTGACCAGTCAAGATATAGAGATGCGGGTAAAATGGCCACACCAGAGAAAATTAGCCACTCTTTGTGGCCTTTTGTGTATCACATAGACCAAAATCTGCCAGACACAATTTTAGAACAAGAGTGAAAGCCTTTTGAACCATTCACCATTCATGAAATCATTTTGTGTAACAAATAATCTGTTTAGTGGTTCCAAACATGCCCTCACTCAAAAGGTAAAACCATTATTGACGATTGATCATTTTAAGTGCATGAACCTTAAGTTCATTTCATCGTAATTCTGAATGAAATTTGTACTGGCTAATTTTGGCCAGCATCAGTGGATGATGTCCAGTTGGCCGCTGTGGGCACTTGGGACTGGCTTCCACCCCAGCTTGTGACAACCCACCCACTCCGCCACCATAACTAAATAACCCACCTTGTCAAAACACAGGGTTCTGATTATTGTTTGTAATTTGTGGAATATGAATCAGACAGGCAAATTCCACTTATTATTCTCCATCCCAGGGGGCTGCCATTTTGCCACTTGCTGTCAACTGAAAATGACATCACAGTTGCCAGGTCTCAGGTAGCAACCAATCACATCTTACTAATTTTCTGAAGCTGAGCTGTCATTGGTTGTGACCTGAGACTTGGCAACTGTGATGTCATTTTCAGGTGAACCTCTTATTTACATACAACAACAACAACCACATCATGGAGAGAATCACCACTACACCTAAATCACAGCAATGAGTTGCAATGTCTTTTGCATGAAATTATGTAAATTGAAATCAATTTGGTTAGATGAAGATGTTAAATTGGTTGGTTGTGTAAATATGAGCAGTTGTACGTATAGTATGTCTTTGTTTAGAACTGCATGAAAATGACAATGTGCATGCTTTTACGCCAAGTGCAGACCAATCTGTGTCACCAATTTAGCAGGTGAGCATTTGCTGAGCAAATACTCCCAGGCTACTTCTTTGGGCAACACATGTGACCGATCCATGATCTCCTATAGAAGCATTTTTGCAAAGAGATGATTATAGTTAATAGAATTACAAGTGTTCCACTGTCTGAAATATGGAACCTTATTATAAGGTCTCACTGCAGGCCAAACAGCGAATTGGGCTTTTGCAGTCTTAAGCGGACAAAATCCTTTCCAGATGTTTAGAAGTGGATAAAATTCTTCCTCCAAAAGACAAATATACATTGAGATTTGAAACGATAAACAATGACATGCCACAAGGCTGCTTGAAGTTCGCTGTCCTCTTTAAACTGCAGCTTGCCGCCAGTGTGACATACAGTGCCTCTTTTGTTCTGCCACTCATTGCTTAGGTTACTGTAGTGCGCTAATGCACGTAGATCGATAGCATACTTTCCATTTTAGCACATCAGCCGATGGTCGAACACCGGGTTAGAATTGATCCTGTCTTGTCGACACAAAAATGTGTTATTTCTTTCTTTCTTTGTAAAATAAACAATCTCAACCTGGCTAGAATTCATTTGCACCCTGACATTGCCATCTCTACCTTACAATGAGGCAGTGCTGCTAAAAGGTAAGTTGGCAGTGGCATATGCTGCAGATGTATGTGCAACAAAACATCAGTTCAAACAGATGAGCTTGTTTAAGTACACGTATTTTCAGCAGCTTTCCCTTTCCAAGTTGAAACATCACCCAAGCATAGATAACAGAAACAGAGAGTCATAGATGGGTTATCAAACATCTTGTTTGGGCACCAAGCACAGCCAAAGGCAAAATAAACCAAAAGACAGCAAATTTATCAATCTACACTTCTAACAAGGACGATGTTGCAGAGTCCCAATTGACTGAAACACACAGGATAGGAACTGGTGGAACTCACTCAAACAATCCATTGTAAGACAGAATGCAAGCAATGTGACTTTGTGAGAGATCCGGATTGTGTGAGTGCGTGAAATGTGTACGTGTGTGCATGTGTGTGCGTGTGTTTGTGTGTGTGTGTGCGTGCGTGCGCGTCTGTGCGTGCGTAGGCAGAATCCCTTCCTCAGAGCACAGCACAAAGTATGGAAACAAGCACAGCAGCATGTCAGTAGACCCAAGTCAATTCATTCTATTTTTTTCTATCTCTAAACTGCTGTTTTAGCAAAGATGTTTGATAAGAATGAAGCACCGCAAAATTTGTCTACTGGCTTGTAATAACGTAGTTTTGGTTCAGTTTACCTATTTGTCAGAGAGCATGTGTAGAAAACTCAAGGGTAGGCATTCTCTTTTCAGATGAAAGCTGTAGAGTTTATTTCTATCTGCTGTCCCTAAAGGCATAAAGCATTCTATTGACTATAATTTTCAAACCAAATCATGTATAAATATCAGCTGTCCAAATATAGTCATACCCAATTACGCTCCAGAAAAGAAAAAAATACAATAAAAAAACAATTGTAATGCTTCATGAAAACACATATAATAATGTAATATGATAATATGAGAAGCAAAATATGGATCCAAAAGCAGACAGGACACAGAAGTGTCAAAGTAGGAGACTATATATACGTACAGAACAAAAATACAAACCAAAACCACCTAACATGCAGTGAACAGTAGTCAGCAGCAAATTCATTTTTTTAATGCAAGGTTCTCCATTTGTTTTGTGGAATTTATGACGAATTGACATGAATAAGGCTGCACTTGTTAATGAAGTCAATGACAAACTGTGTATAACATCATGCGTTGAAATTACATTGTCTGAAGTGCCAACATAAAATCAGTTGACAGAGAGCCAGTAAAGCTCTACAGACACGTCAAATGAATGTTTATACAGTTGGTAAGTTACCTAACACCCACATGACCCGCATAGACTGTTTCATAATGGTGTCTGTTGCATAAAATAGAACTGGCATCTTTTTTGCGATTCAGAAATGAGAGCCATTATTACTATGTTATGTATTATTATTATATTATGCAAGAGATTGTCTTTTTGCAAAGCTCTGAGCCCAAACAATACAGTAGGCAGCACTAAGACCTAGATAAAACACCTTGTGTGGTAACAATATAACGGTTCGTTTTGGTTCGATGAACCAAGCAATCAGCTTGTGAAGAGAAGAGAGAAGCACTAATCTCATTACCTTTGCTTGTGGTCATGAGAGAATACTTATTTCTCCGTAGCAATGTCTGGAGGGTGATGACAAAAAATAAATAAATGAATAAAGGCAAGCCTCAGTCACACATCTCTAATTCGTTTTTCATGTAATTAAATCAGTGATATGTTGGAAAAACATGTAAACTCTGTTAGCTACTCTGGGCCATTTGCATTTTTAATCAAACAAGATTAATTCTAATAGGCAAGCTAGGCTAAGGGGATGACAGAGCAGGCCTATTGTGTGTCTGTCACACTCATTTAATTCTGTCATTATGTCCCATATCCTATTATGATAATTGGCCTTTTATTCTTAATCAACAACCAGCACAGGCGATTCAGTTATAATCTCTGATTGGTGCACTGTTCACCTTAAACATGTACAAAGGTTACCATCTTTAAAAAACAAGAACAGAGAACCCAGTGCAATGCATTGCAGTAGCTCATCCAACAAGCAAGTAAATGAGACAACAGTCGACCAAAATCCGATAATGGACTGCAGCCTCCAAAAGAGCCTAAAAACAATACTAGGCTACATTACCATATCAAAGTCAGCATTTGTAATAACATTGGATTTGTTTTTTGCTTTCTTATGTTCACTCTGGCAGCAAGAAGTCATATGTTAGTGCAATTGCCATTTAACCCACGAGTGAGTGTTGACTTTAGTTTGCTACACTGTTAACAAGAGGTTAAAGTTGTTGTTGTTTAACTAACTTTAAATGGTTTGGTAGCTTCTTTTTCTCTCGGATTTTGCTGCTGTCTGTAGTTGGAAAGTGCCAATCAGATCTGCGTAAAGTCTAGCTCTGACAGTGTCGCTCATAACAGTAGTGGCCCTTGTAGTGGCTCTCATTGGACTGTGGAAGTGTATATACAATGCAATACATATGGCTCTCTAGGATGTGTAATGTAATAATCATGCAAATAAAGGCATAATTTAGAAAGTCCATGAAAATTATACCTACTGTGTGTACAAACAACGTCATGTATTTGTTGTGTTATCTGTTTATTTATTATTTATTATTACTCTTATTATTTATAGTTTGTGCCTTCTTGTTTTTTATATCGCGTCGTTTACTTGTATATCTATCGTGTAATATGTCTTGTCACCGTGGGATAGGGAAAACGTAATTTCGATCTCTTTGTGTGTCTCGGCATGTGAAGACGTTGACAATAAAGCAGACTTTGACTTCTTCATTTGAAAGGACTTAAATACACAATTAAGTAATATATATTTTTAATGTTATCACTTTGGCTCATTGCTACAATGTGAATGTGTTTATGTCAGCTCTCCCTCTGTTAGAAACTAAAGTGATCATAGTGAAATGTGGTCATTCAATCGCTCAGAATGTACTTTAAACAAAGTCAGGAAAGTGGTGGGGGCAGAGTGGGGGGGGGGGGGGGATTCTGATGTTGTTTCAATAGAGGCCAGGCTGATGCTGTTGCCAGTCAGACATTCAATGTGTGCGCATTCTCACAAGCTTCTCTTGTGACAAATGGCATCTCAGCCTTATTGCTGCTTTTGGCTAGAATGAGTGTGGAGTATATCTCACAGTGTGCACAGATTGAGTCAGACAAGTGCAACTAGAAATATACTAATTTTCTCACTGTGGCCACCACTTTGCCTAAATCCACGTGCATTAGTGTCCTTATGAGGAGACACTTTTACGAGAAGAGGTTTTTAGAGCGATTATTGAGCTCCCAAAGGACAGATGCTAAAAGCAAAGTAGGTAAGGCCTCTCCAAACAGTTCAGTGATGAGTGTTCTGCTTTATCAAACACAGAAAGCCAAGTTCTTAACCCGCATTTACGATTTCATACCCCTAAAGCAATATGACTTTTTTACAGAACAAGAAGTTCATTGCACACAGCACAGTCGCACCAAATGAAAGGTATGTTATATATTTTACACAGTTCCTGCAGAGGGTGCTATATTCTTCCTTTCTAATATACATTTTCTATTTAATACAGGGCACTAATTAACATGCTAAATCAACATATCTAACATATATAATTTTTGTAATTACCTGAGTCCTACCTACCAACAAGTGATGACACAAAGATCAATGACTCCATTTTCTGAAGCATTTGAAGTTGCAGGTAAGCTGCAGCTTATTCCAACTGACTTAGAAGTGGGGTACAAGCTGGCCTCGATGCCACGCACGCATGAGGACAACATGCAAACTCCACACGGCAGGACCTGAGGGGAGATTTGAATTGGGGCCTCTCGTGAGGCAGACATTCTAACAACTATGCTGCCAACTGTACCAACGTGATCATTGGAAGGAATACAAATTTTCTTTTTCTGTAATTACCACATTTCAGTTGTGATTTTTTTTGTAATGACTTCTGAATTGTATTCCAGTGCAATTAAAATCATTGCCATTGGAAGATACAATGTATTATGGCACCGTACCAGAGCATGTCCTTTAGATTTCCTGGTGAACCTTTCCTTTACCACCATTAAGAGTATTTCCTATAAAACCCCACTGACTGTACACAATTTACATATGACTCACTATTATTTCCATAAAGAAGACTTATTAATTCCCGTCTCGAGTACACAGGGTGGTGTTACTATGGGCACCACGGCCTGTTCCTTTGTGGCTGGAGACAACAGCTGTCTTTACCTTTGGCAGGCAAACAGGCTCATTAAGGGCAGCCATGTTTGTTTTTGTGCCCGATACCTGGCTCTAAGCAAACATTGCCATATCTCTCCTGTGCAGCCCTTGCAGTCTCAACATTTCCTTCCCTATTGTTGGGGGGGGCTGGCACGCCAAGCCCACCATACGTTTTTTTTTTTTTGTATGGGCTGTGGCCTAGCTGCCAGTGGCTCTCAAAGAATGCACGGTTAATTGAGAAATTTTGTCAAGGTTGGTGCTGATGCAATGCTTAACTGTTGTTAGAGATGCTATGAATGTTACATGCATAATGTATGCCATTATAGCGCCTGATATTACATCTTGTCGTATATGACAAGAAAGGCCTCTTTGTTTGTAATGTGGCAAACGTGATAAAGGCGTCATTATTTGGAGCGCTCACAGTAAAAATGTCCGCTGAAAGGTTCCATTCACATATTCTCTCTTCTCCCACCACTGTCTCGAGCTTGAGTAACAAGGCAGGTTGAATTCAGAACATTTTGACAAAAAAAATCAATCTTAGAAAATAAAAATAGCATTGGCTGTGATTCCATGACTATAGATGGCAAACACGGGAACACTTAAACCCAGTAGGCATTCTCATTCTTTAATATATGTGGAAAAAGCAGACTTTTTCGCTTTTGGATAATGCACATACAGCAGTAATTGATGATTTTCATCTAGCAAATTCCAAGAGAAGTCTTCCAAAATGTACTCACTTATTTGATTTCATCTCCTTTCACCATTTGTCATGGCCAGAGTCACAATGCATTGTGAAATGAGTTCTTAATGTGGAGTAATGAGACTGTCATGGCTAGGCAGTCTCTGCTTGTTTGAGTTTGACTCATGTTGGAGATTCAATTAAATCAGCTGAAGTCAAGCTGGCCTCGGGCCAGATCGGTAATGGGTGACCTCATTCAAACAATGCTCTGACATATTGAAACAATAAGAGGAAGGGCCTTGAGCCAGTCGCAAAAGCAAACTGCACTCAGAAGCGATAAGGTAGAAAAATTACAGTGAAGTCACTAAAGTGTTTGAAAGATTCATACAGTCATTTCTATTTGGGCAGATTTTTGTTTTCTACTTTTGGTGCTTGTAAATCACGTGTCTGTACGCGAGTCATTAATATAAACAGATCTAAAGGGGACAGGACTGTGTAAAGGTGATAAAAAGCACACATAACAGATGCAAAGGAGATAAAAGGTACATGAATCATCAATATTTTCACCGCACTTAAACTTGCAAATTCAAGATCATTTTAAGTAAGAGTGACTAAACTAAACTGTAAACATATGTTAACCATTGTTCCGATGAAAATGTAAAAACAATAACAATTAAAAAACACTGTTGTCCTATTTTCATAGACAAGTTCCTGTGCGCTCAGCATAATGCAGTAGACTGACGTATCTTTATTTTCGTGCAGGAGCAAGAGCGGTTTAACATGTTTGCAAATTTGGTAGATAGCATATTCTATTGCACGCCCCGGGCACATCTGGCTATTTGGTGACCAAAGACTAGACTACGTGTGGCACAGGAGATGTCGTACGATTTTGGTGGCTTTAACAAGGTCCAGGCAGGTGAACGTCCTTGTATTTTATTCATTTTCCACACACGGACACACGATCGTGGGTAGAAGGTGATCTCCAAGTACCCATCCACGGCGGCCAACTTTACATCATCCGCAAGTGGAGCTCCTCTTGCAGTTGCTTATGAATGTATTTTGCAGGTCTCAATTCTCTGCTTCTAAATGCCTTGTCACGCACACAACCATCTCTACGCTGAGGGAAAGGGGCGAATCGCTTTGATTGGCTGGGAGTTGGCTGTGTCCCATAATGAGCACAATGGCACAAACACTCTCTTCTACCTGTATAAGTTTACAAAAAGGCCAGAAAAAAAACTGACTGCGTTTTGCGCTATAACTTACTTGCGCTGTGCACGGAATGCAAACGGGATTTGCTCATGGAGCTCATTAAAAACAAATCTTACGAGAGTAAAAATAAATTGAGTAAACACAAGCCACATTATCATTTGACCACGAGAGTTCTACTACTTTGTAATATTTCTAATAACTTGTTATTCTCTAAATCTTTCAATGCCAAATGTTCCTGTGTTTTTAATGCCTCTTGTTGAGGCTGGTCCTCTTTTGAAATAAGTGTTGCAAAACGTTCCTCAAAAATCCACCCCATTCAAATGTGCATAATGACCTTTGAAAGTTTAACCCGTAATAGCAATTTCTAAAAAAGCTCAACTTTAACACTGCCAAATAGAATTCAAACATAAGCACAGCTGGTGCATCTCTTCTGTTAGAGGTTTACTTGTCTGTTTACAAGTCTAAGGTGATTTATTTGGATGTTGAAATGTCTGGACTCGAAATCAAGACACAAACACTCCCAAGGCTTTGTAAACAGCCATCCCATTGCCAGCCCCTAACCACGCTTACCGAGCACTAACGTTGACGCCAAGGCCGAATGTCGTCGGAAAGGATTCCCGTTGTCACACACTTTGCAAGAGTGGCTATTCCTCCATTTAATCTTAATCCAAATCCATTGTCACTGTACAGCTGAGGCATTTGATGCCACATTTATCATCCATTGTGTTTGAATTTGCAGTTTGGAGAGGTGCAGGCATCCTCTGAGTGCTTTGTGAAATAAACAGAAACAAGTTTAAAAGATCAGTATGGAACATCTTGCTCTACTCACTCTTGTTTCCCTATCCACTGGGGCTAAATCAGTTACAGTAAACAGACAACAGAGTGCACGCATTCTCAGTAAGTGCATCTCATTACGCCGCATTCCCTACGGCCCTAATTCCATTAGAAATTAAAACTAGAGACAATTAGTGGCAGATTGGTCTCAGCTCGGCGCACGACAGAGTGCTTCTCAAGGCGCCGAAACGACTTAATTACAGGCTCATCTGGAAAGTGCGCCATGGAAGAGCACACGGTGACTATACAAAAAAAGGAAGCAAACTAAACATGGGTCAAAGGTAAAAAAGTAACCTTTAGAAATACTATTAACTAACTTATTGTTGAACCAAAAGAGTCCATCCCAAAAATGTTTGTTATGGACGCAAAAGCCATCATCACTACAATATAAACACAAAGCCTACATGTTTATAAAAACTCATTTTTAATAAAGAGCCAAACAAATAGAAAATTAGTAGCTTGTAGGGAAAGGTAGCCACTCGCCATAAATTCATGGATTTTGTCACAGAAGCTGTTTTATCAGAAGTAGACAATACTTCTGATATAAAGGGAGGTTCTACAATAGTCTTCTAGCAGCTGACTTTAACAAAAGCCAATGGCCGCTCTCATGAACTCAATGACTTGCTGATCTGATTGGCAGACACAACTTTCATCAAGTCCCTTATTGTCGGACAAGAGTGCTGATAATATAACCCAAACGATGACAAACTAATGAAAGGTCAAATAGTGAGTCCAAACTTGATCCCTAATGTCAGCCTGACATGCTATCTGTAGCCACATTGAATTAACACTGACACTCAAGTTTAAATAATGTTTTCATGAATTTTAAACAAAATCCTCATTTTTAAAAAACTCCCATCTTATCAGGCTCAGCATTACGTATATGCAATCATGGACAAAAAAAGAGCTATCAATGCTATCAAAAAAATTTCAGCAGAAGACAAATAACAAACTCATCTATTCCTTTCAAGGACACAAAGTACATTTGGGGGGGATATTTGAAGCAATTTTAGTTTATGTAACTATGACTACCCAGTTTGCCCTTCAAAACAGAGATGCACAGAGAGTGATTTCATTGTTCCATGTTGCTGGTGTCACGTGACACCATGTCCTATTATATTGTGATGTTGTCATAGTAGAAGAGGAAATGAAATGCCTGGAAGTTATATGCTTCATACGTGTACGTGTATGAGTGCGTGTGCAGGGAGGGTCCTGTCGGGTTCAAAATTTACCACTCTAATTGGGCAATTTGGGATTATCATTATTCTCTTAGCTTCCTCATGCCACTATTGCACCTCATGCACTGGTCCAAAAAGATGTGAGGATTTGAACACAAGCTTTCATTGATATGAATTAATTGCAAAATAAATTGCAGCATAATACTGCCTATGACATTACAGTCAGACAAAGGTAAATAACAGAATCATGTGCTAATTTCTGTCACCCTAATATGAAAATATATGTTCAAGTCATTTAAAGACAGACACACGTGCTCATTTCCAATGAAAACTATTAGTAGGTTCAAGTGTACAATTTGTGTTTCTAAATGCGCAAAAAGAGAACCAATTAGAGCTTATTCATAAGAACGTCATGAATAAAGCTGATAATTTGGTAACCATTGCCAACCATATGTACTAAGTCCATAGGAGCCATAAAACATTATGTACGTAACTCGATGCAGTTTTCCCTAACGTCTCACTTTTAAATGAAGCCTACTGGATTCTTTGTTTTGTCTGATTTGATAAAACAATCTTTCGTTAATTTCCCCATTTTGAAGCTGAGGCATAACATAGGAGTGGAAATGATTATTTGAATAATTGATAACTAATCATTTATCAAATAATTGAGCAATATTTTGATAATCTATTATTCATGAATCACCTTGTTGTTCTTTTTTCCTCACAGACAAAACTAGAACCTGAATCTTAATGAATTTATTGTTGTACATGATTTTTATTGAAATTTAAAATGACGTCCTGTTTTTGAATACACGTACAGACGAATACATTTTTTAGCAGCTTCATGGATTAATCAGCAGATAAGAACAGACAGATTAGTAAAATTAAAATAATCAATAAAAGCAGCCCTACAAGAAAATGATGCTGTACTAATCAGAATCTAACAAACAGATCCTAACGATTTAGAAAAAACAAGAAAATAATCGAATAATATTTAATTGTGTTTGAAGTTTGAAGTGATATAGTGCACTTATTTCTACTGAGATCTGATTCATAATTTGCCCCCATCGAGTAGCTAATTAAGGTTAACTAATGTAGTAGGATGCAGTGCAATCCTGCACCACACCATGGAAAATGACATTCAGAATAATAAACATTGTTAAATCAATAACTCACAACAATCTGCAGACGCGTCGCTTTAACCCGGTATACCTAGTTACGTTTTGGGGGGGGCTTAGTATACTTTGTACAAGGGGTTGGAATTGATTTTTGTTGATTAGTCATCTATGGCTTGCATTTTGAAACAACGGAGGCAACGTTGTTTCTTAACTTGACTGCAACCATCAAAGATACTGATGATTTACCAGGTTAAGAGTTGTTACCAAATTACCATGGTAATCTAGCCAGGTTAAAAGGGAGCCACCTTCATAACACTGAAAATCCTGGTTTTAGACTCAACGCAGCTCGCCAAGCCATTAATCTCGCTTCGTAGTATACTTCTCAGCTCTACATAAAATCCAAGGCTATGTGTGCTCTGTATCAAGTGCCAATGGTCATAGTAAACCTGGCGCGCTTGCCAGCGCAACCTAAATCATTCATCTGACAAATTCCACACAGCACAATGGCCACCAACGTCCTCTGACAGAATTCTGAGCGCGGTAACACACTGTAAGTGTATACAGGGTATACGATTGAATTAACTACCTGAATTATGTTTGTTTACGTGTGTACACGTGCTTTGTTGACAGGAAACCATCTCACGAGGAAGCATGAGGAGGGGCTTGTGCGAGTGACAGAATGAGAGAGGGGAAAGAAGGAGGGAGGTGCAGGGAGAAAAGGCGGAGATGGGGCGGCGGCTGGGGATTAGGGTGGAGTGCACTTTTTCAGAAGGCCAGGAAAATGACATGATCTCTAATTACCCACAAAAGCACTGTGTAACCCGAACCACAGATTAGGCGGTATTATCAGGCTTAATAAAACATGACCATCTCTCAGTTTCACTTGCTTTTCACTGCTGGCACACAAACATTTGTTGCTGCCTATGACACTGACAACGCCTATGTGGCCTCCTTCTTATGTAGCGCCAGTTAAATAGAAACAGACACTGGTATTCCTTGGATGAAAACACAAAAAAAGTGTGTTCCTTGGCTTGACTTGGCAAAAAATAACAAAATTCCCCAAAACTTTATTGTATTTTTTCTTTCAAGGAAGAGATCCAGGGCAAACATTATAAAAGTGTTGCAGCATAGATACAAAATTAAAAACAAACGAACAGTTGTTTTTAATCTTCAATTCGATGATACACAGTTGTGTGTCATTTGACCAAGAGAATGATGTTGCATTTGACTGTTTGCTGTCCACCAATGTGTGTCTGGCCGATTTCTTTTCCAGGTCAAATGACACCACTTGTTGCAAGGCAATTTTCATGAGGCACAATAATATGAGCCCCTAAGCAAATTGAACAAACATAGGTCGGTCATTGTCACTATGCTGTTTCCATGGTAGTATTGGGTTAATGAGAAAGGACAGGGAGAGAGCAACGGTTAAAACCTTAATCTTTACCATAACTAAATAAAAAATACAGATTAATCTTTTTTCTGTTAATGACATTAGTCTGAGCATTAGCATAGCGCCGATTCTATTGCATCTGCAAAGCCGGTTCATGTTACGAACTGCACTCAGGGTAACTTTTACTCTCCGTTACGTACACATTACACTGTACACTGCATTGATACCATCCATTGTGGTGTGGGATACAATTCCACATCATACACAAGCATATGTGCACAGGGAAATACAGCAACCCACACACATGAAACACACATACACAAACATATGCTGTCTTGGGTCTGGCGGGTTGTGCCAGTAAGTGCTGCTTTAGGCCAGAGATTTTTTTTTAACTGTCTACTGTGTTATTAACAAAACTATAAAAAGATCAGCTCAAGTTACCCTTTCCTGTCTGTTAACTACCCTCGCAATGGGATAGGAGGCTGCTGAAGCTTGAAAAGACCTAGAACAGTCGCTGAAAGCATGACTACATTAACCTTATGTCATTATTTCCAGAATGCTGTGTCTTTTCTTTGCAAGGTCATCACTTAACTCATCTGCATTGCTCATGACCATGTGAAAGTATAAAGCTTGACAACCCCCCCAAAAAAAAAGCTTCTTTTTTTTTTTCTTACTTTCTTGTGATATTCTCCACTCGCCGAGCCCTGTACTTCGTTTTTACTAACCTTGTTCAAGATCCTTTTTCTTTCCATAATTGCGCTTAAGCCAACTCCCATGCTTTAAACCCACTATAATAACAGTGCTGACGCCACGGTATTACAACTTCCATGTGGCAGATTTTCTCAAACACTTCTCCGGCCCTTGTAAACAATCATGAAGCGCATCATTATCTCTCCAAAAGGAGCCACAGTTGGATTCCCTGAGTTGTTCTGTGGGCTCCCGCGGACTCTGCTCCAATTTCAACCTTGCTCAGGCAATTATATCAGCCTGCTAAATATGTCAGACACAATAAAGAAGTATTCTTGACAGATCACAAAGACTTCACCCTCTCAGCGGTGAAAGAATTTCACTGTGGCTCACAAAGTGAGCATCAATTCAACTTCTGTGTGTGTGTTATCCCTTCAAACTACAGTGCAAACACTGGGGCCGATTATGTTTGTAAGGGATATTCCATTAAAAAAAAAAGAGTAAAAGAGCCTCACAACCTTGGCATGGAGCTTATAGCAGGGCCTGCTGTGTTTGCACAGGACATACCTCAGGAAGCTGAGACAACCGGGAATGTTTGTCCAGATCCCTGCCTCTTCCATTCATACATATATGCATACATGCCCAACATACACAGTACATTTTGTACATGTGTGCAGTATGGAAACTAATGTTGCCCTTCATACCGAAGGTTCTTCTCATCCAATATAACCTTTCAGATAAGCATATGCTATTATATAAGGACGGTAACAAACCATATTTGGTAACTTGGATACCATGGACCCCAATATAAGGCCATTTTTAAACGTGGCATGTAATGATTAATATGTATAATTAAAGACATAGTTTTGCAAAAATAAGAATGATCGTATAACTATATTGACGGTGGGTAAAGAACTTGTGTAGAATAGAGAGAGAGAGAGAGAGAGAGAGAGAGAGAGAGATACTTATACTATATATGTATATATATATATATATATATATATATATATATATATATATATACACACACTTATACGATATACTTTAACACCGTCACACATGGTTATGTCAGACTTGTGCAGCCATTAACGAGCATAATCAACATTTAACTAAACACCCAGGGGACTATTCTGCAGCAAGTGCTGGCATCATTTTCTTCTTTCTTCTTCAGTTGTAGGAATGAGGATGCCATTGCATAGCCCCATGGGAAGGCCCTGGCAGACTCACGTAAGCACAGCACACAATGATGCAGTCAGCAACCACAACACGTCCACTACAATACATTTCGGCAAATTCATAACATCACAGCCTTGCCGGATGCCGTCAACCCACCTGCTAATCTGGAGACAGAAAATTTGGTGATACAACAGTACACAGTACACTTGGGTGCCAGTGCCACGGCATAGTGGGTGAAAATCACCGAGTAGGTGACATGATGAGGTTACCAGTCGTAAAATAAAATCATCAAGGTGAAAACATTAAATGAAAAAGGAAGCTCTGACTGTCTTACCATGTCAGTCAATCCCAGTTTTATTGAAATAGTTTCGATAAATATTTCATTTGGTCATAGTCCCTCGTTAAAAAACCTGTGTGTTAAAGTGTGGGGAATATGATGTTGTGTCTGTTCGTGCTTGGGCTTCACGGTCACTGTGTGTCACCAGCTTTTCCACAGTGGTATGCACAGCCTTTCTCTGCACAGGGCTATGAAAGCAATTGTGATTGTGCGTCCGGAGTCAGCAAAACGCTTGAATGGCCCTGACTTACCCTAACACGCACACACACGCACACACACGCACACACACGCACACACACACTGTCCACATACTGGGCCCCTGATTACTTCAACCCATTTGACTCGCACTCATCCTTTGATTCTCACTCTTTGCCTCCCTGTCACATGCCAGAGAATTTGTCATTACCTAAAAGCGACAACAGTTTACACACGCAACATGAATACGCAACAGCCTGCCCGAGTGACGATGCATTTGTTACTTCTGCCAAGGAGGTTGCGTCTTAATGCAGTTTGTCGGCTTGACTGCGAGCAGGATAACGTCAAAACTGCTCTACCTTGACAAAACTTGACACTTATTTATATGGCTATATGCTGTGCATACTACATAAGGATGACTTGTACACAGAACAGAATGTTTCTATCGATCTACTTGATGCATGATGAGTGTGGATGAAAACCATCTTAATATGTAGCAAAAGTGACCTTTGCACCACACACACACACACGCACATACAAGCGCAAAATGCACATATGCAGACAAGGCAGTACTGTAGTTTAAGAAAA
Source organism: Syngnathus typhle (assembly GCF_033458585.1). Classification (NCBI taxonomy): domain Eukaryota; kingdom Metazoa; phylum Chordata; class Actinopteri; order Syngnathiformes; family Syngnathidae; genus Syngnathus; species Syngnathus typhle. The sequence goes on along the minus strand of NC_083739.1, from coordinate 21,176,136 downwards.
AAAAAAACAGGAGTGCGATAAGGCATTCAAATGGAGCGCATCATTCCCCAGCTTATCAGAGGCAGCGAGGACCACCAGGCAACAAAGCTTCAGCTCTTCAGTCATGTCCTATCGAGGCAGATATCAGTTGTTGGGAGGATGTATGAGCTGGGTGGGGCCTGAGTGTATAAACACCGGGCCCACTCTCTCTGCACTCTGTGCTCTCGTACTGTAGTCAGTGCCTCGCTGGAGCGGCTGGAGCAGTCACCACTGTTTGATTAAGGTATTCAAATAAAGGAGCAGACAAGGTGTTCCCTTCTCCTAGTGCAAACGAAGAGAGCCTGACAAACAGATAACCTCGTCACTGCACGTTACAATTGTACAAGTTGGGTGGGGAAGGCATCTGGTCTTTCTAAAAGTGTCTTTTTGTGCATCACATGAGTAATACATGTAAGCATGCAGCCCGTGAGGCAGCAGACAGCATTAACAAATGACACAGTTTCATATTATCCCTGCTCAAAGCTACTGTGGAGCTATTATTCCATATAAATTCTCCCAGGCTCTGCGAGAGCGCCGCAGAGATAAAAGACGTGAACGCATAGTGAAAATGAAGTGGGCACTGAAAAGTAGTGAAGTAGAAATCTTCAGGGTTATTTATAGATCTTTCTGAATCATCTCATCTTGCACTTGAAGTATCCCCCACAGTTCATTTTATGCAGCTTTTTCTTCGCACCCAATCGCAAAGCATTATAAGTAGAGTGTTGTCACTTTTCTTACCAATGACCAAAAACGAAATTACAGAAATGATTTACAAACATTTTTACAGAGGGATGGGGCACAGGAAATCATTCCATTTTGGTCCAGCCTCCAGATATATTCTTTATCAACCAGATTGGAGCGATAAACAAACAGCTAATTCAAACAAGCCTGAGGCCAGAAAAGGCGCATGTTTTGTGCTCAATATTCTTTGTTGTACCTTCTGGCTGATCACCACTGTAACACATATGCTTGTACTGACTGAAATGGGTAGGTGGGTTGCAGGGGGTAAAAAGTGGCACGCAAATAATCGTGAATAAAAGCAGCTGCGGTGCCAAAATGAGCAGTGGGACAGCGTCTGAAAGCATGGCGGTGGCACACGTGTTCGCTGTCACATAAACTTGCTAATTACTCCAAGTGGGCTTGTGGTCGCATCCACACAGCATCCAGTGAGAGTCACCAAGCACAGTGCGGATTTACAAATAAACACACTGTAAAGATGAAATACAAGCATATGCTCAGGTATTACCAATTACGCTTGCTTTCTATACGCATGTGTGAGAGAGCGAGAGAAAGACTCAGCAAGATAAGCAAAGCTAAATCTCAGCATGCTCCCCACATTGTCTTACATTAAATTTTAATTCCCTATCAAGACTATCAAATTTCCCAAATAATCCAGAAAAAAACCCACAAAATATTGTGGTGGGCTGAATATGCTCGGCAGAGACGACAGAAGTTGAATTTTTGGCTCCATAGTGGAGAAGAAAGCATTGAATCAAGATGTCAGACATGATGTTTTGATTTACAGAATTTATAACCTCACAAATACGTGTCTTTTTTTAATGAATGACAGACAACCTTGAACTTCATTGTGATTAAGATGACAAGCAAGGCATCGATTGCTATGGTAGTTTACATGCGTTATGGCACCTGCACTTGTGGCCTTACTCTGCTATTTCAGTGCTTCTGTCCGAGTCGTGTCACCACATCCAGAAGCTCTTGGCTACAGGATTATGCACTGAGCATATTCTTGGGATGTTCCTAAATCATTTCACCAATAAAAAAATAGAAGCCTATAATTTTTGAGTCCCAGACGTAAATATGTGATTGACTATGAACTGTTCCTCACTAACACCTCTCTCTTGTTTCAACTAATTACTGGAATGTTCCGTTCAGTTACACTTTCCATTGCCCACACAGTCAGTCATGCAGTTCCTAACAGGGTCATGTATCATTCTATTCACTGTAAAAGGGGGAACATCGTCTTTAGGAAAGAAAGTTCATCAGGGATCAACACGCATGATTGACCGGGTGAGTGGCAGCATTTGGTACAGGAAATTTTTGGATAATGAACTATAAACTCCCTATAGACACTTTATTAGGTACACATGCACAATGTGATTCTGTCTTTGTCAAGAGAATGAGCTTTTTAGTATCTGTAGTGGAGATGTGTGCATCAAACAGAGAACAGTATCTGTCATTGTGTCTCTCAAACTGAGCTGTAGCATCGTTCTAAAGGCATCAACGTCTTTCATGATAGTGTACCTAATGAAGTGGCCAGGGAGTCTCGAAAGTACCTGGCTTTGTTTGGCATTATGCTGAATTTGAGGTAATTAGACACAGTGCTGCTCCAACCGCGTTACAACATGTCATCTCGTTCCCCTCTCAATGGCTTTTAGTATATTACAAAACGTGTACTGTGAAATGCCAAGTGCGCACTTCGTGCCAGCACAGTATGCGGTACGTGTCGCGTTACAAAGCAATTAAGAGTACATTATTGCTCGCACAATCCATTCAAGTTATAAAGGATCAAGGAGCCCACTGTGCGTTCTTTACAGCCTTTGCTCCTTCATACTGGAGCGGGACAGCTAAATAACTAAATTGCATATTTGAGTGTGACATGACCATGGAAATGCCGACCATAAAGCTATAACACTGCAAAAGTAAAAGTTGCGCTTAACTTGAATTTACAATACCATGTAGAAAACAAAATAGGAGTTAAAGCTGTCGTGGTGTTTGGGGATAAAACAAACAAACTATAGGGAGGAAGACGGAACAAGTCAAACGCGCGCAAAACAAAAAAAGAAAAAAAGGGGAAAAAAGAAAAGCGTCGCAGGTTGGGAAGATGTTGGCGCGTGTACTCACATTCACACTCATGCATAGCGTGTTGTTTACTCATTTACCTTGTTGGAGTGATAATAGTCCAGCGAGCTCAAGCAACTTGGATCAGCGGGTAGGGAGCATGAACCCACATTGGCCGGTGGAGCAGGGTAAAATCTCACGTCCATCTCAGGTTGAGCGAGCCTGAACGCATGAAATCACTCCCAGTTTGGAATCGAACTCACTGTCGTCTCGGTGAAAACACACACGCACATACACACACACACACTAAAGCAAGAAAAGAAAGAGACAAATTGGAGAATATAAGTTGTTCTCGGTGCACTTTCCCCCTTGTTCAGTGCAGGGGCTGGTGCGCAGGGGTCCTCAGCGTGACAAATAGTCCTTCACTCCAAACACAAATGTCATGGATGCACACGTGCTGCCACAACTACTGTATGTCCGGGTATTCCACAGCAAAACAAACCTCCCAAGTTAACACTTTCTTTCTTTCTCTCTCTCACTCTCTCTCACTCTCTCCCTTTCTCTTTTTTTTAACTCCACCGCCAAACGTCAGTCTCCTCTGTGCTCTCTCACACTGGCTTTGTTATGAACGCGCACATATTCTCGCACTGGTTCCAGTGCGCAGAAGTGGTTGGACTTGCCTCTGCTATGCGACCTCTGCCGATAATACACGGGAAAGAGGAAAAGAGAAAGAAAGAGACAGGGGGAGGGGAGGGGAGATTGGTTGGCTGCCTTGGCAACCGTGTGCTCTTTTCTGCAAATGCGCACTCCCGATTAAGAGCAAATGTAGTGTATAGCTCGCGCGCGCGTATGTGTGCGTATAATGTGTGCTGCTTCTATACTGGTGTTCCATAAAGACTCCCTCCCATACGGGTCATTGTGCCAAGGCATAGTGCAGGAGGGGTACTCGCTCACTAAGTTCATTCATGTGCTCTTCCAACACATTTTGTATATATGTGTGTGAGCGAAGTACATTATTTGCACGACTTTATAAAGTAGAATTCACCTGCTGCAAGCACATTTCTCCCGTTACACACTATTGTTTAACACTAGAGTGGAACCAACACAATCCATTTTCAAGCAATTTTCCTCCCTCACATTGAAAAAAATGAAACATGAATCATTCAATTCCAAATTGTGTAATTTCTGCGTGATTTAGGGTAGAAGAGGTAGGAAGCAAAATGTATTAACAGTCAAACCTCGGTTTTCGACCACAATCCGTTCCAGAAGGCGGTTCAAGAAGCGAATCGGTCAAATTTCGAATCTATTTTCCCATTACAAATAATAGAAAAAAGTTTAATCCGTTCCGAAACAAAAACCCGCTTTTTTTCAGCATTTTTTCATTTGCGCATTTTTGTCCGATCGCGAAACTGCAGCGCACCGCCGAACGCGCAACCGTAGCGCATCGCCGACCGCGCAACTACACTGCGCTGGTCGCAATATTGTGACAGAGCCATCGCTGAAATCTAGAAAATATTTTTAAAGTCCTGATGTACTTTCCAAAATTTAAGTGGACCTAAGTGCGCAGGGAGCTTAATTCTGTCCGATTGCGCAACTGCAGCGCACCGCCGAACGCGCAATCGTAGCTCGTCGCCTACCGCGCAACTGCACCACGCTGGTCGCATTATTGTTGACAGAGCCGTCGCTGATATTTAGAAATTATTTTTAAGGTCCTGATGTACTTTCCAAAATTTAAGTGGACCTAAGTGCGCAGGGAGCTTAATTTTGTCCGATCGCGCAACTGAAGCGCACCGCCGAACGCGCAACCGCTCGTCGCCTACCGCGCAATTGCACCACGCTAGTCGCATTATTGTTGACAGAGCCGTCGCTGATATTTAGAAAATAATTTTAAAGTCCTGATGTACTTTCCAAAATTTAATTGGACCTCAGTGCGCAGGGAGTTTAATTTAGTCCGATCGGGCAATCGCAGCGCGTCGGGCGCTCACTGTCGCATTTCTTTAAGAGCGTCTTCGTGTTTTAGGAAACCGAGGTTTGACTTTATTTATTTATTTTATGTATTTTATGTATTTACTTATTTATTTTAGTTTCATATTATTAGTCGTTTAATATTATTGTCTGATGTAATTTTGTTTGTTTGTTTGTTTGTTTGTTTGTTTGTTTGTTTGTTTGTTTGTTTGTTTGTCTCTGCAGAATTCATTCGAACCCATTCGGTAGCCTCCATCTCACTTTAGTTTTAAATCTCCGATTTAACCTGAAGTACAAAGTATATATGACCTTGTTAGAATACCAAGTTATTTTTACTTCATGGTTTATTATTTTAATCATTACATTTGATCATAAAACTTAATAACCCATCCATATCTGAATGCATTTGAACGGTTCTTCAAAATGTCTTACTGTATTATTATAGAGGTGTATAGTAGTATATTGAGGACCATTCGACTTTTGTGACCTTCTCGTTTATTATTTTCATTAGAGTCCATTATTAGGATCACAATATATTTCACTGACCTTCCATCCATTTTCCTAACTGCTTGGGACAAAAGGGGTATGACTCACCATGATATGGTGTTAGAGATAATTCATAAAATTTCCATTAAACATTAGGTTCTTTGCCAAAATTATGCCAATTGTATTTGTTGATTTTGGCTACCTCTACAAATATGATACCTTGCCTAATAGACACTTAAAGCAAAGTCTATGCATTTCATTGCAAATCTCAGAGCTGCCTGAGCTGCACATATCTCGTTGTAGTAAATTTGATGCAAGACACCTTTAAATAGTACTCCAAATACAACTGCACGATAATGCACGGTAGTGTACATGCTCAAACAAATAATGGGTGAGCACAGCAGCCAGTGTAATTATGTTCAAGGAGCTTTAATTTTGTATCGCCATACAGTTGCAAATGTGTTCTGAGCAAAGCCAAAGCTGGCGGAGCTGCATCTGACAGCTCTCCAAAAGTGATGGATTGCGTACCCTTGCCCTGTGATGTGCATGCACATTTGATGTTGAAATGGTCTATCCACAACACCATTGTCTTTCAATCATGTCAAGGCAAAGTACAGGAGAGAGCACATTTTCCGTTGCCTGATTATTACTGTGCTGTACACTTTGCAGCACAATCTTCCAACTGCCGCCAGCACGCAAATGCCTTGCTCTTATGACTTTGCTCTCTTTCATTTAGCCTGTTTCTGGAAATCCTATCAAATAGTTATACAATATAGTGGAACATCTAAGGTCATACTCAATCTGTATCAACACATTCCTCCAAGATCATCCCAGGGTCAAACTGTCACCATCCTAAAACTTTCATTAACCGGAGAGGCTATTTTTAATGGACACTTGAACACTGTAAACAGTCATACAAGAGTAAGAAGTTGGCTAATGTTAATATTTTAGAGAGAATTTCCAGTTTTAAAATTGAAAGCAACATATTTTTCATTTTTAATTCCGTACCTCAGCCCACCCCACCGCCTCAAAGCGAATTGCACCACCAGATGTGCCTCTCAACTTTTAACATTGTTAAATGGCACACAAAAATAACATAAAGCCAAACACAAAGTAAACACACGGTAAAAGCGAATCTGTTTATCCTTGACCCGATGGTGCATTGATAATTAGAGGCGATTCTGCAAAAGGGGCAAATGGGTTTGTGCCCTGCTAGATCCAGCAGATGTCGCTGTGGTGTCTCACATGTTATTTAATTTCATCCATCCATCCATCCACTTATTTAATTTCATCCATCCATCCATCCATCCATCCATCCATCCATCCATCCATCCATCCATCCATCTATCCATTTTCTGTACCGCTTTTCAAGTCATAAAATCGACTAAAACTTGAAAAATTATCTATCTTTGGCTTGTCATTATATCAACACCCATCATATTTTTACATATTCATACTATGTACGATGACAATAAAAGGCATTCTGATTCTGATTGCACAGCACGCATCAGATCACGGACACAGTCCGTCTTGCCTCCAACCCACCACCTACACCCTCCGGCCCAGCACACTGAGGGTTAAACACATGGCTCGGTGCCATGGCTTCATGGGAATGGAATGTGGAGTGCTGCGTGTGCACAGCTCCTTTCCCAGCATCCTTCACTGCTCTGGCGCATGCTAATGATCAGTATTATTGAAGCACAATTGATGGGGTAGCAAGCAAACAAGAGAAACTAATTACTACTACGGCTTTATTGTCCTTTAATTACTCAAGCTCTGTGGCAATTAGCGTTGCACAAAGGCGCAGGCCTACTTTAATCTCAAGTAAAATGTGATGCAGATGAAAACATTTGGAGGATGAAAGGTAGATAAGATCATGTGGATTTCGGTCTGTTTGGCAGAAAACGGGGCTGACTTGGGTAAAGGACGGAAAAACAAAAGGATTGCTGAGGGTTGAGCTCATTTTGACCCAGAAGGAGTCATCGCAACAAGAAATAGCATATGCCAACCAGCATTAATAAAGAGCAGTACCACAAAATTGTAGCACTACAGGTATGAATTGTACTTTTTTTTAAATTTTCATCTCCTGTGATAAACAATAATAATTACAAGATAGATTTAACTAGCAGCTTCCAAGGGTGGTTAAATGCATTAGAAGTGTGACAATGGCATGATCAGAAGCTAAAGAAGCCAAGCTAATGAATGATACATGATAACTTTCGTCATCAAACATCCTGAAGTACAATCATGTTTGTGGAGCTGTACAAGCACTGCACAGAACAAACAGGAATGGTCACAGATATTGCCCCTTTTGAGCTAAGTGCCCATGGCGATGCTAAGATAGGAGGGGCAAAGGAGTCAGTGCATTCCGTGTGTGTGTGGGCGCAAGGAAAATCAAAAATGAAGTATTTGCCGGCGGATTGTGTTGTATATAGTTGTGCATATTATAAAATTACGACAAGGGAAGTGGGAATTACATTCCATTCACATTCCAAAGTTAAACACATCTCGGAGCTTATATTTCAAATGTTCTGTGTGGATAGTGCACATTTTGTCAGTGACTAAAAAATTAAAATCATGAAAATCGATTTAGAAATGAGTATGTTACAAGTGAGGGCCACCGCAAAAACTGGCGCATCGTTTTTGTAGAGGTGCAATGGCCTCGTTAGTTTATTTGGGAATTTGGCAGACAGCTCTGCACCATGCTGGGTATTCCGGTGGCTGCTCAAACTCTGTCTATTGGCGCAGGTAGTGTAATGCAATTTTGGTGAATTTGATCAGGGTGCAGGCAGACAGATTCTGAGCTCTGCGCATGTGTGGTGGATAATTCATTCAGAAAGATAACAGCATCATCGAAGAAATCAAATCAATGAAACCATACCTCTTATTATTATTATTACCGTAATTTTCGGACTATAAGTCGCACCGGAGTATAAGTCGCACCAGCCATAAAATGCCCCAAAATGTGAAAAAAAACATATATAAGTCGCTCCGGAGTATAAGTCGCATTTTGGGGGGCAATTTATTCGACAAAATCCAACACCAAGAACAGACATGAACAAGCAACAACAGGCTAAACGATACGGTATGCTAACGTGACAAACACAAACGAGGAGCTGAGAACGGGCCTGACGTAACATTCAGTTATTTAAAAAAAACTATTACATAAATAACACGTTTATAAAACCATCTGTGTCAGTCCAATTCATTAAATCCATCGATCGTCCTTTGTCAACAATGCCATGTGCCGCGCCGCAGTTCAAATTATTCCACAGGCCCATACAACAATATATAGACTATATTTTAAATAACTATCACATAAACAACAATATTATCAAACCATTTGTGTCACTCCAAATCATTAAATCCATCGATCAAATTTCTCATCCTTTATGTCATCCTGGTGACAGAGGACATGTCCAGAGGATATGGCGCTTTAAAGTGTTAATTACTTTATGTGATTTTTTCTCTCTATTTTTCATGTTTTGAATATGTTCAAGATAAAGATATCAAAGCATGTGAAGTGATCAACTATACTAAAAATAACATGTGAAGTGGTCAACTAGACTTGTAAGTAAGTGATGTGTTAATGATCAAGTAAAAATTTGTGAAAAAAAACATATATAAGTCGCCCCCCCCCAACCAAACTGTGAAAAAAAAAAGCGACTTATAGTCCGAAAATTACGGTATTATTATTATTATTACCAGACTTAGACTCAACTTTATCCATTCCTGGGGATTACTCCCTCAGAAAATTCTGCTTCCAGTAGAAAAACACAGAAAAACAGACCAAAATACGTAGAATAGTGCACATGAGAAACAAACAAAGAGTTGAGCAATAAATAAATAGAGCATTGAGTAATAAATGAAGTGTTGAGTAATAAATACATTGTCAAGTAATGAACAAGCATTGACGGTCATCCCCTGGTCCTATCGCCTCGTTCCTCCAACTAAGACGTTATGCAGTTTGAAAGCTTGAGGAACAAAAATAATATTATTATTATCTTTATTATATATTCAAAACTCCACCTATCCTCGGTACAGCTATGGGAGGATGGCAGGCAGTTTGATGACTTCAGGGACAAAGCAAATTATTATTATCTTTATTGTATATTTAAAATCCTCCACCTCGCCTCGGTACAGCTATGGGAAGATGGCGGGCACTCACAATCACAAACAATAGGGTAGGGAGGAAGTGTCCAAGAAATTACCCTCACCACCTTTACATTATCTGTCAGTAGAGATATGCTTGTACCATATTCTAATTGCGTCACGTGAACTATGCCGTGAAAGGTAAATATGATAAATGCAAATTATCCCATCATCCTAAAAACTGTCTTAAAACACAGTTTGCATCTGTATGCTCTACTGGCCTTTGAGTCTTGACAAGCTTAAAATATAAAGTACGTTTCATTCGACATTTCTTTGGTTGTTTTCGAAATTGACATACCGAGAAAATAAAGTGATGTATGTTAAGCACAACGAGAAGTTGTGCTTCTTATTTGTCATGCACCACCTGTCCGTGGTGACTATGACTGGAAAACTGAGAGCCTTCAGGGCATTTAAAACTCAATTTAACTCAGGGGCAAGATAAATGTCAAGGATTTTTCATTTACTCAGAATAATTTTATTAAATGTCAGCGGACCTCATGGCTTCAATAAATGTAGTCATGTAATGTAGAAAGTATTATTTGGCGTTTGTACAGGAGAGGGAGAGACAAAAAAATATTTTGTTTTCTATATACGTATATATATATATATATATATATATATATATATATATATATATATATATATATATATATATATATATATATATATATATATATATATATATATATATATATATATATATATATATACTATATAGTATATACTATATATTTGCATATTTGCAACCATGCTTCTAAGTTGATCATAATCAATGACGCAAGCAAATTATGCAGTATATATATCATGCATTTGATTTTAAAAAAGATACTGCATTTTCTTTGTAATTTTACAAGTGATCCTCAATATCTATTAAAAAAAAAAAGCATATTAAACAATCATTGTCCGGTCAGAATCGGTTGGTGGAATTAACAACATTTTGACAGTGAAGACTAAATTAAGTAGTCAATGCTACACATTGACTTGACTCACTGACATTGTGTCAGTGTGACAGCTGCAATCTTATCAACAGCTCACTAATTCATCACAGGTTTTCAAGTGCAACACTGCGCAAACTCCGTTTCGGGCCACCATACACTCCCTTGATGTAAAACATCAACTCCAACTCTATGACTACATTTTTTCCTCTATTGAGACTTTGCCCCCTGTAACTCTTTCATTTCACTCTTGTAGTAATCCTAAAATATCCCCTATGATGGTTTGTAGGCAAGGAGGTTGCACCTTGCATCATGGGAGCTTTTTCTTGATAAATTTCATTCTCTTCCCCATATTGCATTTTGCATTTGTCAAAATTCAAGTGGAGGAAAAGTGCTTAGACAGAATTTGATTGACATTACGTTTTAATAGTCCACCTTGCAAATCAGCATGAATTGTAATCATGGAAAATCACCACAGGGCCTCTGTGTATTGACTCTTAAGCTGGTTAAAGATGTGGAGACCTTTTATTGCAAAGCTTAGAGCAGTGGTTCTTAACCTGGGTTCGGTCGAACCCTGGAGGTTTGGTGAGTCGGTTTCAGGGGTTCGGCAGAGCCTCCACTGCAGAGGTCCGAACACACCTGATTTATATATCCGCATATCTGAACTGGTCTCGCAAAGGCAAAAGCAGAAGTCACACTGATTTGCTGGTATGTCATTTGTTGTGAATTCATGCATTGTGTTGGTGTTATTCTTTGAACAAGGTGATGTTTATTCACGGCTCATTTTGTGCACCAGTAAAAACATCTCTGTCTTGAAAAAAACAACAACAAAAAATTCACTAAAGAGGGGTTCGGTGAATGCGCATATGAAACTGGTGGGGTTCGGTACCTACAACAAGGTTAAGAACCACTGGCTTAGAGGAAGTGAAAGAGGGCTGCGGGAAGATCACGTTTCATTTAGCACTTCACTTTGAAAGATATAGTTTGGGCTTCATTTCAATTTGTTAACATTTAATGCAGAGATAATGAACAGCTATCTGTTATTAAAAAAATAAGGAGAGTGATCTGCTGTTGACCATATTGTGAGCCCACTTCCAGAATACAAGAACAATGCCATATGCATATAAAAAATCATATTATTAAAATCATTAACTCCTAGGCCTCAGATATTGTGGAAAGGTGGGATTATGTTTAAAAAAATACTTTCGAACATTCTACAGCTCAGCATTTTGGTATGATTTTTGACTGAGCCAGAGCATTTCAAACATACCCATTGGGTGACGTTTTTGGTGACAAACTAGCCATTCCAAGACAAACTAACTTGGATGTCTTCATCTTCAGGGAATTTTGTCGAGATTCTGGCAATTTAGGGATTGACCATAATCATGCTACAATTTGAGGTAATATGCATGTCCAGGTTCAGGATGCTCCGAAAAGGCGCACGTAGTATACGACAGCAAATACATGCTCAGGCCACATTTAATAACCTGCTAAACTCTATGTAAAGCAGATGTGTTGCACTGTGTGAAGCAAATGGTGGTCACTGGTTTACATCTACTGTACATATGCATATAGCGGTGGAACAAAAACCGATTTAAATCGGAACGTCTGCTTAGATTTGAAAGATTGTGTTGAATGGAGATAAGTATTGAATTGTATATAAAGTAGCCATATGGTAGTCATTGATGGCTCCTGTCAGAAGAATAGCATGTTCACCTCTTGGTAAAGCCCAACATTTTTATGGTATGGACAAAACAAAAAGAAGACAAACATACAGACTTTAGATGATTTTCTTCAGATGCCAGACAATGAAGCTTTGCAACCATGCTTCTAAGTCGATCACAATCAATGACGCAAGCAAATTATGCAGTTTATAATACTGGCATCATCTCAAACAATTTCAGTTTTACTCTGATTCAGAGACAACACATGTGGTAATCTTCACTATGCATCTTGGTAGAACAATGCATTTGCTTCTCATCTCCCTTCAAATGACTAAATGAGGCATACTTGAGCTTTATCTGGACTGAAGGACCATGCCTGCATTGGCGTCCTTCCAGGTCCTGAAGGGCTGTGAAACAAAATAGACACCCCATATAAATGTATTTGAGACCTTTTATTGGCACCAAAAAAAGCACCAATGTTGAACACTTACGATATTAAAGGGGTATTTTACCCTTATTTCATGGAGTGCCAGATGTGAACAATCTATATAGTATAGGTATTGAGAGAATACTCTGATACCGAATTCAATTCACACGGTGCATGTATATTTGTGTTAGAGAGAACTAGATGTCACACACACACACAGGAGAGATGTATTAGACAAAAGGGGAAAATGCACAATGAAGTGAAAGCACAATGAAATGAGCATTCCACTTTCATGTATGTGGCTGTTGAGTTGTGTTTTTGTATTTGCTCATTTAAAAGATGGTGTGTAGTGTCATTGCAGGTTGTTTCAGGCATGCGCTTCATGTAACCTGGCTGATATTGTCTTTGGGTCATGTGAAAATGGATGTGTATGTGTACGTAGACAAGGGAAAGAGTTAGAAAAAAAATTCAAATGCGTTGGAATTGGGCATTGAGGATCTCAAATGCTGAGTCTGTGGTTTACTGATACAGTATGAATGATTGTGACTCTTGGGATTGTTCCAGTGTATAATCTGCATTTGCAAAATGGATGCATGGATGGCACTTTGTCAACTAAAACCGAGATTGTGCATGAATGCATAGAAAATACATTTGAAAAAATACCTCTGGTTAAGTGGACCAAGCACTATGGAAAAAAAAAAAAATCTGCATTGTTTTCCTAACCTCCCCGCTTGGTAACTGTGGCTTTTCAGCAGATTGGATTGCTTTTACCAAAGGTTGAGTTAATTCTTTTGACCTAGCACATTATGTTGAAAATTGGTTTTGGGCATGCTGAAGAGCTGAAGCTGGTCATCAAAATCCCAGTCAAGGTGGCTGGCCCACCCATGAAAAATGGTTGGGTTGTATCTGGGTTGTATTCTGTATCCAAGGGAATGTTGGTTGTAAAATTTGTAATATACTGATCACCTGGTATCCCATTTTTTGTCAGCTTTAACTCATCAGTATGGTACTTCTTATCCCTTGTTGTATCAATATCTTGACCCTGGGTCAAATCATCAACCCAATACACTGGATACAAAGCAGGATTGTCTTAGTCTTTGAAGGACCCAGCGCTGGATTGGCTATTTCACACAATTTGGGTTACTTTAGACCAGGGGTGTCCAAATCTTTTACAAAGAGGGCCAAATTCAATGAGGTGAAATTCTGTGTGTGTGTGGGGGGGCGACCATTCAACTTCCTGTAGCTTTCATTTTTCACGGTGTTTGTTTCCAGTCACTGTTGTACTTTGCATGCTTCGACCGGTGATGTCTCTTCATGTTGAATTTGAAAACAGGCACAGTCTCTGTGCAAATTCGGCAGACAGTTGTTTTGGAACATATGCCAATTTCCACTTGTCTTGAAAGCGACGGCGCTCTTTGCCAACTTTCTTTTTCTTCACCAGAGTCTCCCTTTTGGAAATGGGCTGTAAAACGTCATGCAGTCAGGGGGTCATTCTGACACCTAACACGACTTTGAGAGTGCGCTTAGATTATATTTACGAAAGCGTGGCCACAGGTCTGCTGCTGTTTTCTGGTGAAATATAAAATGGCTTTTTGTACATGTGTATTTTCTGCTGAGGTCAACAGTGCTGACGGGCCACACATGATTAATTTTAAGCCAGAGGCTGCAGCCCGGTAGAAATTTGAACACAGGCTGCATTTGACCCAAAGACCGGACTTTGGATCCAGCAGTTTTGAGAATGTTGTGGAAAGGTGAAGTCAATACTCTAAAAACGGTTGGGTCAAAAATAACCCAATATGGGTTTTAAAAAAAAATAAAAAAATGAAAGAAAAAGACCGATTCAATTTTCAGGGTTATTCATTTCACCTGACAACTAACCTAAAAATGAATAAACCATAAAACAATGCCAAACAGTGGGTTGTTTTGTATATTATTCATCTGACCCAGAGTTTTAGGGTAAAATGAACCCAAAGAGTTAATGTTAGGGTTTTAGGGTGTATTTAGAGTAAATGAATGGTCAAAATAATATTCAAACATATGTGTAAGAACTGAGGATTGTGTGAGCAACATATTGTTGTAGTCCTCAAGAAGTTCCACATCAAAAGTGAATGAAGATTTTATGATTTGTATGAATGTCTCTGTGTCAGACACATGAATAAACCATGACATGAAACATAGCACTCATCACTCTATGGCAACAACGATAATCTTTCAAGCCTGATTTCAACCTTTTCTCTTATGCTTTTTACATACTCAAACACACTGATGCAGCCATTGTAAAGTAGGAGTGAATGCAACCTTTCCATTACTGGTAAACACAGACTCTGGGCAAACGTACCACCGGGGGGGTGGGATAGAGAGATCAAATCCATTAGATTTTATGGCATGGTGATGTAGATGAGATTTCCTCTCTCCAGATCAAGAAAAAGAACGCGGCCCCATAAGCACTGTCACTCCTTGCCGTGTTTAACGTGTCTCTTTGTGCACAAGCATTGCAATGGATCTTATAAGCAATTACAACCATTGGTCCATTGCATCACCGCTTGATCTCCTGATGGAACAAACCTAATCTTAATCCTGATGCATACAGAGGAGAGCGTCATAATACTATTGCTTTTCTGTTTGTGCAAATAGTAAGAGTGCAAAGGGGGGAAAAACACTCCCTGCTCTGGTAATTTGCTCCAGAGAAACACTGCAAAAAAAAAGTGCTGTGGAAATAAAAAGCTTTTTTTTTAAGGTCTGAAAGCCACAGCTGCTTGGCAAGCGCAGACTGCCTCCTTTTGTCTTTTATCTTCTTCTGTAATGCACACAGGTGCTGCTTAATTCAATTGGAGAACGTTGCCATGGTTTTACATTAGTATATTTCCATGTTACCATTTCCACTGTTGTCATGGAGATGATAGGACCTATTTGAACTGAAAGCAGTGATGGCTTTTTTATGGGGGTATTCTCTTGCTCTTCTCTCTGTCTTCTCTCCCCCTCTCTCTCTCTCGCACGCGCTCTCTCTCTCTCTCTCTCGCTCTCTCTCTCTCTCTCGCTCTCTCTCTCATCCCTCTCTCTGTCTCTCTCTCTTCCTCTCTCACATTTTACCCCTTTTTTTGTACATGCTGAAATGATGCTTACATGGCAACACATTCATGCATGCTGCACAGTTCTTTGTGCATGCTTTTTGCTATGATGCGCATATCATATTTGCACTCCAACATGTGACATTGAAAATAATATCCATTAATGTTCCAGTCGGCGTTGCCCCTCCAATCACCACTCAACCCGTACTGATTGAATCCATTTGGAATCCAAAGAGAAATCGAGTTCAGAGGAAAATGAGCGGGTTAATCAACTCCATTGGAGATGAAAATCCAAGCCACAGTGTAAAATGCAAACACTTTTTATTTACGCTAACATCTCATGCAAGACTGGGATATTCCATTTTAAAGTAATTGCATGCTTTTATCAAATCAATATTCCTCCCCGCTATTATAATTGCATCTTTCTGTCAATTTGATGCAATTCCAACAGCCAAACGTAATGCGGGTATATCCAATTTACTCTAGCAAGGCAAAGTTGATAGAACGCTTGTATTGGCTATTAAGGCTTTAAGGTTTGTTTTGTTCTTCTTGAACATGCCAGCTGAACATCTACCCTGTGCCAATTCCAAGTCACCTTGGATCTTATGGAACTCATTATTTCTGCAGTAGATGGATCACTGAAAAGTTAAGGGACTTAAGGGAAAAAAACATCAAAGTGCCTTGATATGAGAAAAAGCAAACACCTTGGCTTGAAGTTGGTTTGAAAAATGTAACAAATTGATGGTAGCGTTTCATCAACAAATGCTGATTTGAAGCAGAGTCAAATGTGGCCTATTTTTTGCTGCATTAACATAGAAGAATCATTTAGGGGGAATTTTACACCGGCACCATTTTAGATTGCTCTTCACAGTATAGGCCCAGCTTTCTCACGAACACCCCTTTATTGTCATTGCCAATACACTCTAAACTAGAAACAACTGAGATACATGCAACAATCTCATCTAATCCTTTAACACACGACAGAAGCAGTTTTAAATAATGAATAGATATTGAACATGATTAATTACTGTATTTATTGCAAGCTGGCCCCTATGGATATGAACAAAAAGTATGACACGATACGATTTGGTCATTTGACATTTTGTCATTGTGTAAAAAAACGACGTCTATAAAGAAATAGTATATAATGAATACTTCCCAACACATTGTCTTACAACCTTTTACTGCTTTCAGATCAACGACTAATAACAGTCAATATAAGTGTAAAAACATACAGATGATCTGAATAGTTCCCTTATTTATGTCAGAAAGAAAACTGAAGATCCATTGCGAAGAACCTATTTTTATTTTTTATAAACACTAAGTGACAAGATGGTTACTCTTTCTGCACACTGACAGTTCATTCCAGACTAGGGAAAATGTCAAAAATGTTTAGTCACGGCTGAGTGGAGTTAATTACCGTCCTCTAGGCTGCCTCACAACTCAGTGCCACTAATGGTCTTGAGCTACAGATAAAATTCCATTTACAGGAATGTTGCAGCCACAAGATCTGATTTGGCCAATATGAAATATTTACTTGGACGTAATTAAAGTGACAACGCTCATCACCAACTCGTACCCAGGAAGAATGAATTGCCCTGAATAGATAAAAAGCAAAACAAACACTGATGGCGATTTGGTTGAAGATGGCCTGTAAATTTACATTAGTGTGGGATTATTGTAATATTGTTATGATGGGGTAAGTGCTGATTTGAAATTGTCATGATGACCGCATAGGCTTTATATTAGAAAAAACATTCTACTCTTACTGCTTGATGTACATTCTAAAATTCTGATTTCTCTACCAATGAAAATGTGTGAGATAACAGCTTCATATGATTCAATCCCTTCTTGCTCCAAAGGCAAAATGAAATAACTGGCACTTACAGAACCCGCCCACTACGATGTCTGAATGGCAAACGAGTGATGATGGCACTGAATTAGATAACTTCATAATTCTGTTTATATTTGTGTATGTATGTGCATATATATCCATATAAATATACATAAATGTAGGAACATATAGAATCGTACATACGTACGTAGAATATGCACGCCCGCCACGATTGATAAATAAATACTATCGATTTGTGCAAAGCAAACAGCATTAGGACCCTCTGAAATGGCATCAACAAAGAGACATGCTTACGAGGCACAATTCAAGGAACCAACAACCAACCTGTGTATCCATGTGTTGCAATTCATGCAGTTGAAGTAATTGCTGGCAAATGCTGGCTGTTAGGTACAAGTGACAACAATGTCCCGTATTCTTCATATGACTGGGCTATCAAATAGTGTGGCAAAATGGAAGCCTTATATTATGAAGAAAATCCCACACTTGAGATCTCCAAATCACATGACTGTGGAAAAATGTGTTATTGCCTGATGAAACCAAGATTAAGTATTTTGGCGCATCATGCTTTGGGGCTGTTTTTCTTCAGATGACCTAAGGTGAAGGGTATTATGAACAACTGTCTATGTGTGTCTATGGTGTGATATGAAGAGGTCGGCTCAAAGAGGAAACTCTTGCAATCTGACAGATATAAAGTGATTTTGCCATACTGACAGACTCCTACCCAAAAAGAATAAATGTTGTCATATGAGCCAAAGTTGGAGCTTTGAAGGTGTGCATATGTATGCAACCAGGTTCATTGTATGTATTTTTTTTAACTGTCCAGAAGACAGGTCACAGCAATTGTGGAAAGTGTTTTGAATATTGATCTTATTATTTTTCCCCCCATCACAAAAACATCCTACTTGAGCAGGGGTGTGTAGACTTTTTATCTCCACTGTAAAAGGCGAATGTATTTTATGGGTATAATCCACTACCCATTGTTTATATAGTAACTTAATCTTCCTTTATAACATCCCATATAGTCCGAGATTACGTTGCACGATAAAAACACGCAGGAATGCAATGTTTTCATATCCATGCACAAGGACAAGTCTACATGGTTATCACAACTATCCAGGCCGTTGCACCTTCTTATGCATACATATGATCCGCCTATGCAATCTACATCACTGCAGGCAGAATTGAGCAATAAAAGCTCACTGAACATGCAAAATGGAGCGATAGTGGAGAATTGAAAGAGTCAATGAATTGAAATGACGGAAAATGCGTACAATATAAAACCACCACAAGTAAGTGCTGGGAGCAAATGAGAGAAATAATTATTTATTAATAGAAAACGGCTAAGTGATAGCGCAAGCTATTTTTGCTCTGTACCTCACTGTACCATGGGCACTTAACCTCTTCCCCAATAGAAAAAGTAAATTAGGGTGTTGGGGCTGTGGACACAAAGATCATAATAAAAGAAAAGAACCATTTCAATTCACAATTTCACAAAAGCCATGATAATGTAAAAAATGAAAATGCTTTTTTTAAGTTGCTACAGTAAATTAGTGCTGTAACCAGACTACATTACAACTATGCATATTGTTGAATTGAAATACCAGTGGCAATACCAATCAAAACCCAAGCTCTATGAATGTGTTCCAATGTGAGGTAGCTGCCTAATTTAACCTTGCGTGGAAACCAGCTTGCAACAATTCAGAGCTAACTTGCAAAGCAAGTGTGTTCACATGCATGTATCGATGAATTGCTTTACAATTGTACCCATCAGTCCTATTTGCTGAGGTCCAAATTTGCTCCCACCCCACACACAAGCAGTCACACATACAAACACTTGCATACACACTCACACAAACTGCGCACCATCTTCCTCCCCCATTCTCATCTCCCTCAGCTTGTAACCTGAATTCAGTAGCGCAGTCTACCAATCGATCACAGGGAGTCCTTTTTTTTTTCCATCTTGGCAATTTTCCTCTGAGGAAAGGGGGTATAATGTGAGCTAACAGTGTGGAAAATCAATGCTCCACTGGCATACAATAACTAGGAGTCTAGCTGGCAGGAGCATTGAGCCACTCCACATGGCCCATCCGGGGTCCCTTCCCAACGCATGCACACTCTCAGCAGTAGGTTAACAGTCTCATTCCCCAAAATCCTCTTGATTCCTAAAGTGTACGCTGGGGTGAGTCCACGCACAACTTATAAGTAGGAGGATTCCCATTGTGCATACGTACATATAAGTAAATATGTGCATGGACTCCCGCCAATGCTGCAATAATGTACATAAAGTCGTGACATTCACGACATAAATGCATATGAATTAAATTAGAAGAAAATGCATCCTAACTAATCAGGAGAAGCTTCAAGCAACAAAACAATGATCCAAACCACAAAGCCAACACAACAAAGGACTTCATCACAGGGAAAAGGTATAGGGGCTTTGACTGGTCAAGTCAATCACCGGGTCTTAACCCAGTAGAGCATGCAGTTTACCTCCCAAAGAGGAGACAGAAAAGAGAACCCCCCTGGAAACAAACAAATTAACAGAGACTGCAGTAAAGGCCTGGCCAAGTCAATGGGTCGCAGGATTGATGCAGTGTTAGCAAGTAATGGTAATGCCACCCAATGTGAAATATTATTCACTTTAAATTAATTTGATAATGTCTGTTCTAATACTTTTGCTCAACTAAAAAGTGAATGAATTCAAATAAAAGGTGTTCCGTTGTTGTTTAGCACATCTAGATGTCAGTCAGTCAGTCAGTCAGTCAGTTAGTTAGTTAGTTAGTTAGTTGGTTGGGAGGGGAGCCCACATACTCTATTACTTCATTAAAACATTTTCACAAGAAGATATTTTATGGAATTCATTTACACTTTATTAGAACATGGATGATGGAACTTACCATATGAAAAATGGTGTTTTCTGGTTTTAAACTAGAACGCTATTAGATACTAATCAACCCCAAATCTTCTGACTCATCACTTCAAGTGAGCACATGTACGTGCGAGCAATTCATGCACCACAGCACAAGTGTAAAAGAAGTTTCAGAGCCAACAATAAACTGGTTGACACATTTCATAACAGTACTGACAAATGGGTACACCGCAACGCAGGGTGCACATGTTCTGCATCTGTGTGTGCGTGTATGTGTGTCGTTTTCACTGATATTCCATTACTTCTTCAATACCACCTACACTGGCCTAGACTGGCTCCAACCTGCTGATGTTGCTTTTAGTGACAAGGACTTCTTTCAGATCTGCTTACATAAGTAAACACATGAAAACCACTTCACTTAATTAATATCTTGGAAACCTAGATAAAGCTAAACTTGCAAAAAGCAACGAGAACAAAAGCCATACAGCAAGAGCAGAATACATACGTCGTGGAAATTTCTGAATGCTCCACTAATTTGACTAAACATGGACTGTGCTCTATCCAACTACCATTGATTTTTCTTATTTTAAGAAGATGGCCTTATCTTCGCACCCTCCAAATCATTCAAATGCTAATTATTTCCCAAAATACAAACATATTCAAGTGTGATCAGTCATTAAGTCTGTGTAGTGCGAGCAAAGCAATGAATGCAAAACTGCCAGTTATATAACAATATATATAAATTAGTCTATGGCTTTTGAAAAATTTCCATTGAGAGCTAGATATATTGCACACGTAGATATGTACGTATATACTGTGGATAATGAAGTGAATCGCTGCTATCTTCATTAAGTGTGTGTAACAAAGCAAGGCTGTCATTGGGAGCCACCAGCCACAGAGCGCCGTGCCAATTACACTTTGCACGACTCCTCCCCCAAATTAGGATGAGCCAAGAAGGGAAATCATTCCTGGCATGACACGGGTCCTAATTATGCATTGAACAAATAGGGGAGAGGGGGAATCATCGACATTGTGTTGTTAATCCGCCCATAGACGGAGGGAAACAAAGCTCGCTGACAGCTTTCTGGCATGTAACAGGCCATTTTGTTATAAGGGGGAACGCGTACTAAGAAAGATTATATATAGGTGCCCAACTTGATTGTGATAAAGCAAGGTGGTCACTTCAGGATGAGATGCACTAGAAATATGGTCGCCAACGGTGACAGACAAACAGGGATGTATGTTGCGAGTTTTCAATTGCATTATTGTGTTTGAAGAGCACAACTTGAATCCTAAGAATATCCTCACTCACTCACTCACGCGCACGCACACACACACACACGCACACACACACACACACTCCTATTTTCAAGAGGCACTTGCAGCACAGTGAGAGCCCAAACACACCTCAGCGTCTGCCTCTAAATACTTTGCTTGTTATTCACACACAGCACGGAGCAAATATTACTTTAAAAGAAACTTTAGCTATGTTGTGCATCTGCAAATTTGACTTTATAGGGACTTGCAATGAAGTAGCATTACCATAAGCTTGGTGCAGTGCATGCATAATAGATTGTTGTTTTCACTCTGCATATGGTAGGAGCTGGATTCGCTTCAAAGTGCACCAAATTTGCATGATTCGATGTGAGGGATTCCGGGATTAGAGAATACCACTCCCCCCACCCCACCCTTCAGCCATAGAAAGGTATCACATTCCCACAGATGGAAGAGAACATTGAGAAAATATTGCCACTGCAATACAAAAGAGAAAAAAAAAGGGGGGGGGGGGAAGAAAAGCATAAATGCAGCAGAAAGTTTTGTGAGTTTTATCCTGCAACATATTTTTTAATGGAACTGACAAACATGAGCTATTATGAATTTTCTAGCCACGAGAGCAAGAAAGCACATACAGATGATGTTTTAAGACATTAAGTATGATTTCTTTTTCCATGTGTGAATTACTGAATAGAAAAAAAGGAGCAATATTGCTACACAGTCATTTATGTTAGGGTTAGTAATTGCATTTATGTTAGGATGGCAATCATTTTGATTTCATTGACTTGCAATAAGTATGTACTGCATAGTCTTTCACTTATTGCTATGATGACAACAGCTCATCTGCTTCAGTGGTTAACAGTACAAGATCAGCCAGGACACCTCCTGTCACACTAAAATGATTACACGTTATCGTCCAACATGGTTTTGAAATTAAAATAACCAAATAAATATTTTATTACATGCCTATTTTCCAAAATGTTCCTGTGAGAAATCTGTTATGACTTCCTTAACTAGGCTGGGCTAAGATCCAAAGCCACTTCCAAGCAATGGCTGGAATCCAGCCTCTGGGTTACACTGTGCGAAACACTATCATGCAGAGAGAGGCACAATCATGCAGAAACATCCACATCCCCCGTGGGTTTGACGCCCTAGCTATCATACCAATGCCAAAAGGTAAGCAGAGCTGCACTGTCTTCAAATTTAGTGACATGTTAATGCGCCAAACACAAAAGTAGAAAAGCCAGAAAACAGTCCTGTTTCTTTAGAATAATAAATAAATAATATGCCTTAAGTATAGTTAAAAATAGTGTAAAAGATAATTACTTAAATAAGATAGCACTCAAAGGAAAAATAGTACTGGTAAGTACCCACTGATTTGCTCAATTTCAAATACACAAAAAAGAAAATAGGAACATGCAAATTTAAATATTGCCCCAAAACATCACTTCAAAACAACATTTTTGATAAAATATCACAAACTAAGGCAAAGCCATGAACAATAAATGAGATGACATTAACTTCCGTTGATTTACAAAACAAAAAGCCCAATAGGCAAAGCAGGCAGATATTAGTAATGATATAATTATTAAGTACATCCTGTACAACCATTTCCTTCTATTGAACTGGGGGGCATGTTGAGGGCGGGGCCAATGTGGGTAGTTACTTGTTATTACCAACCTCTGACCACACAGTATAAGTTTGGTCATTACCATAAAGAAAGATCGATTCGCCATAGGCCCAACAGTACATGGGGCTAGATGGGAGAGGGCCAAACCCTAAAATCGTCCTAATTTCAGCACAACAAGATGGGGTGTGTAAAGTACACATTCATTTTTAATCCTCCGGTTCTTTGAAGGAAGCAAATGTTTTCTTTTCAGCAGTATGTGCAAATTGTGTGTCAGTGGTGAGCTTCCGCTCTAGACATTGAGTAACCTGATTATAATTTAGATCAGGATGTCAATCTGTTAAGTGAACACCCACACAAACCATGCATGTAGGATGAATAAGGCTGCAGCATAATTTTCTATAACCCCAATGACTAAGAAACAATGTCAGTCAAGATAAAGGGACACTTCCATGTACGTATATGCTTGTCTACGACAGTCTTGCTTTCAATCCTTGTTCATATGTGGTACAGAATGAGACAGATTTTAAGGACAACATTGTCACTTCGGAGAAGTATTAACATGACCACAACAGGAAAAAGAGAGAGAGGAAAAAAACATGACATAACATTAACAATTAGGGAACGTTATATGACCCTCAACAACCAAAAATATTTTGGGAGGTCACAAGAACTACATGCACCACAATTATTCAATAAAAAACAATTGACTACTACTTCTACTACTACTAATAGTAATAATAAATAACAAATAATCAATAATCAATAATCAATAATAAATCTCCTACAAAATGGCAAAGTGCATCAATCTGGCTTTCACTTCCTGATCATTTTTGGCCAAAAAAGAGATGAGAACGGCCTAAAATCTTAATTAGCCAAAGAACATCACAATAAATAACAATGAATGTCATGTCAATAACATAAACAAATGAAAAATAACAGCGAAACAGATCATTTTGCCTGTTTGAACTCATACAGGAAATGTGAGGAATGGAATTTGCTTGCAGCATTTAAAGTGCTGTAGCTTCACATTTTTAAAAATTCAGCAGGAAACTGTCTTTTTAGGAACAATGCCCTAATTGTATCTGCAAAAATGTTCCGGCAATTCTCCTCTGAAGGGAGAGAGCGAGCGAGCGAGAGAGAGAGAGAGAGAGAGCGAGAGAGAGCGAGAGAGAGAGAGAGAGAGAGAGAGAGAGAGAGAGAGAGAGAGAGAGAGAGAGAGAGAGAGAGAGAGAGAGAGAGAGAGAGAGAGAGAGAGAGAGAGAGAGAGAAAGCGGCTTCTTGAAAGATTTAGCTTGACTCTCACATTCTCTTATTCCACAAACTTTTAAATGTAATTTTTTAGAAGTTACTTTTTTCTCAATCTTTCCTTTTACTTGAAAAACAAAAGATGTTTTGGATGTGTCGTAGGAAAAGCGATGATGTCAGAGGCCAACGGGTTTTCAGAATTTTTGAAAATAATCCTTCTTTCTGCCAGATGACGTCATCCGCAGGCAAATCAAATTGCACACTTGGTTTCTTTGGGGCAGACCTTCTGTTCTTCTTGACCTTAAATGTTCAGGTTCAAATCATCAGCTGAGGTGCTTGCAAAATATTTTGGAGGATGAAGTGCCAAGTCACCAATCACAAGGCTTGCCCACACCTCTCAATTTTTCCTACGGACATCTCCTTCCAATTTCATTTCAATTAATTGCCCACTTGATGATGAAAATCGGTCATCCAACCAGGTAGTGGGTGAAAGACTAATCAAACTATCATAAATATTTGGACATTCAGCACAGCTGTTGCGATAATCATAAGTACATACAACTCAGCCACTGTACTTGAATGGATTTCTCAGGTTTCGGGTTCATAGCTAAGTATAATTTTTTTTCTCTTGAAATTTAACTCTCTCTGCTGCTCACTGCTCCCCTCTCCCCCAGGGGATGGATCAAAATCACACGGGGATGGGTTAAATGCAGAGGACAAATTTCACAACACCCAGATGTGTGTGTGACGATTATCGGGACTTTAACTTTACTTCTGTGACTTGAGCTGCAATTCTAAACAAAAGTCAGCTTTGGATCAAAACCTGGAATCTAATTACTTTAGATGTCTTTCAGTGAGCTGAAGATGAATTTCAACTCTCAATGCATACAGCAAACCTCGGGATGTGGGCGGTTTAGCATTCAACACTTTTCAGTGGAGCCTGTTTTTAGATATTTGCGGTAAAACTCACCTATTCGCAGTTCTTAAACTCTGGCAATGTGTAATATACTGAAAGAAATGGTGGCATCTTGGTGACAAGTAACTAACTGAGGGGGAGTATCTTTATTTTGTCAGGCAGAGAAAAAACATTTGTTGCCATCATTGATTTGTTTATTTCAACGTATATTGTGTATGTATATTGTATATTATCACCATTCATTATAATTTCATTTCCTGCACTGTTTTCACCCGACTTGCCGAAATGAGAAACAAGTTAAAGCAATATTTATGTCATCCAATACAAATGTTCTGGGGGTTTGGATTGGAAATTTTGAGTTTAGCTCCACGAAATGCGATACAGCATGATTTGGTATCAACTTAGTATCAAGTAAACACTTTTGCATGACTGCTGATTCTCATTTTCTCATTTGAGTTCCCCCTGCCCCTTTTTGATCATAGAAATGATGTTACTGTAGGTGGGCTGCTTAGTTTCTTATTCTACCGTTGTATAATGTGAGTGCCACTACTCTCCGGTCATTTTTTAATGTTTTTGCATTGATTATCTGCAGATGTTTCTTTGCTTTTATACTCTTTGTTTCTTTTAGTTGTGTATGCTATTTTATGTTTGTACGGTGATCTTGAGTGCCTTGAAAGGCGCCTTATAAATAAAATGTATTATTATTATTATAATTATTATTATTATTATTATTATTATTATTATTATTATTATTATTATTATTATTATAATGGGCATGATAAGAAATAAACATTGAGCTTTTTTCAGGGATGAATAACTCGTTCTTGCTTTAATTAAACTTATTGCGATGACTGCCGTTGATGTCTGTCTTTTCTTGTCCAAAGTCACTGAAACCCTTCTGATTAAATTCCACCATAATTGATTGTACTTAATAAAACGCAAGCAATTAAAGTAAAAGCCTGATAAAACGTTGGCCAACTGTCAGTCAAATCTGCAGACATGTACTGGTAAATGTGCTCCTTTCTCTTGCTGTCCGCTGTCCTCCTCGGTTTCTTTTGGCCTGTTTAAAAACAGATCAGGTTTCCGGGGGCGACCGGCAGGAGTAGATGACACTTAATCAGCTAATTGACACAAGAGACCTTTTCAATAACATTTGCCCTATCATGTTTAATCCTAAATAATTAACCAGTTGGTTTATCAGCAGTCAAACAAGCTGTAACTTACTTTTACGCACATGACAAAAAAGCAGCATGTACAGTAAGTTTAGAAATGGCTCTCTTTGGTGCATCCTTTAATCATTACGATTATGCTACTATATTAATAATTTATATATTATCTATTATAAAAATAGTAAGTGTTTGTTGTTGCCAAAGTGACCCAGGATCACTCTATTGGTGGAGCAGTTAAGACACTATTTATGACAGTGTGTTAAAATAAAATGACCCTTCACAACATTTGTGTACAGTGTCTTTAAATACTGGAGGTTCAGGGGAAAAAACACATAATTGGATATTGAATGGAAATTGAATGTCTGAGTCATTTCATGTCCTGGGCAAACAAAATATATACACCATAGGCTTTAATTTGAAAAATAACAGATTTATCAAAACTTTAACAACAACTTTTAATGGATATAGATTTTAAGCATCTCAAATGTTGAATATGTGTTCTGCCTATGACACAGCACATCTTTTCCTTTTTACCTCCTGCTTTGACTTTTTTGCGCCATGTCAAAATCTGCTTTCCAGTTGTATTATTATTGAAATTCCTCATAAATAAATACTTTTCTTTGACTGTATGTTATCTTTTAACACTCAACATGCTGTTTAATTGCGACTAAACGCCAATCTTCATCCTGGGAAAAAAATCTAAAGAAGAAAGTAACAATTCTTTAACACATTAGAAACTTTTTTTTAAATGAACACTAATTTTCTGAAATGAAAGTTGGAACGTGTGGAGGAGGGGGCAGCTAAAATGCGACCCCAATTTCATTGATCGGTTATTAATTGTCTTTGCCCATCATGTAATTACCCATCATTCAAATCATCCGGCATTGTTAATGTGCTACAAAAAGCCACAAGAATGCAGAAGACAATTCAATGGATTGCCTTTTTTTCTCCATGTCCCTTACAACAAAATTCCCAAATTACCTTCAATCTTATATTCGGGTCAGGTTAAAGAGGACTGGCCGACAAAGAAATAAGGCATATAATTTTCCAGGTTGCTTGTGTTTAACTTTGCGACAGTTACGGACTGAAGGCGTAACCGTTCCTCTCTGTCACGGAGGGGAGGGCAGGGCCACGTCTATATTGTGGCTGCAGGTCATTGTTGGCCTACAGATGAACTAAGTGACAATAATTGAGTTAAGAGGGGAAACAAATGATGTCATGAGTGCATGAAGTGGAAAGAGTCGACTGATTTATTTTCCAAAACAATACATGCCAGAGCAGATCAGTTTTATTGGGAGGTGGGGTGGAGCTTTAGTTCACTACACTTCATCTCTGTAATGCATCGAGGACTACTCCACACACTAAATCACCTTTAACTGTGATGCAGAGTCGACTACGGACTCACGAGTGCTGAAATCAAGATATTCCCATAAAGATGTGCGAGTAAAACGGAAACTGGCATCCCAATAAACTGGTGCTGCATTCAGCATAACCTAATGAAGTGAATGACCACTCAGGGTGTTACAGGATCTTTATAGTTAGGAGTTTTCAGAATGTTTTCGCCTGGTTATTTACTCAGATTGCCCTGTGGTTGGATTGTATATAAAATTACCATTGTTTTGATCAGGTCATGTTCAATAATATTACGGTAACTTCATTGGGTTCAATTCTGATTGAATGTTTTTCCTGATGAATCAAGTTTGAGCAAATTCCTATTATCTGCAGCATTGGTTCTTTTGAGCATGTCTTCCATGTGAAAGAAAGTTTGGTACTGCACAAAATCCTTAAATGAATCAAAAATGAAATTGAATTGTGAATCGAATCAGGCACTTGTGAATAAAATCAAATATTTTTTTAAAAATTTGAATGGATACCCAGCCCTGGCTCCTCCCATTCCCTTGAAAAGCAGCATGGGAGAGTCACATTTATATCATGGCGGAGGAAGAAACTAATTTGTTTGTGTCTGATGAGAGATTAAAGAGCTCAAAGTAGGTTTATGTTCAATTACAGTCACGTCATCCATACAAAAATATGGAATGCATACGGAAAAGTCAACTAGTCTATCTATTATTGCACATCACCAAGTAACTGTATACGGGTCAGAAAACATTCCTCTTTTCGCGTCATAATACAGTTAACTTATTATTACACCTGTATGTCATTGTTCTTCTGCTCGTAATCTAGGTTGGTAAAACAACACCGAATGAAAAATGAATAACAATGCTGCAGTCAAAGACTTTACACTCATATTTGTTCTTTTCAATGCAGACACTGTTCCCCTTTCAGGTCACTTTAAAACAAAATCAAATCTGTTGATCTTTTGCTCTGCAAAAAATGCATCTGTCTGAGTTTTTATTTGACACTCAGAAAAAAAAGTTTCCCTCTCTGTAGGTGTGTTCTACTGAACATGACTCGTAATCCCACACGATTTATTTGGGTCTGATAAGAGGCCGGTGACCGTGTTGACAAAGTTGCAGAGTCCTCCTTTTATTCTACTTGTAACACTTTTTTTTGAAAGTAGGGGGATTCTTAAACTCTGCTCTGAAACCAGCTTATCACCAAAGAGGCTGATATGAATAACTATGTAGCATAAACTAGACAGTTTGTTAAATATGCACTTAACTGCAACAAGAAATGCGCTCAGTGAAACTAGCTTAAAGGGATATGGTAGCTTTAGATATCACAGCCAATGATGCGCCGTGAACACAGTCACTGCCTCAGGCCAACACAGTGACTAATGCATTTAGCAGAGATTAAACAGCCTATATATTTAATGTGAAAGCCAGTCATGTTTTACAAGAAAGAAAAAATGAGAGCACTGAACTTTCTTTGACTGCATTGAGAACAGGTTATATAAACTGATCGAAGTGAGCTTTCCAAAAACATCTTCTCAAAACTCAATCTACTAACTAAATGTCATCAAAGTGTGCATTTTCTATTTCACGCAGTGCACTGTGGGGAAAGGAATGGCGCACTGTGTGTTTGTGGGATGTTGCAGTCTAATAGAGGAAAAGAATGTCCAGTCCGAGAGCTTGATCTTGGAACAACCAGCCGCAGGGACACATCCGTACTCATGTGCACTGCTTCGAATATGTACGTATTGTGTGCCTTTGCGCTTTTTGAATACCACAGAGAATTGCGTTCGTGGGTCATAAAAGGGAGGAAGGTGGGGGCCATTAGAGAGCTTTTCCAATTGGAAATGGACATAAACATATAGTTCTGAACGAGATAGAAAAGAAACCCTGGTGAAAACACCACTTGATGTCTCGAGGCTAAATTGACAACGTGCATAAAAATGGGATCGCATCTTGCAGTTTCATGGTTCATACGCCTAAAAATGAGCAGCAGCGGTATGAATATTGACTCTAGGTGTTTTCTGGTAACATGTACCAGGCGGACGCAAACAATGTTCACGTTGCATTCGAACAGGCTCATTCGCGCAGTATTTTCAGGTCAGTAGATTTCATTAGAAGTAATGGGAAGGGGGTTGGGGTGAGTCTGTGAATTATGAATGAGGAACTACTCTGCGGATGATGAGGACGATGTAGATTATGCAGCCCCGCTTTGCTGATTGTCACTCTTCAGCATGATTTCACAATTCAAAACGGCATTACAATAATAAGTGATAACAAGCACAGCCATGCGATCTTAAAAACGTTTTGTCAGAGGTGACAGCTATGGGAGGGAATGCTTTTGCAATGTGGTTTTGTGACAGTAAAATCAAGGATTCATCTGAGAGGCAAAGCACTCAACAAATGAATTGCTTCTAAATAATTTAACGGCACTGCTTATTTTCTGTATTATGACTGAATGGAAACTGTTGAGTACAATATAGTGAGTTTGGAACAAAAGGCTACAAAGTTCTCTCAAACTGTAAATAAATCTAAGATATTATTATCAATATCATAATAATCATCGTCACCTATGCTGTTTAACTCAACTGCCATAATTTAGACAAAGGTTAAATCTAAGACGCACTTGACACGCTAATCACCTCATAGAATGCGGATTGGCTAATTATTTTTGAAGGGCCAAAACTGTATCAATTTAAAATTGGACAGTCTGATTGCTCACAAGGTTAGTTGATTGGACGGCTTGGAGAAAAACAGCCTTTGCACAGTGCTTGTTGATGTAAATAAAAAAACAAAAACATATGGATCTGCCCCATGTGTTTGGACCAATTCCAAAATGGAATGCTTTTGCTTTAGCTCCCACACAACACCCATCCCCCTTGGAAAGTGGTATTTGCATAACTTTGCAGAGAGTCAGAAAAACATACAATCCACACAGAAAACATAATCACCTTTGCTTCTGGTAATAATTAACACATCGAGCTCTTTGCTATTGCATTTCAGACATGGAAAGAATGACTGAGGCTTGAAAACAGAGGATTATTCAGGAATATTTAGGGAAGTAACCTGCCAAAATCATGCATATTAAACGTGAAGCTGGAACCATTGTCAAGAATGATGTGAAACTGCAGCCTATCTTGTGAATAGTCAAAGGACAAAATATGGCTTTTTTTTGTGCTACAATAGCAGCAGGCTACCCAAAATGCTAAAAAGAAGAAATACATTGAGTAAAGACTGCTCAGTAAATTATGGATGTGTTCAAAATGCATTGTTTTATGCTTTAATATCAACAGCATTTCACTTTTTTTTTTTTTTTTTTTTTTTTTTTTTATAATTGCATGACTATTAACAAAGTTAATTCAAACACCGCGCGTATATTTACACTTGATATACAGTTGCACTTCCGGGCTCTGGAAATCTTCAGCCTTATTTTCTTTTTTTATTTCGCCTTATACATCCATTTACTTTTTGTTTGTTCAAGGTATTGTGACGAAGAATATGAACACGATCAGAATTCATTTCTTTTTGTTCAACAAGTTTCACCAACAACCACAAGGAACTACTTCTAGCATCAACTCAATGAAGAATCCAAAGAAAGGGCTGAGAGCCAGCTCGAAGGTGAAGTAGAGTGAAGTGAAAGAGGAAACTGAATGGGACAGGGTATTTCAACCATTCCTTTCCAGTGATCAATATGCGGATACTCACAAAGAGACAAACTAAAGACTCAATTTAACTCAATTCAACTCAACTTTATTCATATGGCACTTTCACAACAGCTGCTGCTATTACAAAACACATCAGATAATAGATAGATATTTACATTTAACTGTCAGTCGCAGCATCCAACGTCAGTATATACGTATATAGGATACGTATATATAAGGGCGGCTCGGCGGCGCATTGGTTAGCACGTCCGCATCACAGTTCAGAGGGTTCGGGTTCGATTAGTGTGGAGTTTGCATGTGCTCCCCGTGCCTGCGTGGATTTTCTCCAGGCACTCCGGTTTCCTCCCACATCCCAAAAACATGCTTGGTAAGCCAATTGAGCACTCCAAATTGTCCCTAGGTGTGAATGCGAGTGCGAATGGTTGTTCAGCTCTGTGTGCCCTGTGATTGGCTGGCAACCGGTTCAGGGTGTCCCCCGCCTTCTGCCCGATGACTCCTGAGATAGGCTCCAGCATGCCCGCGACCCCCGTAGGGACAAGCGGTAAAGACCATGGATTAGTTTCAGCCATGCTTTCTTAAGTTCTCGATAAAGTTGAGTAAATAGAGGTTTTATCATGATGAGTTTGACACCTGAGGGATTCATTCAATTTCCATTATTATAAACATATGATTATATCGTAGGTGTTCAACTGCACTCTGATGGTGATGCTGATGACTTTATTAGAACAGATCAAGTTATAGGCGATAAATTCAGACACTGAATCAATTCATTGTTGTCCTCATCAGTGTTGAATTCACACTGCTTGGTTTTCAGTTTGTCGCTGTGTTGTAAAAATCATCTTTTATTTTAAACACATGGAACCTACAAGCTGCATCTGCAGCATCTGATGCAATGTTACAGGTGAAAGACTCTTTTCTTCCCATTTCTACATTTTACACACACTACATGGGAGTTCTTTCAACAATTGTAAATCAAGTCCAGATGTGATGTGCACCATTTCCTGAAGTCATGATTATGAAATGTGTCAGTGAGCAGCCACCTGAGCAGGACCTTGATAAGAAATATTGGAATGCTTGAATCTTATCCTGTATACTGTTTCCTCTCTGCCATGATGGAGGAGGAGAAAGATGAAGAGGAGAAGCAAGGGAGGGAAGGGAGGGTTATGGAAAAGAGAAATGAGGTTGAGCTCTGATGAGGATGAATAGTGAAGAGAGGAGGAGGAGGAGGAGGGTGGGGTAAGAATAAAAGGGGGAAGGGACTATGAGGAGGGAAGGTAGATGGAGAGAGCGGTTGCTGAGAGGGGTCTAACTCTGGCATAAAAGTAAATTCAAATGCATTATTCATGGCGCTGTGTGTCGAAATATCATTTACGTGTGCTGTGTTGACTCATGGCTCGTAAAATGAGAAGGACATGAAAAGAAAGAAAGGAAGGGAAAGGAGGAAATAAACAACTCGAGAGGCTTCCTCCATTCATGGCCAGAAAATAATAAAAATGAGCCCTGTTGTGCTCTCTGTCAACTTATTAGGCATCAATTATTTATTGCATTTTCTTTTTACTATGCTTTCTATCTGCAGAGAATGGCTCAAGTCCGCCTTCAAAGTTTACAGGTGTAAAAAAGGGTAGGGGAGAGGCTTTAGGTACAAGGCTAATGGCGTGGGGGAGGTGGGACTGGATCACCTAACACTTGGTATTGATTCTATTTCTAACATCTAAACAGAGTATGAGGGGGGGTTCCCCCATTTTTAATCAGTCCCAGTTGTTCTTTCTTTAAGTCGTAACTTATCTGTGAAAAATCTGGGCCAAGATAATTAGCAAGAGTCAGACATAGGGTGCTGCATTTTTCTTTTTTTAAATGAAGCTGTATTGGTTAATATTCCACCCTAAGCTCTTTTGGATTCTAAAACATCATTCTAAATGTTAATTTTTCAAATTTACTTTTGTGTCATAAATGGTGGATTGGGGTAATTAAAATGTCTCCAAGGTGTTACTCAAGTGAATTACAGGACATTTTGTTTTAGTGATTAAATGTTATACTTGAGTCATTTCTGACTTTTCAGAGACTCAGATTTAACCATCAATCTAAGTGAAGTAACATGCAGGAGTATCACTCTTGTCCAAAATGCCGAAACTGAGAGCTGACTGATGAAAATTAAAGCATCTGCAGCAAAGCACTTCATGACGTTTGGCCCCTCTTTGAGACAAACAATCACATTTGGCTTGATAAATATGTTAAGCGCTGTATATATTTTATTTCCTGTATAATCAAGGTTCTCACAATTGCACAGTACTAGCCCCCGGCCTGCATTTTCTTTCCAATTGGAGTACTAGCCTTACATTGGCACCACAGCGACCCCTACAGGTGACCAGCAGGTTGATAGCTTTATGCGTCTATTGTATTAACAGTACAGTATGTACAGTAACTACAACTATGTGTAAAAAAACTCAAAAAAATAAAAATTAACAACTACAACTATGCATCCTTGCGGTTTGTAGATAAACCAAAACAAAGGACCAATAAGGCGAAACAATGCAAAGAATGTTTCTGTGACAAAATCATAGCATCCAGTAGACTTCACGTTGCATTGCAACATTCTCTTTTTCTTGTAACATTTTCTTTCTATATACAATATTAAATACCCAGATAAGGGCACCTTTGTTACTTCCGACTCAATGGATATAGATGTACCGTAAAGTCCAAACATATTTGGACAATATTTGGTTGTTGGTTTTTGCACAACAGCACAATGAATTTGAAATACAACAGCCAAGATGCGTAACTAAATTGTATTTCAGAATATTTACAAAGATATGGCATTTACAATGCAGAAATTAAAGCAACATTGACACTTCTCCGAGGAGATCCTTTGGCGGGCCTTCATTACTGCACGGCCGCCTTCACTTGCTTCCTATTTACAGATTTTGCAAACCTACCTTCCACCCTTTGACAGATGCGAAAAGCTCTGTTAGCGTGCGCCGCATAAGCAGTATGACGTATACAACAGTGTCTAGCACAAACGCCAAGGTGAATAATCTTTGCAATTATATATCAGAGCTGTCTTCATACATGCAGACTAAAGGTGTGTCTGTATGCTTGAAATGCTATTTATCTGTGTATAGCCCATGAAGGTGGAAGCATATACAACCTGCTCTACTTCTATTTTCTGATTTATAACGCCAGTGGAGAGGATCATCACAGAATCGCTTTATCTTTTCTCTTTTATTACACCACATTTGTTTTCATTTTCTTCCCAAGGTCTGGCTGGCTGAATACATCACGAATCTCCCACGGGGCAACAAGGCCAGCCTCGACACCACGGGGGAGACAATTGGATGAGGGGGAGGGATTTTGGAGCATGTTTCATCATTAAAACCATTAGCATTATCTTGACTTTGAAAACATTATTACCATGACTCTCAGTATTAGTGGGATAAGTGGACATATTGGCGGGGGCAACAGTCAAGCTTATTGGTCATAATGGCAAAAAATGTTCAAGGGACAAATGGAGAGATTAAAAATGTCAGGCTATAGGAGGAGTTGCGAAATGAAAATATAGCAATTCTGACTATACTCATTACCATTTCTCTTTTTCAATCTTGCTGTCAGCTACCATTTGGGTGATTAAGATAAGACAAGTCATTTGAGACACTTTTGAAGCCCGAGGCTAGAGTGGATAACAGAATCAGCAGTAGGGCGACTGCTAAGGGTGGAAATGATTTGGCATTTGGGTTTAGCAGAGGTCAATGACCGGTTAATGCACAATGTAATACATGATTGACTCACCGAGCCCGAGGAGGAGGGGCGATGAGGTCAAAGGGTGGAGTTCAGCCTTGTAGGAGGACAGGAGGACACAGCACGAGTCAGTGGATTATGCACGTTTGTGAGGTTTGTAGAGTGTAGACATTAAATTTTTGCAGAAATATCTATGTGACATTCCCAAGAATCCGACCATTGTCAGAATACATTTGGAACACATGAAGAGAAAATGCTTGGTACACTTCCGTTAAACTACGCAAGAGACAGTCCTAGCAAATGTGCTGCGTCGTGTCAGAAAGCTAAATCTCAACCACAGGTCATGCAGCCTCCAATAGAATAATGATCCAAAAACACATGACTATCAAAATCTAAGATCAGCTATGAGCAAAACACTGGAGTAGTCAGAAGATTCCTGATATAAATCCGATTGAACATCTGTGGAAGAAGCTGAAACATGCTGTCAGGAGCAGTTTGCTCACAACGGGGAGGCCAAAATAGCAGTCGACAGGTGCACAAGTCTCGCCGAGAGTTACAGAAATTGCCTGATTTAGCAATTGCCTCGAAAAAAAAAAACTGTTGTGCAGCAAAATAATGAGGGTAACTTCTTTTTTTGGCCAAGCCAGTTTCAGTAAGTTAACCCCCCCCCCCCCCTCAAATAGTCCTGGGCCACAATTGAAAGTAAAACCTTTTTTTAAATTATTATTGCCAGTTTTAGTCAGTATGTAGGTAGAAAAACTGTTCCAGGTGCTGACTTCAGCTTTACAGATGTCATGTCTACTGTGAAGGTGGTTTGTGTTGTAATCGTCATAATCACATTCATTACAGCCCTCTATTAGTAACGCCAGTTTTCTCTGTAATAGTTAAAGCAGATGATGAAGGTAGTCGAAAGCAGGAAGCCACAGTTTGTGCTTACTGTAGCCAACTGCCATCATCTTGATCCATTGTGCATTATGAAAGTGTTTCAGACCCTGATCAATACATTTAAAATTCAAAATATTTTCATTCAAAGTATGAAGCGCCCCCATTCTCTGTATCATTCCCATTGCAGCGTTGACGGCCAGCACTGAAACTGATAGCATCTACATCATTTCAAGGACATACAATATCACCCATGAGCCAAGCCTCCGTACATGAATACATAGAGGAAAGGTTTCCAGCTACAATTTTCCATAATTGAATTCCCAAGGACATGAGAGGGGGCGGGGCATGGGGGGGGGGGGGGGGGGGGAATAGAAAAGGTTGAAAGGAAGGAGCACAAATGATACAGTCCAAAGGTTCTGTGTGATGAGTACACAATAGAAAATCCCACAAAGACCTCAAGACCATTCAATCATTATATAGTATTCAGCCATAGAATAAGACATAAGACACCTTGGAAGAGTCGGGTATGTTACAACAGATAATAGAATCAGCCTTAAAAAATTCCTTTAAAAAGAAACAGCAGTGGTTACAGATCGCGCAATAAGCAATGCATCCAAATTGCATGGCCTTCATTCCCCTGGGGGTAAAATGACTCGTCTGCTCACTGCACTGACTATAATAACCTAGTAGACTGAGCCTATTTGATGGTTTGGTGGTACCTGTCAATCAAATCAAATGCAGCCCGAATAAATTTGCATAGTTACACTGCAATGAAACATCTGGAGGATTATGCAGTTGCGGTTCAGGACAACACATCACTACTACCAGACACTGATAATGAGAAATCTAAGATTGTTATTTTAAAATGTCATTTATATTTTGTTTGTTTTGCATCGCATTATAAAACTGAAATGAAAATTTGTGAAATACGTTTGGAAATATGCAAGTGATGGTGCTGAAATAGACAGTCCTCTGGTTTTGAGTGGAACCTTTTCTATTTCAGGTCGGCATCGGGCTTATTGATACAACAGCGCTCTCTGCTGGTTGATGATGGGAACATACAGCCATGGATTATGCCACGCTGAAACGAATGATCACTTATGCTCCAAATACGTGTTGTGTTAAAGTCGTTAACACATCCGCCTTACAGTGCTGAGGTTATACCTTCGACCAGTCCGGGTTGCGCCCTG
Organism: Syngnathus typhle; assembly: GCF_033458585.1. Lineage (NCBI taxonomy): Eukaryota > Metazoa > Chordata > Actinopteri > Syngnathiformes > Syngnathidae > Syngnathus > Syngnathus typhle. The sequence goes on along the minus strand of NC_083739.1, from coordinate 21,138,839 downwards.
CCTGTGTCCCAAAGTTAGCTGGAAAAAAAACTTCAGCTCGACTGCCACATTGGCAAGAACAAACAGTATAGAAAACGGCTGGATGGAAGGTCAACAACACTGCCCATTGATTTTTATTTATTAATTTTCTTACATGCACATTGACAAGTCACTTCATTAAGTACACTGACATAACTCTAATGGGATCCGATTCGAAATTGATCAACAATACTCAAATAGGATGTTCTCAGAGGGTGAAGGCCACTACGCTAAGAGTTTCACATAGCAAAGACAGCAGTGGATGCTCTTGGAAATTTAAATAATAATAATAATTTAAACACGTACTGTGAATTTTGCCATTCTGTTCCTTGTTAAAGAAAAAGCAAATTGTGCAAAAATAACTCTTTCAAAGCTTAAAGTTAGTGGAAATGATTTCAGCTGTAAAGCTTAGTGTGCATTTTAGGTTTATCCTGAAATTTTACACGGTAGTTTAAGCATAGCCCAATGGTTCCCAAACTTTTGCAGGCTGGCGCCCCCTTGGCTCCCCAGTGAATTCCTAGCGCCCCCCCACAGACACATATGGAAACAAACACCTCTTTCTTGATATTTGGTATGCTGCAATTTGAAAAGAGAAAGGTTAAACACAAATGTGTATTTCACAAATAAAACCCAATTTAGTAAACCAATTTATTTTTTAGCAGTTTTAACTGTTTCAGCAACATAGGATGGTAAATAAACATCACCAGTAACCTTCATTGTCTCACACTTAATATTAATGGGATGGATGTGCTTGGTGCAGGGACATAAGCTTCTCAACATCAGGCTGGAACTCATTAAGAAGAAGTCGTAGATCCCCGCGGTCAGTAATTTTCTGTCGGTTTCTTTGCTTGGAAAGAAGCAAGGCGACTGCACTGAAGCCCCGTTCTACTAAATATGATGTTGGGAAGGCACTCGTCCTGCTGCACGTGTTGTGTACAAATCGTCAAACAAACGTCGACTTCGGACTGCCGGCCCCCTACCGCCCCTTTCTTCCTCACCGCCCCCCCAGATCTTTCCACCGCCCCCAGGGTGGCGGTACCGCCCACTTTGGGAACCACTGGCATAGCCTAAATTTTTGTGAGTAGTCTCTGTGATGCTTTGGTGGTCAGTCCAGCAAGCAGGGTGACCTTTGGGATAGGGTTATATGGTATGTCAAACAAATGGATTTCACTGATTGCCCCTTCTGAAGTACTGCAGCAATGCAGTTCCAACAGCAGGCCCTTTGCATGGTCCAAATCTCAGGTGAAGTTTGACCAAAGGGAGGAATATTCACGACTTCCAGGCTGACCATGCTCCTTGCAAATGTTATGCAGCACAAAGCAGACTACGGCTATTTTTCTGGCAAACTCTACTTTGCAGTCCAGTTTTTGGTGAGGCATTTCCATTGACTTTTCAACCTCCCGAAGGCCGCTTCTAAAACAGAGCTTGCACAGTTCAGTCGTGAATTGAAGGCGACTTGCTTTGGAGTCAAGTGTTCCATGTCCCAGAAGGGCGTCATGAGCCAGTTCTCCGTGGGGTGAATCTTCACCGAGAAGCAACAAAAATTCAGTTGTTTCACGAGAGACCAAAAAAATAGGTCACAGTGTCAAGATTACATTAAAAAGAAATTACCTTCTTTCTATTGCGTAATCTCTGATCATGCATGTCACGGAGAAGTTCAAGTCGATAACGGGTTGCAATGTAAGCTTGCAAAGTCAGGAGCAACATTTTCATAGTCGTTTTCCATTAGTACCGTTTTTCTTTTTGAACAGTTTGCCAACCAGCATCCTTGCCGTGCGCATTTCCGCCACCTTAAATTACGTTTCTCATTCCGTGTTTTTTTTTTTTTTCTTCTCATTCCGTGTTCTTGATCCCTATATGGACTCGTGACGTGTGCCATACCGTCTTGGCCCGGAAACCTAAACAATCATTTAGGCGGAGAATCGAACGTCAATGCAGTCGCCATAAAGTAAAGCCATAAATTCAGCAGTCAACTGAGATTTTATGCGATTAAAAGTCTGTACAATCTGTCAAAGATAACATTACAACAACGTTTTAGAAACACAATTTGCTCACTTAATGACTAATACTAGCAACTAATGGCAAATAACGCAGTTCGGGATTTCAGACAATGGACAGATGAATTTTTTTTTTTTTAGATTTCTACAAATAAATTGATCTGAATAATGAAATAAGAAAGAATTAATCGGAATTCGAATTTTGTTTGTTGTTTATATTTCAAAGATTGGTTCACTCTTCACCACACCCAATATGGCAAACGCTCTGACGTATCATAAAATCTATTTACAAATGTTTACGGAATGCCACGAGACCGAGAAAGATGGAGAAGTGGCCTTTTATTTTATTCAAGACACGTAGAAAGATGCCAAATCTGATTGCTACAAGACATATATACTTTGTGATTTTATGACTTTAAAAAGCTCTAAAACATTTTATGAAAAAATATTAATGAAACAGGCACAAGGACCTCGCATCCTCTTCCAGGGCTACCCTAGTCTGCAAGTCGTGTTTGTCCCAACAGGAGGAGCGCACCACATTCTTGTGTGTGCAACTATGGATAAGTATAGAGTTTGTGCATTGGTTTTAGCACTCGGTGCATTTCTGCAATTTAATACAGCTGACACTCAGGATTCTCCAAGTAATTTAACAGGTAGGATGTGCATAATCTTCGTACACTTTTACTCAGTAAAAAAAAAACTTGCCAAGTTGACATTTGTCTAATTTCTACAACATTTACTTATTTACTCAGCGATTCTCCCGAAACCGGGCCAATGCCCTCGCCTTCTTAAAGTTGTGCCATCACATAAAGGGTGTGCGTGTGATGACGACTGTCCCGAGGACCACAAGTGTTGCGTCTTTGACTGTGGAACTGTCTGCGTCCCCCCATCTTTCAGTATGAGCCCCCAATAGTTTTCCTTGTTGGAGTCTATCAATCACTGTGGTGTCATTCGATGGGACGCGCCCTTGCATTTTAAAACATGGTCATCTTATGTTCTGATGATTTTTCAGAAAAGCCAGGAGTGTGTCCTCGTAGAAACTGGGGCTCTGGGATGTGTGCCGAGTTTTGCTCTGACGACAGTGACTGCCCCAATGAGGAGAAATGCTGCCACAACGGATGCGGACATGAGTGCGTTGCACCTTACAAAGGTTAGATGGACTGGAAGTGTTCTATACCCCGCTGACACTTCGCTCCGTAACCCAGTGTATTCTGTGTTTTGTGTGGCGTTGTGCGTCAGTGAAACCAGGTCGCTGCGCTCTGCCTCAAGGAACTCCTGTGTGTGCAGAATACTGCTACCATGACGGTCAGTGTCCAGGGGTGCAAAAATGCTGCCGGACAACCTGTGGTCATGCCTGCAGTGAGCCATGTTGAATGCACAACAATTCATGGCAAAAATGTAGATGGAGCCCGGAGAATGGGTGTTTTATTCTTTTTTTTTCTTCAAAATATGTTGAGGTAGGTCCTTAGATAACCAGCCACCCTACATAGAAAATACGGTTATAAAGATAATTCACATTTTGACATTTCATTCTCATAATTTCTTATCTGAATAAATGTGTTATGAGAAATGTGTCACATTTATTTTCTGGAATATGCTATAAATGAACACGATTGTAGGAATGTAGCGCCACTTCAACATTGGAGCATCTGCTTTACATGTTGGAGCAGGACATCCCATAACATCTTGATTTTCTTAGAATACCAGTGCATCAGCATAAAAACATACATCTGAAGACTGCTTTTTATAAATGCTTGAAGAGGAAATCATTTGCAGCTGACCTCCCCCGCACCAGCACTTCCACATACAGAGCCCGCTGTGTTTGCCTGCTCCATTGGAGTTTGCTTGTACAGCATTGTGCATAAATGAGGGCACTCAGAAGGAAGTAATCTAATTCCAACACTGAAGCAGTTTACAAATGTGACCCTTTTCTCTCAGCTCATACTTGGATCATCTGAGAACTATAAAAGCATCTTGCCTATCATGTAGGCAGTTTGGGGAGTTCATGTCTCCGTAGCAGAAATATGCCAGTGAGATACGTAAGCGCCCTGAACTGTTAGGTGCAACATTGGTGATTACTTAACCTACGAAATGTACGTTGATAATACTTCTTGGCATACTATTGGAAATAACTGGGTTTTGAACACCCGAAAATCAAAACATACTGTCAAACATGTGTACAATCTTTATTTTGTGCAAGGCTCACATTTGACCAATGCTGCCAGAAATGGAGTCAAATATTCAATCAATGAAAGGAGTACTAAATGTTTATGAAAGAAAATGGTGGAAAAACTGCCTAACAAATAACATTGTGACTCACTGTGGCAAACCCTGATGGGACAAGTCGGAAGTTGCATCAACTGAATAAAGGTTTTTCATTGTATGGGTTGAAACGGTGCTGCCCTGAGAACATTGCTGTACAGGCCAAATAAAATGACAATACTTATCACCTTGAGTGAAAAAAAGAACATAATTGGTAGAGAGTACCAGTTTCCGGTCATAATTAAGGCCTTGTTTTTCAAAAATGCAAATCAAACAAAAGTGCAAACACCACTTGTGAACCCACTTTTGGCATTCATGCAACAGAATAAAATCACTGTTAAAACTAAAAATTTTTTTGATTTTGTCTGCTGCTATGCCGTGAAAATGTTCACATGAAAAATATGTGCCATGTCGAAATAATGGATGGAAATTGCTCCACTAGTGTTTGCAGAAACTTCCAAGTGACGATAAGACAGCAAACATGTTCTGTTGAGAATGGATTGGCAGTCATGCGCTCATACATTCTGCTTACCTGCTTCTTTAATGCTTGACAACTCGAGGATCCTGCCCTCCATCCATATTCAATCTAAAATGCGTTAACGTCTCTAAGTGACCATACATGATCCTAGAAACATATTACAAATAAATAGAAAATCAAGTAGAAATTCAATCAGTTCTCTCCCAAATTGGACTTATCAGCAGGTCAACTAAAGGAACAGTTGAGTGGGAACAGGTGAGTGGGCCTGTCTTCCTGCTATGTCTCACAGTGGCGGCACGCCCCGAATTTTACGGATTACGTTGGCGATCCGTTTGGCCAATCCCGGTCTGGGCTCATCTATTTGGAAGTTGCGTGTGAGCAGGTTGAAAAGGGATCCATAACCCACAGCCAATACAGTGGACGTCAGGCAGATCACATTGTAAGGCATGCTGAAGTCAGGAGTGGGCAGGTTGATCAGCAGCGGTTCTGTGTAGAGGCGCACAAAGTAGCTGAACTCTTCTTTGCTGGGGAAGCTGAAGGAAGACACGGAATTGAAGGACCTTTCCACCTTGTAGACACAGAAAACCTACAAATACTTACAAAGTGTTGAAAAGGGGGCTTTTGTGTGTCGCATTTGCGTCCATGGCAACGATGCTTGGTACAAGAGAACTGATAACAGAGGACCTAAACAGCAAAGAGTAATGACTAAGATTTTGGAAATATGTCGCTAAGCAACAACACTCTCGAGAAGCAAATTTGATGGAATGAAATAAAACAAAAAACAAAAGCACAAACCCAACATAGAAGCCGTGATTGGGGTCTGGGGGGTACTCGGTCCATTTGAGCAGGGCTCTCTCAAACTGCACGCTGACTTCAGTGATAGAGTTTGGGGGAAGCTGCACCAGCATCTCCAGCATGTGCGGCTTCACACGGTCCTTGGATGGCTCATAGTGAATATAACCTGCCGATGGAGGCACAGATGAGAATTGCCTTGATCAATCATTTGTGACGTAAAGCAGTTGCGAATTTCATTCTGCAGCACCGGTGCAAAAGATAAACGTGCACTTTTTTTAGACAGTTGGAGGACGGTGGAGAGGTGAGATGCCAGACAAGAAAGGAAATGGCCAGTCATGGAGCAAGGACTAACTTAAGTTAAACACTAGGATAAAAAGACTACAACATGAATCAGGATTTTTTAAAATGGACCTCATGGGCAAAAAAAAGCCCACGTTCTCCCTTTTGAGGACAATAGAAGCACTTCAGAATTTAAAGACAGAACAAAAGGCAATTTCATGGCTAAATTGCACAAGTTGAACTAAAGTTCTATGAAATGCAAATATAGCCAACTTAACTTTCTCATTTAGAAGCTATTGACCAGTGTTACCTGAAAATTCATCACAAAATCTCATTTCTATAAATGTTTTACTTTGTTCAAATGGGTCCAAATGTGTTGAGTTGTGACAAACATTGAATTATTAAAGGTTCTAATCAATTAGATTAAAATTGAATAACTTTCATCTTTGCCATTTCTGGTACATTTCGTGGGGTCTTTCATGCAGGAAGAGGAATGTTGGATGTTGCCGTTTACAACTTACGTGAAAAGTACACATGGTGGAAGATATTATTATTATTATTATTTTATTCAAATTAAAACACGTTGCAATGTTTTGGGTTGTGTATGTTTGAGTTGTACTTTTATGACTAATGCGACAATCGTGAGATTTTTGTTTCGCTTTTAGACGAGCGTTACGGAGTAAATATAAACCTTTAAATGACTTCCTGGAAAAAAACATTTATTCTAAAATATGTATTGTGCATATGTTATGACCTGACACACGGGTTACGTTGCTCTTTACTCACTGGGACTGTTATTCTTCCCCTTGCTGGTGACGTTGAGGGTGTGTATGTAGAGACGAAAATACCAGGGCACCGAGTCCAGCAGCAGCACAGGAAAGGCCCTGTAGGGGTGGTTGTTGTATAGCAGTGTGTGGATCTCTCCGGTATGCAACCCTGAACCCGCCACATAGCGCTCCGCGTGGAGCAAGGGGCGTAGCATGTGAGCTGTAAGAGGACGAAAAGAGGACATGGTGCTTCGGACGTCTCGCGTGGACATAACCAACAAAACAATAAAGGTTATAGCGTATTTCCAGTTGCTGTATACAGCAGGTTTTCTGACTCACCTTCACTAGATGTCCAGCGAATCAGGAGATTGAGTGAGGACGTTGCACCAAAGGTGCTTCTTTGAGTCAGGTCGTAGACAGAGAAGTTCCGTCTGTCCCCGAGCACCACCGCTTGGGTGAGCAGAGGAGTAGGAGGGCTCAGCACAAAATCCACCCCCTATAAAATGACCAATACTACTATAAAATCTGCGCAGAAAGGAAGTTTTGATCAAATTTTAGAGCGCCGCTCAAACCTCAGCACTGTCGGAAACGTCGACGTAGATTTTACTGGAGGATGCCAACGGACACGCCTCTGTCAGGGTGCGGGAGAACATCTTGAAGAGAGACCACTCTATGGAAGAAAACAGTTGGAGCCACGCGTTAAAACACGTTCCTTTGGTGGCCGACAAACCTGAACCAACCTGCAGGGTTGGATTCCTACCTCGTTTGCCTTGTCCCGAAGTGATATAGTCAAAGACCACATTCAAAGTCTGTCTCAGCTCCACCGATGTGCTTGTGCAGTGTGTGTCCTCGCCCTGGCACACTGGTCGGATGTGCACTGTCTGGGAGTGAAAACTGCTGTGGAAGAGTTTCTCAGACTTGAGCAGGACAGCAAGGCCGGCCTATGAAAGCAAAGTGCAACCATAGGAAATATGCGTTTGCCTATGTCACAAATGAGGATGATGGACGTGGTAGAACATGACCACTTTTACTGAAGACTCACCTTGGAGCCACATGGCAAGAGTTTCTTCCAGGGAGTCAAATTTTCAGTGCAAAAAGACTCGCGTGGAAGGGCGGCATAGCGTAGGAAACGGTGGTCGGTCTCTTGGAGTGCAACAGAAAGTCAAACCAGCATCAAGACAAGCCACTTTCATCAATGCATTCATTTAGTTTGGTGACAGTCACAGTAGGTAAACCTTGATTTGGCTTGGGCTCCCACCACTAGACGTGCCCCCTATTTCTTTCTCTGTTGAAAAATTACAGACTAAATAAACTATTGTAAAACACTCAAATTTTCCACCTGCGATTCAATATCTTTCTTGTAAGGTTTTTTTTTTTTTTTTTAAATAATGATTTTATTTTCTTAAAATCCTTCTTGAGGGTTATCACCCAACAAGTATCTCAGCATTTTGACTGTAATTTGCAATAACATTATTCAACATTTTACTGGGCTTTTCAGCCACAGGAAAATCATCACTCATGTCACACTGCCAATTATACATAATAAATTTCTAAAGCAACTTGGCCAAACGCCACTAGAATTCTGTGCCACTTGTGCTAAAAAGTAGCAAGTTAAAGCTCGAACTAGCAACTGCGGTGACTGGTGGCCTAATGGAATGCCTCAATCTTGGCATGTACAGATGTGAGGAGCCAATAGCACCAGCGTTTACATACTGCAAACAGAAAGTGTTGAACAGTGTGAAACTCTACCGTTGTTTATCCCCAGAGGCTTGAAGGAGGCGGTGGGCTGAATGCTGTTGATGGAGTCAATATAGTTCAAGGAGGCGCAGAAGAGGCCCGACAAAACGTTTGTCAGCTCTTTCCATGTACCATCCACACTGAAAAAAATCCAGAAAATAACAGCTCCACTATAGAATGCTTTTGGATGAATTAAAACAACAGAGTACCTGCACCAAAGAGGGCTTTTTTCCTCTCGCTAACATTTACAACTTGACGTAATGGCATCGTTCTAAAGAACTACTCACTCTTCTACGGAGTCCTGGAACCAGACCCAGATCTCTGCTCCAGGGGGAGACGAATGATAAGGCTGCCCCCACTGCATGGTCCTCCAGTACCCCTGCGTAAAGGAGATGTGCAGCTCACGGACGGAGAATTTCGAGATAACCTGCCCCAGTGACTTGGGAAACAGCCAGTAGTGGGACACTGCAGAGAATGAGCATAAACAAGGTGCGTGTTGAACAAAAATACAAAGAAATACTACGGATTCGGTAATGTGTCGTTCACAAGTAAAATGATCAGTTGAGCTAGTAGTACAGTGAGATGATTATGTGCACGCATCATTCAGGGATGGGCAACTTGAATGCTGGAGGAGGCTACATTTTTTCATCCAAAATGTGCTGTTAATGTTTCATTTTAAATACATGTAACAGACCCACAATCCTAACCCAACATACTGTTCCAGTGCAAAAGGACTTGCTTACATAAAAATAACCATTAAAGGCCAGCACATAAAGAATCAACATTAAAGGGAAAGTAAAGCCCAAAATTCTCTTTGGGGGGAAAAAAAAACGCTCTTTGTGCCCCCACTTGTTTAAACACAGGCTCAATGTTCAGTGTGCCAAAATCTTTCTGGAACTCATCAATTGGTACTGTAATACAATATCTATTAAAACCACAAAATTATGATATCCAGCAATGCGTGCGGTTGAAAACTCTTTCACCCCAAATATCAATCTATAATAAATGTTCATTTTAGAGTCAAAGAGACTTCCATTGGATGCACATGTACAACATAATTTTTCAGTTGCCACATCATGACACCTGCTATGTCATATGCAGTTGAGACTCTTGTGATTGTAACCATTCCAATGTCAGTGTTTGAGGCAACTTTCAATATCGGCCTAATTTACTGATATCAAACCGAGTTTCTTTAGTGTTCCTTTTTGCCTTCAACCTGGCGGCTGCATTTCTTGCATTCTTCTACTGTACTATGACGAATCTTATCTACTGTCCCTTCCCTGCATTAGTTGAAACTATCTCTATCTGGCCTTTCTGTCAAACTCAAACTTTATGTAGCTCTTTCATACTTACAGAACTTTACAGAACAAACGATAAAATTGAAGCTTTGTTTATAGATGAAAGAGCAGCAACTCAGTCCCCTCTCAACATTTGATCAAATATGTTTTATGATCGCAGCAGGCTGACGTCACTCGCATCTGCTGCAAGCTAAGCTTGAAAGTAAGAAAGCAAATATGTTATATAAACACTCGGCAGTCATCTGTACTCTTTACCTCTTTCCACATCCCGCATTACCTACAAACTAAGTTTTATTGAGACACTTTTAGAATTGCTTTAATAACGTAATCAATGACAGCCCTAGTGGCTTTTAACTCTGTAGCTAAGTGCTAACTTACCTTTCTTTCCTCCAAAGAAATCTGTGTCCCACAGGGTACGGAACTGAAAGCTAGCGTAAATATCTCCAGAATGTAAGGGTCTGATGACCAATTCTTCTTGGAAATCATCTTTCGGCGTTTTTGGAGGGACAACAGCGACCGGGTCAGAATGTTGCTTCTTGACACCAGGGGTCCCTTTCCCTACTTTGGACATTTTCTTGGTCGTTTTCTTGACGCTTTCATTGTTCACTGTCGAGGCTTGACTCAGTGCGATGACAAATATTGCCAAAGCAATAAGACCAAACAGAGAGACGATGCTACAGCACCTGCGAAGAGCCATCTTTCCCCTCGAACAGCCGTGGAGAACTGACTATCGTTGACTTCCGTCTTTACGTCATACGTGAAACCAGCCAATGGATCTGCGCCTCGAAGGTGTCACATGACCCGCGATCGCACGCGCTTTGTTTCGCTCAAATATTTACTTTATTGCAACACTACCGTTTGATGTGGTTCAATAAAGTAACATTGATAGCAGTTTTCTTAAAATATTGAGACCTGTCTCCATACAGCTATGGATTAACCGATTAACTGGTTTTATGATTTGTTATTAAAAGCAAATGTTTAATAACAAATCATAAAACTTAAGCTTGCTGCGTTTGACTATTATTATTATTATTGTTATTATTGTTATTATTATTATTAGTAGTAGTAGTAGTAGTATTTAATGTTTAGATGGCCAACAGGTTTTTCGATCATCATACGAGTGTCAAATTGCAGACCGTTAGATTGGGTAATTCTTTGCAACCCAGCACGTGATAATAACACATCAAATATAACATAACATGGCAAAGCACTATTTACTAGTAGCGTGCGTTTGCGTGTTGATGGACAGGGACGGACCCGGGGCACATCATTCACCCTCTCCTGCAGGCGCACATGCGCGCACATACGCACGCGCACGCGCACGCATACACACACACGCATGCACATCCACGTTTCTTTTGGCCGGCCATGGATCCCTCGACACTCCAAGCCGCTGTTGTCAGGGCGAATTAATAGCCCGCTCCCTCGCTGTTTTGCTGCTCCCGACCTTGCCCGCCTCCGGCTTGGCTTCTTAATATTTGATCCAGGATTCCTGTGCTGTCCACCCATGGCCACATCGGATGGAATAGACGGCTGTCTGCAGCGAGGCAGATCTCAAAGTGACCCGAATATACTCACCGAACCGGGGATCGATTTGGCTCACTGCACAGGTAAGGTAACTGCATCGTTCTGCGGATATATTTATCTATAGCATAAATGGCGTTGTTGTTATTTCCCTTCCGTAAAATGCCTTCTTCATATTGGGGTAAATACCGCCGATGACCCCACCCCCCGCGCATTGGATGTTGACTGAACCCAAATATAAAAATTAATTTACCACATCAGTGGCCGCACTGCTCCCTGCACAATTAATTAAGCAAGCTGATGGTTGTAAAGACGCCTGTGGCATCAGCAAGTGTGTCACAATGCACACGTTTGCATGCATGTTGCTCATTCGGTGCAACACTCATCAATATGAACAATGCTGCCAGTTGTTGCCCTATGTTGTGAGCCAGCATTGTCCACCGAGGGAACATAGGTTCTAGTTTGTCTTTTTTTTGTTGCAGGCGTTGCATTTGCACAAACTCATCTTGACATGCAAGTCAGTCTCATTAAGCCTGTGACACCACCCTTGTCTCCCTGCATACTGAGCCCCTCACTGTTATGATGAATATCACGTGATGCCATCCGTGGAAGCATAGAATGCCCCTGATTCACCACAGCCATCACTTTGCAGATCCATTGACACGGCAGGTGTGCTTTTCAACATGGAGTCTCGGTGTTAGTCATCCTTGTGCATGTTGGTCTTTAATGACAGCAGCCGCAGCTTGATGAGGTGCAACTAAGTTTACAGTTTACTCTAAATGCTCATTATTCTCAAATGTATTTGGGGAAAAGCCTGTATTTTTTTATTTGTATTTTTTTTTTTACATAAGAGGCTATTTGTAGTTGCATTGTGTGTGTGGGCTTGCTTCAAGTCAGTCCTCCCTCCCACACGTAAAGAGTTTTACGCACACGACAATGGATGCTCCACTAAATGATGCAGACAGAAAAAGCATGACTTTTCCTTTTCACCTGTTCACTAATGAGCCCAGCTATTGACTCTAGGAAATTCCTACCTGTCTTCTCCTCTCATCCTCCCCAACGCTGGGTTTAAATGGACCTTGGCTGCATCCGTACCCACTTTTGGACGGTCTAATTCACACGTTGGTAGATGTGTTAATGTCACACTGAGTGCTTGACGCAACCTGAGTAAACAACACCAACTCCCCAGCAGATCCTCCACGCTAACAAGGGCCAAAGTCATCAGAGAGAATGCCCACACACATAATGGTGACACTTGTGCAAAGTATGCCAAAGTTGTACAGTACCACCCAAGTACACTACGTAAATGACACACAGCCAGTAAGTACAGTCAGTGTGCAGCTGCAATGACAGCGTCTGGTCTGTTGACCCAATGCACACACAATGGGACAACCCCCTCTGCATGAGGCTCATCACCAAGCTAGCATCTGGGGCACCAGTCTTTGCCAAAGGATTACTTTAACACCCCTCAACACAGTTGTGGTCTTCGTGGCTGCAAAGGCGTACACTGTCTGTGACATTGTCTTTATCTCTATACTATTTCTCTCTGTGGTCTGTCTGTCTGTCTGTCTGTCTGTCTGTCTGTCTGTCTGTCTGTCTGTCTGTATGTCTGTATGAATGTATGAATGTATGAATGTATGTATGTATGTATGTATGTATGTATGTATGTATGTATGTATGTATGTATGTATGTATGTATGTATGTATGTATGTATGTATGTATGTATGTATGTATGTATGTATGTATGTATGTATGTATGTATGTATGTATGTATGTATGTATGTATGTATGTATGTATGTATGTATGTATGTATGTATGTATGTATGTATGTATGTATGTATGTATGTATGTCTATCTTCCACATCACTCAGTCCATTTATTTATATTGTAAACATCCATCCATCCAGTTTCAACACGGTTTATCCTGTTGAAGATGTTGTGACCTGCATATTGATGTCAGCAAGTCATTTTAAGCACTTAACTTTGATCCATAATTTGGAAAATAACAGTAATGTGTTAATAATGTGGGAGCTGAAAAATAGTATCACTTTGTGAAACCATATTAATTTGGCCAAATTTAGACATAGGAGGTTTCTGCCGACAGCGCTGATATTTACAAATGTTTTCTGAACTTATTTACTTATTGCATCAGTGCAGAGCTGCAGTGTTACTATATAACCTCATTATTTCATCAGTAACCATTTTTTTTATTGAGTTCATGTGCAATCTGAATTATCCATCCATCCATTTTCTGTACCACTTAGTCCCCACGGGGGTCGCGGGCGTGCTGGAGCCTATCCCAGCCGTCATCGAGCAGTAGGCGGGGGACACCCTGAACCGGTTGCCAGCCAATCGCAGGGCACACAGAGACAAACAACCATTTGCACTCACACTCACACCTAGGGACAATCTGGAGTCTTCAATCGGCCTACCAAGCATGTTTTTGGGATGTGGGAGCAAACCGGAGTGCCCGGAGAAAACCCACGCGGGCCCGGGGAGAACATGCAAACTCCACACAGGGAGGGCCGGAGGTGGAATCGAACCCGCACCCTCCTAACTGTGAGGCCGACGTGCTACCCAGTGCGCCACCGAGCCGCCCAATCTGAATTAAGTGAGTTTATTTTTGGGGCGTAAATAACACTTTTTTAAGGAACGTGCATATTAGCTATTTAATATTTACACATACATCACTTAGTATATGTATATCACTTGTCCGAGAAACCTAACCATAGAAATGACTTTGGGTAAGAGGCAGAGTACGCTCTCGACTAGTAAAAATCCAATCACAGGACACATAGTGTATGAACAAAAACACTTTCACATACACTTATGAACAACCTAACATGTGCTTTTGGAATACGGGAGGAGAGGAAGCCAGAGTGAAAACACACAAAAAGACAAGAAGAACATGTAAATTACACACAGGAAGTTCAAACCCAAAACCGTGCTGCCAAGACTAGTAAATAACAACTACAGTACATTATTTTTCAGTCGTGTGTCAAATTAAAATTATGAAGATGATGCTTGATGAAATGATGTGTCTGACAAAAGCAACAGTCCTTAAAAGAAAAAGACAGGACACAATTCCTGTGTGGTATTACCATCATAATAATGTCATTCAGTGTGGCAAGTAGCAGCATTAAAAGAATAAAAGGAATGTGAAGTTCCTTGTAAATATACAGTCGGTTAGGCAACTTTGGTAGTGAAATTTTAATCTGTGAAAGTATAGCTCTCGCATGAAATCTGATTAAATACTATTAAAACTAATGACTGCAGAAATGATGACGAGATCAATGAGCATTTCCTACCTAGGTATGTAGGTAGGTAGTTTTCGCTTTTAGTAAACGCTGTCATGAGCCAGCCCGTCATGCACCTGCACCTACGTGACGCTCAGGCTAATTATGTTCTCACTTCCGATTTTCTGTCGCAGAGCATCTCTTCACCCCAGTCACTCATTAGTCATGGTCAGCTTTAAGGGAGCGTGCTTCAGTCACAACCACTTGTTGGTTGAATCATAGTCACTATAAAGCTATTCATCTGTCCTACGGTGATGCACATCTCCACAGAGCCCTTGAAGAAACACTCAGTCAAGTCAAGTGGTAGATCTGAGCCGCTTCCTGGACCATCATGAAACTTTGCAACTTCTATTAAACATTTCATGATAGTAGTTTTGACTGTCTGAAAAGAGACTTGTAAAAATATTGCACTTTTTTAGAGAACGTGTTTCAGAGTTTTATATGGATGACAACTTGATGGTTTATAGTCATGTTCATTTTTTTGGGCAATATTGCAATTTTCCTGTGCAAAAGCTATTATTCATGTAAATGAGACATACTAAACACTATTTTCATGTGTGGATGACAACATAGGTGGCCAATCCCCAAAGCAGTTTAGATTTGCATCTACAAAAGCTGTTGTAAATAGCAACCATGCAGTATAAAACGTTAATATTTTTGAAATGCTCTCTTTTGTTGTGTGCTGTGTACTCCGCTGTTATGATATCGTTTTCTCAAGTTTCTGATATAGTATGTGTTAGCTCAGGGTGTAACTCGAACCCTGAAAGTGATGTTTCATTTTCTGCTTGTAGACAGTCAACATGACATAAAGAAATTGAACAACATCTACATAGACCCTACCTCTGCAGTCTAGCAACTCCCCCAAGCAGCAACTACTAACTCCAACACTGAACAAGTGAAACTGGGGCTCAGAGCATCTTTTTCATCTTTTTGTCCTCATTAAGATCTTGGTAAGGCCGGAACTTAAATTGGGCTTGAACATCTATGCATAAGCCATGACTATATACTATTCTGTTTGGCATAACACACTCCACACTCCTTCACCCCGACTTCAAATCAGGAAGCGGAACCTGGAAAGAAGGAAAGGGCGAAGGTGAATATTTTTGAGGTGATTTAGAGCTGTGTTGCACAACTACATGGTGCAGCTATGTGACAAATTATACAATCATCATATACATATGGTCATGAGCACTGCTGAAAAAAGGCGTATCGAATGATGACCTAATTCTTGTGCACAGTACAATATATGTATATTGCCTTGCATCCTGCAGTTGTCACGCATACCGTATCATAACAAGGCCTGCAGGATGCAAAGTGACAGCAGTGCAAGATTCCTGCTGGAGGGAAGGGCAGCTGGCAGAAGAGGCGGAGAGACAACCTAGAGCGAGCTTAATTGGGTAAACCAAAATAGATGCTGCCAAAAACAGCTGTTTATGGCACCAAAGCTGCATTTACACAACAGGTTCCAATAAAACCCCACTTCTTTCATCCATGTGACCCACAGGCAAATCATTTCAGTTTTTTATTCCTTCTTGCTCTTTACTTCTGTAATTCAAATCTTAATAATTCCTGCTATCCCTCCCTGCTAGTATGTGATGTCATTGCATTGTCAAAGTGACACTGAGTGGCTCCTCAATTACTGAATAAGGATAACCTGCATCTGGATAACTTCTCGAGTCCCGCTTGCCGGAGCTCAGCTACTCAAGAAAACAGCTGAAAGACGAGAGCAACAAAAGCCTCAAGTGACTCGTCTGCTTCCACCGATGAGACGCATTTCCGTGTCTGCGGCATGTGTTGCAGCGGCTGTTGTTTTTGTCCTTACACCTGCATGTTTGTCTGCATGTTTGCGAGCGTGCGTGACGGAGGCTTGTACTGATGCAAAAGGAAACTGGCAGCTCTTTGTAGGGAAGAAAAAGCACAGCGCAGGAAGACAAAAGGAAGATCAAAACAAATCCCCATAAAACTAATGTAGGCTAATGGCATTTGGCAGAGTGCAACAATGTTAAACTGAGTTCAGGAAGTTGAACGCATGAAGAGTTATAGCTTAACCCTGTGCGGGCAGTGAAATTTCAGGGTTGTGCAGACAGTATCTTTGGCGTTAAGTGGGTAAAAGCAAGACAGAAAGACATGGACAAGGGTTTGGCTGGAGGAGAGGGAATTTGCACAAGGAGAGAAAGACATGAGGACGTGGCCGTTTTATTGAAAGACAGCCAAAGCTTCCCTAATTGCTGAGTAGCCATGACAGTCTGAAGGGTGCACCACAGATAGCATTGTCTTTTGACGTGTCATTTAGAAAATGCTTCAACAAGCACTAGTATATTTAGAAGTCAAGCAATAACATTATATAATTGTTATTACGTGTTTTTACTTCGCAGGAAATTATTGTTTGAAATGTTTGAATGACAAATTAGGGCCAAATGACACAAAACCCAAAGGGTGAGGAGGTATGTTTAGTCGGTCGGTCAGTGAGTAGGTAACTATGCAGATGATGTTGGTCAGTAAGTTGGCCGTGAGAAAATGAAATGACAATAAGTGAGTGGTAGGAAATGGAGACGGGCACTTACAGTATGTCTACCACAGACTCATTGAGCTTCTCTGGCAATGCCTCTCAGGAGATGCTAAATTAAATACAAGGATGAATCAGATAGTACCAGGAGGAATACGGTACATTCATGAGGAGGATATGAATTAAAGTGTTGCTGGCAAGAAGGCAAAGACAGTACTCACAAATGTGTACTATTTTACCAATTTCCACAAAGGAATATTAATATAGTAGTTATGACAAGTAAAGGGAAAACGTGCAAATAAACCCACAATCAAAACTCTGTACATTCACTCAATGCTTGTTGACTGTTATCAGTGCTAATGCTGCAATTGCAGTATCACAGAACTTCAACTTTGTCATGATGGGGAATGTACAGGAAGATGAAGAAAACATGCAGAAGTTTTAGTTGACGGTTCGGCCCCTATTTTGATGGACTGGGGCGCTCATCTTAAGAAATGGCGTAACTTCATGCCAGCGCAAGTCTGGTTTTCATGTTTGGGGCCGTGTTTCGCTCATCATGAAGCAGCCTCGCCCCGAGGCACCAGATAATCCGGTAACAGAAATAGTCCGTGCTTGCCATAAAATCGGCCACATCGTCATTTTCGTGCAGGAGCAATGTCTTAGTTTAGTTTGCCATGTTTATGAACTTGGTAGATGCACTTCGCCTTTCTGGGCGTTTCTGCCTTGCCCACCAGTGTATCTACAAATTTGGTTACAAAGAGTAGACTCTGGCTTGGAAAAGTGTACTTCCATTCTACATTATGCTATCATCGCAAATTCAAACAAAATGTCAAAAGAAAAAAAATGAAAATAGGGCCCTTTATCGTTAGTCCGATAATCTCACTCTGATTATTATACTTGTTATACTTTCTGAAAAAAATGTAGATTTTCTATAGCACTTGTCCACATTAGGTGATATACAGTGAGTGGTGTGTGGTTCAGCACCAAGGACAGTGTCAGTCAGTGATTAGAACGCCCTAAGGCAGCACACACACAAACTCTCAGTGAAATGTATTGTATTTGACCCACACAAAAAGCAAAAGCAACAAGTTCAATGTCTGATGATTGAACGTTTTCTTCTGCCCTTCTTCCATTTCTCAGATGACTCAGGCCACCTGAGGCTAATCCTGCAAATTGTATTTTAGATTCCCCCCCCCTTAACATGCAGTGTTTGTCGAACAAGTCCCTGATGGTGCAGTGGTTCATTCGCTTGAAATCTGTGTAGGCGGTCCCACTTGGTGACAGTGTGAATGATTGTATGTCTGCATCCACCCCTGTGATTGACTGGCAACCAGTCTTTTGCCACAAGATAGAATAGACTCCACCTTCCTGTGATCCTGACTAGAATATGCAGTATAAAAAAATGGATGAATGCTACAGTGTGTTGGGTTTAGGGATACCATTTTGAACAGCAATTAATAGTCAGTGAGCTCTATTTAATTTACTTTTCATGGAAATATATTCACATCTCTGCCATTTAAAACTTGTCTCAATGGTAAGGATGTCTGCCTCGCAATGGGGTCTCACCCAAGTTTATGAATTACAGTCTATGACAGTATATTTTTGTACGTATACATATTTTTGTCTAGCTAAGGTCATACTGTATACATATTGACACGATCCTTTTTTAGCAGTAACAGTCAGCAAATTTGTGTGGTGTGCTTAAGTATTACATGCCATGCTTATTATACAGATGAATGAAAACTACATGCTGTGCATCATACATGGGCTGGTATTATGGCCATGAAAAATTACATCCAAGACACTTGCTGTAGCTCAACTTGCCATGTCTGTGGCATCTAATGTACCAATTTGAGTTTGGTATGTGAAATAGATATGCTGAATATTCGTGTGTGAGATTCCCACCAGCTGCAAATCGAGTTTTTACATTTGTGTTGAATAAATTTCAATTGGCCACACTTGTGTTTCTGCACGTACACTTGTGAGGATCCAAGATGGAAACGTATCTTTGATGTGATTCATTGCGAACAGAGGCTTTCCTGCTTGGACAGAGTAATGTGCTCTAAAATCAAAATGCTGTCATTGTGGAGACCCGTGTACTCAAGGCACTGGAATGCTCTTTTCGATGGAGTCTTTACATGCCCAAAATTTTATTTATTAACCTGAATTAATGGACAGTAAATAGCATGAATTAATGATATTATTAGCATTTACCAGATAAGCCTCACTTTTCTCCTTTGCATCCTCCTTAATCAAGGAGGATTTTCATAAGACCCCCTTCAAAGCACATCACACTGCTTCTTCATTGACTTACAAGCACTGGGTTGAGGTAAGACCACTGTACCGCTGAACCACGCTGCCACGACTCCTTCCGCAAGACACGTTCTTCCCGTGACTGTGCTCCAGTGCACTTGTGTGTGCTTGGTTTGAAGGACCTTGATCTTAACTTCCATTACTGTTGGGGTGAACAAAAACAGAGACTGTGAGGTGCTCTCTCTTTCATATCATCTGAGCTCATAAATGGTCAAAATGTTTAGACACATTCCAAAATATTGGAAAAATCTTCTGGGACGATTGCAAAGGGTGTAAAGTGCTTGATAATATATTGCCATCTAAGTGGATTAAAAATAGTGGCAGGCAGAATGAATGTGTCTGAATGTTTTGCAAAGAGGACCAGGTTTGGCGAGGTGAGATTGTGGGGGGGCTGACCATTCAGTTTTGGGTTGCTTCAGTTATTCACGGTGTTTGTTACCAGGCACCTTGTCATAGTTTGCATGTTTTGTCTGGCAGTGGCACTTATATTGAATCCCTAGAAAACAGCCTGTGTCTTATCAATTCGTCAAAGTATTTCAGTAAAAAAAAATAATGCCAATTTCTACTTTCCTTTTCTTCACGACAGCCTCCATTTTTTAAATGGACTGAAAAGGCCCACACAAGGGTCACGCAGCAAGGTTGTCACTCTGACACCTAACACAACTATGAAAGTTGCGTGTTCAGAGACACAAGGTTTGTTTGGAGCATATTTATTTCTCAAAGCACCCGAAGGCATTGCTATCTTCTGGTGAAACATAAAATGACTTTTCTTTCCTACGTTTTCAGTTATTATTTTGTGGATCTGATGGCAGGACTGAGTCTTTCACACCTTTAGTCAAAGATAGCCAATCTTTTTTTTTTTTCTAGTGTGTGAAATGCAGAGGCGTGTCTGCAGCGACACACGCACATGTTCCATGTGTCTCCAGTTATTTGTAGCACTACCATTTTTCCTCTAGCTTAATGATATGTAAGATATTTGTGCATGATCTATTCGAAAGCTAGAGAATTACAATAATACCCACGCAAGAGCGTTAGGTAAATTCAGAGTGTGGTCTGATATCTGAGTTGAAAGTCACAAAGAAACTGGAAGCTATCTACTTGACTTTAAGGTGCCGGTCAGTATACACCCACCACTTATCACCTGGCAATCACAGGACCAACACATGCTGTGGAGCACAAGTGTCAAACCTCAGCCCTCCAGGGTCACTATAATAGATGTTTTAGATGTTTTAGATATTGGCCTCCTGCAACACTTCTTAATTAAATGAATCTCTTCAGGAGTCTGATCACAACCCTGGTGTGTTGGTGAAGAGAAACATCTCAAACATGCAGGTTAGTGGCCCTCAAGGACTGGCGTTTGACACCTGTGTTGCAGAGGCAACCATTCACACACATACATTCACACATACTGAAGTCTTCAGTGAACCAGTGGAGCTGAGACCCACGTAAATACAATCATAAATCTGATTCCTGAATATACATCCACCATAGGTTCTTTCACATTGGCACTTTGCATACAGGGGATGCAGTTTTATTCCACTTGGTGCACAAGTTGCTTGAGGCTGTTCGTATAGATGTGAGAGGAGAAACAATGAAGTCTATATTGACCAGTAGGAGAGCTGCGGGATCATAGATGTCACATTCTAAGTGTACAAAAAGCGGAAAGAAAAGAAAAAAGAAAAAGAAGCTACATTGGGAATTCATGAAATATAAAGTATGAAAATATAAAACCGAGTGAGTTGTTATGAGGCTGCAAAAATGACTATTTATGACCAATTAGTGCTCAAAAAGAAAGTCTATTATGACCAATTACTGCAAAGATATTTAAAAAAATTATGGCTACTTGGATTGTTATTAAAGAATTTATTAAAATCCTCATAATAGAAATGTTTTTTCTATTGTTTACCTGAATTTGGCCAGAGAAATTGGATCCCTGTCTCCCTGGATGGATGGATGTTGTTCTACATCTGACGAGTAACACATACAGAAAAATCAGTTGAACTCTCTCCTGTCCCATTTCATCACTTCAGTTTAGTTTTTAGTGCCGAAGATTCTTGCTCTTGCACCCCCCCACAGGTGTACCATCACAAAAAGTCCAACAGCGCCGATATTTCATTTTAAATTATAAAGCTCTTGCGGTTTACAGAAAGAAAACTGTTTGTTTTGCGTTTTTGTAGGTGTACAGCTCTAGCAATTTATATGGTTTCACAGTTATAACTGCCTCCCTGGGGGCAACTATGACTATGATATGGCACAGATTGGAAACACACCTGCTCTAAGGTGCAAAAAAAAAGGCTCTACTTGACTTGGTGGAGGACACCCAGAGAGCACAACAGCTCCACAAGCTTTATTGCAATCTTTCATCAGTCTATTTTACAACAAATAAATGTTCATAGTTCCAAACTAACAATTAAAAAACATCAGTTCTCATTGAATTGTCATATTGTTGCTTCAGAGCGGCTTTTCCTCATTACAGAGTCCTCACTGTCATGAGTAACATATGGTAACTAACAAGGGCCTCTGGCCTTGCCTATCGGCTCCTGGCCTCACTGATATTATTTCTCACTCTTGATGCCAGTGGTCTGCACAGTGCAGAGGAACTGCACACTTGCATTGTAAATGATCTGAGACAGCCCTCCCCAAACATGGGGCCATACAGTATGTCTGGTTTATATCGGATAGAACCATGATGCATTGCTACATCGGTATCTATAGGATAGTATTAGAATTGTATAGTCTGATAGCGACCAATCATTTTCTCGCCATTTCCAAGCAGTTAGTATCATCTATGAGAAGAAATCCAACAAAATTCATACTACTGATTACAAATCCTTTTTTTTCCCGAATTTGTCAACAAAATGGCTTTTCTATTATTCGGTGCTGCTTCATGAACTATTCACGTGCGATCTACTACTGTTATATTATTTATTGTTGTTTTACAAGATGATCTTGAGTCCTTTGAATTTAAAAATGTGTGATATTATTGTTATTATTATGATTATTATTGTTATTATTATTATTATGATTATCATTATTATTGTGTATATTTTTCTGGGATAAAACAGCTAAGATGTCACTAGACAAGTGACTTTTTTAACTGATGTCTTTCTGGTATGGATTACTGAATAAATGGTTTCAAAATTGCCATAAAAAAAAGTGTGCATGTTTGATCGCACATTCATTCCACAGAGAACCCTAACCCAAAACAAAGCATGAAACCTGCATCAAGATTACAGTATATTACTTCGTAACAGAATTTCAATCAAAATCATCTCAGCTTTTCTGTTAATGACTCACTTGACAACCAAGACTGATCACAGTCTTTTTGTCGCGCAAACTGTTTTCATTTCATGTCGCTGGAGCCCGTCTGCTCCTTACTAACTTCCTGCTAGTCATTTTGTGTGGCCGGGCCCATGAGGCAGAAAGGCCACGGACAGATGGCAGCACAGTTGTAAAGCCAGGGGGCAAATGAGGAGGCGAGCTAGCGTTGTAGTGAGTAAGGAAGGAGGTGTCCACTCATGGAGACAATATACAATATATGTATGTGTACCGTAAAGCCAGAAATTATTCATACCCCAGGGGTCTGTGTGCATTGCTAGTCATGAGATCTAATGTTCTCAAAGGTGCTGACGAGCTGTTTAAGTGGGGCGTGGCGGCTAGTGGCTCACGCAGCATCTGCTGTGTTAAATTTCTCACCATGCAAAATTATTATATTAATGACTTAATTTCATTCACAAATCTTTTTGTTGTTACGTATTTCACTGCTCTGAAGCTGCCTAATATGCAGCTTGTAATATGTTGTTTGTTGTTCATGATTTATGTTATACTGCCGGCATTTTAGCAAGCTGACTGTTCATACAAAGAATGACTAAGTCCAGTTTTCTCAAGCGGATTAATTAAATGGGCGTTTCATTGCCACATGGTGCCTGGTCATGCTATACTGAAAGCGCATTTCATTAGTTCCTCATCGGGGGGAGAAAAGAAATCTCCATGTGCTTGCATGTGTTTACACGTAATTCCCATGTTCCCCTGTCATTTTCTGTGAACAAAACCCTGCTCTACAAAAGAAGGGCTTGGTATGCATTACGAAGGGCTGCTTCCTGATTGGACGAGCCCACATTCTCTGGCCATCTCTTCCGGATAGCAACAGCCCCCCTTCCTCCTTCTAACTGGAACCCCCCTTCTAAACACCCTCTTCCACCCCTCTTCCCGCCTTCAAAAGGAAGCACGTATCTCCTCCTCCATGTGGCTTCTTTCCCCGCCTTCAAAAGGAAGCACGTATCTCATCCTCCATGTGGCTTCTCTCCTCGTCCACCATCCTTTCCCACAATGCACTTGATGCCCAGCCACTGTCGTTAGATGTGGCAGTATTTGTGTGCGTGTGTGTGTGCGTCTGTGCACGAGTGTGTGTGTGTTTGTGTTGAGGGGGGCTCTCCCCCTCTCCTTCTAAGCTGACTCGCTCAATCCCACCAGCACCCACTGCTGCAGCAGCATCTGGATGTGGTCGTCATGGCAACAGTAGTGGGTCTGACCCCACCCCCTCTCCCCTTTCCACATACACATAGATACAGACAACGCTCCTACCCCTCCTCCCATTTGCTCCTCCTCTTTTTTTGCACTCTTTGGTGCATTTCCCTTCAACATTGACCTGGATCCAGTTAGCGGCGCCACCCGTCTTGAGGTACGCAAGCAAGATAAAGACATGAGTGACATGGGCATGCTGTGTGACCTTTTGTGGGTCACTTCTCAAGCTCACTTGAACAAAAATCCCCTCCAACCTCAGTCGTTCTTGTTCTTCCGTCACGCTGTCCGCTGTCCTTACATTCACCCACACCTTTCAAACAACATGTTGTCAATGTGAAGACACAAAAGACACACAAAAAAAAACTTCACAAGGGGCCCACCCCATCCTCCTTGACTGTACGTCACACTCCAATCACAAATCGTCCTCCCATCAGTTGAATATTTGAAAAAAGAAATCAGCCCCCACCCATCTTGCTGTTATGCTTATTTCCATTTTTACTTCATTTTCATACTTCCTGGTATTTGTTATTGTGAGAATTCCAAGTTGCTTTAATGTTGGAGAAGGGCTTTGTGTGCACAATAAGAATGGAAGCACAAAACAAATTACGGCACAGTAATTTGAGTGTCCCTATGCTTTCATATTTCATAGTTTTCATAGTTTTTCAATTTCGGATATCTTTGCTGTGAAATTCTTTGTTTTTCAATCATTTTTAATTTCCCTGAAATAGGGCTCAGTGTGACTTTGTTGTTCTACACCACTGCAAGTTATAACTATAACGACCTTACTGTTTGTTGCATTATTATGTTTATGATTGTTTCTATTATTTTTAATTATTATTATTATTACAATTAAACATGGGCTACTGCATTGTTCTGATACTCAGGGTTTGAATCACTCCTCTGGCTTTCCTATTTAAATTGTCCATTGAATGGTTGTTTGTCTACATGTGCCCTGTGATTGGTTGGCGGACAGTCCAGGGTGTAACCCACTATGTCTGATAGAATATGCTCCAGTTCGGCCGCAACCAAATCAGAATAAGCAGTTAAGACAAAGGATGATTGGATGTATAATTTTTATACTAGAAGCAGTTGTGTGGAAATCCATTTGTGATGCTGTTTTGTCATTTGATGTCATTAAATGTTTTTAAAGGTCACCGTAGGCCCTTTAAAAGCGTGAATTCCATTAAACACCCTAACCCTGGCATACATCTTATAATCAGTAGATGTGCTGGACCAGCAGAGGGTGCTAAGGACCGGCTGCCTGGTGACCGGAGTCCACACTCCCCCCATCAGGCGGAATAGTAAGCTGGCCACACTGGGCCGCATCTTCAAGCCCTGGAAGTGGAGGAAAAAGAAAAATGAAAAGCTAAAACAGAGTTCCACAGGTACGCAACAGGGGACTGCTATTACTTTGTTTAAGAGTCAGGAAAAAAAGAAGTAGACGGGATTCAGGAAATACACACTCAAACACATTACTGATATGATCACCTCCTGTCCTGCTTGTCTCCATTAACAGATGTAGCATTATCCAGCGGCCTTCTCTACCACGACCCAAACTGCTCCGGTCAGGGCTGCTGTTCAGATGGAACACTCCTGCTTGGCAGTTTTGGGGGACCTTTGAACTCAAACCTCACGGTCAGCAGTGTGGAATACCTTGGACCAGAGGAGGAGCATCCCCTTCCAGGTAGAAAGGTCCCTCCCTGTCATTACAATTACATTTGTAATGTGTATAATACCAAATAAAAGTACAAATATGAATTAAAAAAGGTTTTAAAAATTAAAAAAAGAATATAAAAATACATGTTAATTCATGCATGTTTTAAGTCCAACTGTGCTCACCCTTTAAACTACTAAGGACAAGCAGTATAGAAAATAGATTAATGTTTTTTTTACTTTTCGGCCACCCAATTCACCAGTTTAAAAACACAACATCACCACAACACATTACACTAAACACTAAAGGGCAAAAATAACTGTACGAACCATTTCTCCCCCATTATCCATCTTCAAGTGGTCAGCCCCCTCCAGGACTGCGAGCGTCTGCAGGAAGCTGTAAATGCAGCACTTAAAGATGAGGACTTGGACCAAGGGGCACATCCTGTGGGAGAGTTAGCCGAAGGCCTGCAGGATGTCAGAGAGCGAATGGAAGACAGACCGGAGGAGGAGATTGCTTCAGGAACATCTCCTCCACAAGTACCTCCAAAACCTTTGCCGCAGCTTATCACTGGAGACAGTGAGTGTTAAGATACATATTTTGGACACTGTCATACTTAACTTGATGGGGCACTTTTATTACTCCATGTTTGCATGGCTGCATTAGCTTGTTTTTTAGGAACTTGAAAGTCCTGATCTCAAAGTGCATTTCAAATTTTGGGGGATAAGCTTAAACAAACAGTGAAGAAAGATCCTTTGGAAAGTCTTCTGGAAAGCTCGCAAACTGTTATGGCTTCTAGGTGCACGCTTAAAAATGGCAGGTTTAAAAACAACCCACTTTTGGTTAAAAATTGCACAAATTTGACCCAAATCCCTTTTTTGTTTTACCTTAAACAACCCATTTTTGTATATTCAAAACAACCTCAAGATTCTATTTTTTTTTTTACAATATACGTATGTGTCCAATCTTTAACCCAGTAGCTTTAAGAACGTGCACTTTGATTGTGTGTGTGTGTGTGTGTGTGTGTGTGTGTGTGTGTGTGTGTGTGTGTGTGTGTGTGTGTGTGTGCATGCGTGCGTGCGTGTGTAAGGAGGGGGTAGGGGTGGAGTAGGGGTTGAAATGGCCAGCTGACCCAATAATTATGTCCAGATAAGCCAACATTTGATTTGAATTGTTCATATAATAATAAAAACATGCATGGATGGAGTGATGGATGACTGGATAATAAATATTTTCTTTCTCAGATTCAGGCCCTGCATCACTCCCTCTTCACCACCCAAACTCTTACCACCCGAAAGAGCCTCCACACAGGCCCACGGAGAGTCTGGTGCCCATCACTCTTCCCCTAAGAGGGCCCCTGTCCAACTCCTCAGGGTCACCTCACCTTGGCAATATGATTCACCCACCTATGCCCCCTAGTTGTATTATGGAGGAACTCCAAAGAGCATTCGCCACCAAGAACAGACAGGAGAGGTGAGCCTGCACACGTCAACTTAAAAACAAATTCAGAGATCACGGGGAACATGCAGACTATTTCAGGTCGAATGTCTAACTTTGTATTTGGTATGTAACAAGTCGCTATTTGCAACCCGCTTTGGGATGAGTCGTTTGTTTTTTAAATCCAGATCTCCTGGCAGTGTCATGACCTTTTGGTTGACATTTCTCTTCCCGTGGTTGTTTTTCCATGCAGTGTGCATGAAGGGTGTGAGCAGGGCTCATCTCCCCCGCGGCTGTGGTGCTCCGATGGACGCCTTTCTCGTTCTTGCAGCTCAGAGAACCAACACACATCTTCTCTGACAAGTATGTGCGTTGGAGGTGGCAGCTCCGACTGGCCCAAGAAGGAGGCGGAGGAGAATAAGGAGAATGTGCGGCTGGACCAGTGCTTCTCCAACGCATCAGGCCTCCCCACTGACCTGGATGGTTGGAACGACTCTGTCATCTCTGGTGGGTTATGTGATTTGCTGTAGTCCCAGATGTTGAAAAACCACTACTCAAGCCCAAAGAGATCTCCACAGAGCGTGAACATTCTTTTTATGTTGACTGTTGAGTGTTTTGAGGCAACTGGTGGCTTTTAACCACATCAAAAACCCCAAACACAGTATGTACAGTAAGGCTCAAAGTTTGCAGGTCTTGTCCTAATTCATGCACAATCTTACTTGTACGAAACGCAAAAGATGGGCACACAGATTCTTTTTAATTTATTATTTTCTGCAGGCACACTTCCTCGCAGGTTGAGAAAGGAGCTACTGGCTGTCAAACTACGGAACCGGCCCACCAAGCAAGAGCTGGAGGACCGGAACATCTTCCCAGCGAGGAGCGACCAGGAGCGCCAAGAAATACGGCAGCAGATTGAAATGAAACTAGCTAAGTAAGCAATTTACTTGAAATTATTGATGATGGCAAGTTAGACCTGTAACAAACATTGATAGTTGTAATGCTGCTTCTGTTTTTGTTGTTGTTGCTTGTTCGGCAACTTAGTCGTGCACCATGGCGGATGTTGTAGCGGGCGTATACTATGCCTCGGATGTGTCAGATATTATGTGATTTTAGTCGAGGGTGACAGAAAGAAAAGAGAATAGTGAAGAACAGTACAGTTCTCATGAAGTATTTATTTAGTATTTATTAATATTAATTCAACTTGTGAACCGCTTCTCCTCACGAGGGTCGTGGGCATGCTGGAGCCAATCCCAGCTGACATTGGGCGGTAAACGGGAGACACCCCAAATTGGTCGCCATGAAATTGCAGGGCACACATACAAACAAATATTCACTCTCACAATAACATCTAATAATAATCAAACCCTGCACCTCTAAAATGTGAGGCGGATGTTCTCAGTGTTCAACCGAGAGGGCAGTCCAGGGAGATGAAGTAATCACGAGCGCTTTGTATAGCAATTAGAACGGGGCCCCACACCAAATGACTAAATCTAATAGGCACGCCTCTCGAGAGACAGGCTAGTTGGGACTCAACATTGGTACACTTGCACGTTTTGTTGGATGTTTCCTGAGCTATGTAGTATTTGAATGAATGGATTGATGGATGGACGGGCGGACAGATGGACGGATGGAATAGAAGTCAAGGAAAAATTAAGCAGCTTTATTTATATTGCGTATTTCATACACAAGGTAACTCAATATGCTTTTTGTAATTAAAAGTACATTTAAAACAATTTACAAACAAAAGAACGAAAGACATTTAAAAACAGAGTAAAGAAATAAATAGTAGCGCATTAAAATTACAAAAAGAATTTATAGTGCAAGAAAAAGCCTGGAAATTCGATTGTACAAATGGCTACAAGACCTCAATCGTATCAATCAATGAGCATAGTAGTATAAGAAAAAACATTAGTTTTCAACCTGGATTTAAAAGTATTCTCTTACTCAGAAAGAAGCACGACACTATCATAGTAGTGCCTTAGTGTTGTGCTTCTTAGTACTGAGTTCTGAGTTTGCCACTGACTATTCCCAATTTCCCAATGACAAAAATGTTATGTTCTTTTCAGGCAGTTTTTTTTTGGGTTGTTGTTGAAAAATCATTGACGTGAATACTGGACACTGAACAAACGATTATATGAGCGAGCAATCCGTCTCAGCAACAGGCACAGACAGAGCGTGCTTCCAGGAAACCTCTTTGTTCAAGATCCACTGACTCACATTAGCGAGTGCCTGCATGCTGCGCTAAAAATAGAATAGTTTGTTTTTTCAAACACGGCCAAGGAACGCAATGTTCAAATTGAATAACAGCGCTGATAATTGCGAATCTGCCACATCACGACCCTGGTTCTTTAGCATTCGCATAACAAACTCGAGGCACGCCGCTGAATGCATTGCATAAGCAAACATAACTTACAAGTAAGCACAAAGAGGCTCCCGCATTTGCTGGAGCAACAATGTTGCACCTTGTCTCAGAGAATACTGTTGCTACCCTATGGATTCTTAGATCTGTGAGACTCATCTACATTTTAGTCAAAGAAAATGTCTTTTCTGACTTGCTTTCAAACATCCTACATAAAGACAGAAGCTTTCATATGGGAGGATGCAGGATGAGTGATTTTTAATGCACTTGTAGCAAGCACGGCAGTGAGACAGTTATGTAAAGGCTCATTCCAGACAGTAGCTGTTGCAGGCTGCTTTTGAATTCATGAACTTTTTTTGTGCTCCGTTCTGATGCACGACTCGGGCTTTTTGGTTTTGCATAGTGCTTTTGTGCTAGTCCAAAAACATAACTGCAACAATCCATCTATGAAAACTGTAATCAGTACAGTCAACGGATCCATCTGTTGGTTTGGTTGGTTGTTTGTTTTCACTCCTTGTCTTGGCGGGGTTGCAGGTGAGCTGGAGTCTATCCCAGCTGAAGAAGTGGGACACACCTCGGAATAATCAGGACACATGAAGACAAACCACCATTTACACATATTCACACCAAAGAGGGGTAGATCATATATTTTTAATGGGGAGATTTACCAAATAAATCTCAGTGTTAACATTCTCCACTGTCAGCACAAAGCCATTAGCCCTGGCAACATATAGCTGACGAGCGGTCGAAATAGGGGTTCTTATTACAGTTCATTTGCTCTGTCCAACACAGTCCATGAAATACATCTGTGGATTTGGCAGCAAATATATCACAGCTTTATTCCCAGCTCGTTATTCTTATCCGTCCGTGTAAGACCACGAAGACCTGCTGCATTATTTGCTGCACATCCAGCAAAAAAATGCTATCAGGCCTCATGGTAACGGTGATGAAACTCTGTCCACACGAGTACACTTGATTGATGACCTTTCTATTTTTAGAGAGTCCCGCCTCGTGACTATGCTGCAGTCACACTTGGCTTTTTCTATTCTTAGCTTCACTTCGCTCAATAATGAATAATGAGTAGGAGTCATAGAAAAGAGACGTGAGGGAGCACTTAAAACGCGAATAAAGCATATGCAGTGTGCGGTGAACCTGAGAAATAAGATAGACATAAAGGAGCCAGATTTCATCCCTCCTATCTCCAGCATATTTTCATTCTACAACTATATAGCGTACCCTAAGAAGCCATTTTTATCAGCACATGCACAGTTTAAAATATCTGCACTTAATAAATTTCATTTTGGTAAATTTGTCAATGCATTTCTAAAAGATCGACTATCATAACGTAACAATATATACTTTATTTTTTCTTCACTGCTTAGGGCTTTCTTGGGCCCAAAAAAATATTATTCAAGGACAGCACCAAACTACTGAATAAAAAAATAGACACAGTTCAATATCGTTGCGAGCATCATCTCTGACTTATTATCCTCACAATGTTACAAGGTGGTTGTTTCATTGGGCAGAATCTAACGTTAAATGTCTCACATTTCATCACAAACGATCCTAAATAAAGGGAAGAGTGAGTGTCTGACTCATAAGATGTGTGAGACCAAAAAATAGGCCTTGTTTGATTTTAACAATGTACTACCTAATAAGCCTCAACACTAGAAAAAAACTTGTTTTTTTTCTTTGTTCTAAAAATAGCATCATACCAGCAGCTCTGTGTGTAACAGAGAATTCCCCTTCAGTTTGTTGCTAGGGAGAACATGAGGATTGCTACGAAACGACCATTATCTGAGACAGAGACTGTAGTTGCCTAGCAACTCAGAGGATGGTCATGTGCGTTTATTTCAAATGTAATAAAGCAGTAGAGGAGTGTTTTTGAAGGAATAATTGTTGTTTTTTTCCATTCCGATGGCACATGACAGTAAAACATTTCAGCTGAAAATTAAAAGAAAACATTTCAACGTTCTTATACACATGGTGGACCTGAACTGCTGTTTAAGTGTATTAGGAGACATTTAAATACCCTCTAGTTGTGTTTCCTATGAACCACAAAGGCTGGCAGCTCATGCTATTTTCGGATGCAAAGTCAAGCACGTGTTAATTAACAGAGACTGCTTGCTATATGGGTCTGCATTCCTTACATAATGCAAAACACATCTCCAATCAGCTTCATCTACTGTGACTAGAGATGACAAATACAACAACATACACGTACAGAAATGAAAAGTGTAATTGATAGAAAGAAAGAATCAGTGACTTGTTTCTTCGGGTTCTATAAAATTGGGGTAACAATACCTAAAATGTTAAGTTAATTTTAGGTCACCTCACTATTTTGGTTATGTCACTCAATTGTGAAACAGATGGTCGAAAAGGTAAATACATTGTGTTCCAGCTTGATATTGCCCAGGTCACAAGTACAAAGCGTCAACTTGGAACAAGGGATGAAGGGAGTCCCACAACAAAAGTTTCCTACTACTCCGTACTTTGAACCCTTTGTGGTCGACTTCAGCTATGTAGTGTGGACCGCATTTATTATTCATATCACATATTAATAGTTCGCAAGCTCATGTAGGGTATTCTGGGTAACATACCTTTTCTGGAGGCCTTGCTGCCGAGGGCACCTGACAGGCTGATAAAGGAACAATTCAATGAGTGTCCACCAGTTTCTAAAAGAATCTAGAATTCGAATAACGTAATCAAAATGCATTCTCATTTCATTCATTAAGACAGTTACTAGAATTTAAAAGAGTTAATTCAATAGATTTGCTTTTAAACATATTGATTGATATGTATCTTTTGATACCGAAATATTAATCTGGGCACTTCAAATGTAAAAGGCAATCCCTTGGATGTGCCGCTAGTACAGTACACATCAGGAGATCGGGGATGCCGTGAGTAGGAGCCCGCTAAGCCCTGCCCAGTACTCATTACGCATGCAGTAACCAGGGAGACTGAGGCAGAGCCACGCGGGCAGCCCATCACGACTCACTTGAAAAGCTCATGTAGTAGAGTGCTCGAGCTCGTAGAGCACCGTAGTGCACAGGCTAGACATGAGGAGTCTTGGCGTCCCTGAATAGTCCAGCAAAACAAGTGCAGGGCAGCATTTGAGGATTCCAGATGTTCGGAACGCCTCTTCCCAAGTATCACAGCCGGGGTTCGGATGCAAGATGGAGACATAGGCAAAGTGGCAGAAGTACAAAGAAGACAGGGCCATGACTGTTGGACAGTGGACAATGGTTCAAAACGTGGTTTTGGTGTTTCTGCGCAGGAGGCTGAGCCAGAGACCCAACGTGGAGGAGCTGGAGAGTCGGAACATTTTGAAACGTAAGGTCATGCTATTCATTTATACAGAGTAAATGACTGCTGGAGGGGGAAATACTGCACAACACAATACATTAATAATAACAGTGTTACATTATGCAAGGGCCTTTGCTGTAAACCTCTTGAGTGTGAGGACAACTGTGTTTTTTTTTTTTTCTTCATCATTCGAATGTGTTTGTTTTGTTGGGACCAGAGAAAATCTTTTCAATTGAATACAATAGACTAAAACATGCCATTTAGAAACATAATATAAACAAACAAGCCACAAACATTGCGTATAATCTCTGGTCAAAAAGGGATGGTTGAATGGATGCTGTTTTTATTTTTGTTTTACATAATGTATTGTATTTTAAAAAATATATCACAAAATACCCAATACCTACAAATGCACCAAAACCATATAACAAATCTTGAAGACGTACAATTGATCAGATTTTCTTTGGTCCAAACTCTTGTTAAAATCTGTGTAGCAGTTTTTGCATGAGTCTGCTTGCTAACAACAGCAATGAAAATCTTGTCTTTTTTCCCCTTCCAGAGAGAAACGACCAGACAGAACAAGAGGAGAGGAGAGAGATCAAACAGAGGCTTAACAGAAAGGTTCACATTCTTTTTCTTTCTTTTTTTCTTCAAAATATGAATGCCTCTACTTGTTTGTATCAATTGAAATGGCGACAATATACGTAGGTTTCATTTCTCATGTGTTGCAGCTCAACCAGCGGCCCACAGTCGACGAACTTCGTGACAGAAAGATTCTGATCCGCTTCAGTGACTATGTGGAAGTGGCCAAAGCTCAGGACTATGACAGGAGGGCGGACAAGCCCTGGACGAGGCTCTCGGCAGCAGACAAGGTACCACTATGGTTCCATGTTCAGCAGTTCAGCAGAAAGGCCTGTAGCACATTGCTTTGTTTTTTCCTCTTCTCGCAGGCTGCCATCCGTAAAGAGCTGAATGAGTTCAAAAGCACTGAAATGGAAGTACACGCATCCAGCAAACACCTTACGAGGTTTGTGTTTTGAAGCGCACTCATACTGTATATGGGAGCAGCTATTCTGGGAAGCAGCATGCTCAATTTAGCTCCTCCATGTTCATCCAAGGAGGGCCATAGGAGCTAAAAATAGATGGAGATTCCTCAGTTAGGGACACTTGGGAGGAAATAATAGAATGCCAATGTATCCTTGGCTAAGCTTGTTTGAGTTTGAAACCAGAGCCCTGCATTGTGACAATGACCCAGAGGAAGGTTGGAAGTAATGATACACTAAGTCAAAATAGACACCTACGTACATCTGATTAACAGCAGCAATCTTAGAAGGCTATGACCACTTACATTCATCTCCTCACATTTGTCTCCCTAGGTTCCACCGGCCATGAGAGCCTGGGGTTTCTTCTGTGAAGAAATGTTCTGAATGTGCTCAGTGTCGACAGGCCTGGAGCCTTTTCCGTCTTCAGCGAGTCTTACTAGGTTTCTTCCTGCTTGGACAGGAGATAATGTTCATGGCTTCGTGCGCAGAAGGCCGCTGGACTTTCAAGGTGGCAGCGGGCTGGACTGTATTATGGAGCCTCTGATTCCCAGGATGAGAACAAACGAGGATAAATCTGTTTTGTTACCGAGTCAATGTTGTTTTTTTTGTACCATTTCATGAACATGACAAGACATCTAGTGAGAGGATGTGCATGTGACCACCTTTTCTTAACTGCTGAATAACATTTCACTTGACTGGGTGGATTTGATATTCACTGTACATAAAGTATGTCAACATCAATGAAAAGAAAACCACCTTTGTAACAAGACATTAAAATACAGTCTTTTCTAAAAACAAAGGCTCTTTTACTTTGTCAAATCTGTGACCCAAGTGTAGGGATGCAAGGAAGTGGGGACAGAGTTCATTCAAAAAACATTTAAGAAAAAGGCAAACAAAACTACTGGTCATTAAAAAAAAAAAAAAACAGGTGATGAGCACATGAGGCTTCATTGGGTTTTGAGGCTTTCCAACCAAGCCGTTTGCAAATAGATTCATTTCTCGAGGCGTCATGTGCACACAAACCCCTCTGCTGGTCAACAGGAGCAATGCACTGCGTTTGTCAGCAAAATGCACCACTCCCAGGAGAGCTGACCTCAATGTCGTGTTGCTATCAATGCAGTGGCATGTGACAGCCAGATAGGTATCCA
The DNA here is from genome assembly GCF_033458585.1 of Syngnathus typhle. NCBI lineage: Eukaryota > Metazoa > Chordata > Actinopteri > Syngnathiformes > Syngnathidae > Syngnathus > Syngnathus typhle. The sequence goes on along the minus strand of NC_083739.1, from coordinate 21,104,096 downwards.
TGTTAATGGATGTCCACATGTCCGATGTTAGGCTAACTGCAGTTACATTCTGTAACAGAGGTTTAGCCTCTTGTTTCCCCTCAACTATAGCCTTCACAGCCTAACAGGGGAAAAAAAAGGAAATAGTGCTTGGGTTTTTTTTGTACATAAAACTACCTTCACACTTTGTGACCGAACGCACCTTCCTTGTGGGGATTACATAGGTTGGATCTAATTTAGAAACAAAATTTCTAAATCCCTGATCCTCCACAATGCTGAAAGGCTGTGTGTCTCCAACAATCATGGAGACCAATCCGATCCAGCTCCTGGTCACTGGAAGAAAAAAGAAAAGAAAAAAGAAATCTATGAATACTAGTTCTGTGAAAGTTGTGGTTGATATACCAATATTGTAACAAAATTGGAAGTGGATAATTATAATAGCATTTCAATAAGACTTACCATGGGATGATGCACATCTGTTGGCCTGTGTATCTGTATACAAGGCACGTAAATGCCTCAGCATAGATGAGGTGTTATTGTACCCAAACTCCTTTGCACAGTTCTCTTTGGAAAAGAATGCAATATATTGATTGATTGATACTACATAAATGCAAACCTAGATGAAAAGAACACTTACCTTATTTGGGGAAATGAGATAAAAATGTTGCCACACTGGGGAATGTTTGCTTCTTCTTGAAGGCTCCATGGAAACAGTTCGTTTGCAAAGAATCTCAGACTGTGGCACAGAAATTCAAACTGCGCGGGCAAGACAGGGGACACGTCGCCGCTTTTATGTCAACCAATCACAGCAGCCGTCGAGCCAACAAAGCCTAGTCTGTCATTGATGACGTCACCACTCCGGAATGCCTCGATACTCGTTCCACTAAGCACTTCCTGGATTACGCGATACATGTGCCGAAGCATCGGCCCCCCACATCCCAACACTAGAAACAGATGACAAGGTATCAAAATAACCACTAGCAAAACAGACTTGGGCAGCAGATACAAGGCATGACACATATTACCACACACGACACTGGACAATGACCCAATGGCAACTGACCAGAAAGCAGGAACTAAATACAGACAAACTGACAAGACAAAAAGGAACACCCGAACAAGACAAGTGGCCGAGGGAGCTGATTGGAAGACGCAAGGCGGTGGGGCTAACAGGACAAGGTGGAAACAATAGCCTAATAAGACAGACATTGAAACAAAGAAATAAACAAAGGAAACATGGCATTCATCAACAGGAACTAGGAAACAAGGCAGAGTCTAAATCAAAACTAATTGGAAAAAAAGGACCGACAAACAGGACATGACACCTTCCAGAATCCATTTTGTATGGAATACTATAAAATATATCCCCGGATTGTAAATGATGTGTCGATTTCCACACACAAAAATATGTTTTTATATCACATTAATTTAATGTTGCAAAAATGAGTACACACCATGAAAGTCTAGCAAATCTTAGATTTAAAAAGTAAAATTCACAAGGGTCAGGGAGACAGAACCATAACTTGCCCATAACACTTCTATATATTTGCTTAACAGTAGTAGTGTAACTGCTGTTACAAAATACCAAACATTAACAGTATAACTTAACATACACTTATGACTTAATGTAATATTTACACTAACTTAGCATAACTTATCCTGCAATTCAAATTGCAACTTCAATCAAGGATCCAGGCGCGCAATCCTCTCCTCAAACTTTCCAGGGCGTCCTTGTGCTGCAAAAAAACACACACAAGCAGAATAATGACCACTCCTTGAAGACCTTTTATGTGAAAACACAAAAATTTATCTCAAGCAAAAAACGCTTATGTGCAGACAAGAACAATGTATCACACTTGACATATGAGACAAAACCCAGTGTGAAACTGATTCGCACTATGTTCACTGACCGTTGTGCTGAGGAGTCGTTCTTGGATTGATCTCATGTCTTTTTTCAAATCAGCCATCTGCAAACAGTGAAAGGCTGTCAGAAGGTGTGGAGGAACCACAGACATAGTGGGCACAAGTTGACCCATAAGACAACGGGAAGATCAAATTGTTGGTATCATTCGGCTCATAAATGATGAGACACACAAGCTAACATTTTATATTAAAAGCCACTTCAGACCTGGGATGTGAAGAACGGCTCCTCGTACTCAAGGTTTGAGTGCAACTCTCCCAGGGTTCTCTTCAGGACCTCTATGCTAAATGAAAGAAGAAAAGACGAACAACAAAAAAGCAAACTATAACCATAAATGTCTACTTCATCCTTCATGTTTCAAGTAGGATTAAATTAAAGTCACTAATGTTACTCCAAATTTGATCTCCCAACATACACACACTCACACACGCACACACAAACAACACACGCACACCAATTTTCAGTCATGTTATTGAAATCATTCTCCACAGAGCGCAAACTTTACCTATTGGTTCCCTGCTCACGATATGACTGGAAGAAAGACTTCTGATTTTCCAAGCATATCTGTAACAAAAAGGCCATACACTGATCACTCACTGGTGAACACAACAAACCATACACTCATATTTCAAGTGACTATGGAGAATTGTCTCTGTGCGAGCACGTGTTCGTACATGTGCATGTGGGTGTGTGCGCCTTGAGATGAGAGAGAGCAAAATGTACATTACATTCAGGTCTTTATCCATGCTATTCAGGACAGCCTTCCCCTGCTCCAGATTGTGTAGCTCTTCCATAAGGACATTCTTGACATCTGCAAACTTATTAGTCCTGTACAGTATGGGAGGAAAACATACCAACAGTTTAAACATTTATTAAAAAGGGAGAGAAATCTATCAAGGGGAAACAATGGTTGAGGCCTTCAGAAGCCATAGTCGAAGACAATATTAAATTATGTCCTTTCAAAATGTTTCGTTGGCAATATAGTAGATACTGACTGACCTGTGTTTGTTAAGCTGCTTGGTGAGAGAGAAGAGGTGTTGCTCGACAGTCTTCATAGTCTCATTGTAATAACCTTCCATTAACTTGATGTAGTTCTTCTTCTAAAAACAGTATAAAGTTAAGTCGTTTAAAACCATAGTGATTCGTATGTGATCAAATGTAAATTGTTATTTACGGTTAGGGATGGGAATTGAGAAACGGTTCTTGTTGAGAACTGGTTTCCACCTAACCAATTCCTTGGAATCGTTTGCTATCTTTCTAACAATTCCCTCCGCGATTGAAGTAAACCCAAATTACGTCGCTGTGCACGATACGCAACATGCGTAGCGACGTAGGTTACTAGCGCAGCCAGAAACAATAACATGAGGCAGAAGCGTGCCAAAATTTGGTTACATTTAGCTAAGAAGAACATGAGTAGAGCGACGTGCAATACTTGCAAGGTTGAAATTTCAACAAAGGGTGTAAATACCTCAAATGTGCATAAGCATTTGTACATGCAGCATGCCATATTTAACGGAATGTCGCGTGTTTGATCCGCTGCTTTTCGTGTTAGCTCTATTTCTATAATTGCGAAATCTAACTTGCAAATCGCATCTCATGTTTTATTTCAGATGACGACGAGAGGCACCGTCTGACTGGTTCAGACACCAGCAGTACTGTACCTCTCGCAAAATGTCTAAGGAAAGGACTGAGGAAAGTAATCATGCAGTGACAAGGTTAAAGACTTGCACCCATTTGCCACTGTAGAACGCCCTGATTGTTGGTAAGTGATGATTTCCATTGTAGGACAAGAAATTGAATTGAATCATTAAACGGAATCGCAAAAGTGTTATCAATTCCCATCCCTATTTACTGTACTGTACAATATTTGGGAATAATATCCAGTACATTCATATATTTTCCACCTGGAACTTTGCCTTTAGCTTAGATTTGAGTTGAGGAGACAGATTACTCAGGTTAACTCCAACATCCACAAACTCTAAATCGTCCAGATCCATCTCTCCATTTCCCCCATCTGTGTCCCAGTGATTCATCATCATTGAGAAGGTGGTCTGCCCATGGCTCACCTCACCTTCAATGCTCTTCTCAGCAACTATAATTGACAGGAAAGTCCACAGGTCCATGGAAATGGTTTATCTTGCCTAACTTTGCTCAAGCAAGCAATACCATTAGTTTAATCTCGCATTATTATCATCATTGTTCTGTTACAGCTACAGCTGTTGAGAAATGTGCAAATTCTTGCAGCTCTAAGCCAATCAGTGGCAGGAATACAGATCAACATGTTCCCATTGGTCTCGTCTCCTCTAATGGCCAATAGTGTGCTGTAAAGTCAAATGGTCAGACGCTCCCACGCTCCAAGAGACGCTGTAAAAAGTCGCGATGCAACTTAAATGTCCACAATATTTAATATTCTTACAACCCCGCGATGCACTGAGAGCGCAAAAGATGAACTGCGAAATAGCGAGGGATAACTGTACTGAGATAACTTAAGCGCAATTAATGGAAAATGTGCTTTTGATAATAATGCAATCAATTTTTCTCTTACAGGAGTTGAATAAGACATGATGTTTCAAGCCAGAGATGCACTTCCTTTTTTGTCTCTCTTTTTCCTCAGCGTTACTAGACAAGGAGTTGTGGCGCTTTCGAGGAGGTCCTGTCATTACAATGTTAAAAAGCAATTTTTAACATGGGTCAGATATTTCCTCTTATTGTTTCAGAAACCTTTACAATATCTCACTATTAACCATCGTCACGCGTTTGAGACACTGTTGCTTTGTGGTTAGATGGAGATGCAGGAAGGCTATTGGTTGAATCAAAGTTTACCTGAGGCTTGAGTATCAGAAGAATCTTCATTTGAGTGTGCCGTTTTCTGTCAGGACAAAACATGATGCAGTCATTCATATTTGAGAGTGGCTATTATTCCAGTTACTATTTCTCCGCATAAGAAACACAAGAACCTAACCTCTGTTTTCGGACTAAAAGCCTGTAAGGCAATTGCCCTTTGCTGAACTCCAATGGTGAATGACAGATTGAGGGAAACCTGAGATATAGAAGATTCCTGACTGAAGGTGCAATTCAGGTCAGGATTTGTGGCGGCTCCAGGAAAATGGGAATGGGGCGAAGCAGAGATCGGGGATAAATTTGTGGGCGTTAATAAGGGAGAAAAACACAGTGGAAGTGAAGACGGTTGGATCACACTTTTCTAAAAACAAAGGAAAGAACACAAGGTCAAAATAACAGATAGAAAGTACTGCATGGTTAGTGACATCAAAAGTAACGTAGAGAATATTTTTTACAGCGCCCCTTGACAAAACTTACTACACTGAAATTCTGCTTCTAGGGTCACTCCTTACGAATTAGATCAACAGGCCAATCAGTGCAGGGTGTGCAGTGACTTCAGTGCCAACTAACAGAACTTCATTTTCAGATTTCTTTTTCACATTTTGTCAGGAACACTCCCATATGACATCCATGACTGTCCTGTGTCAGCTTTGTGTACATCTCAAAGCGGACAAATTCCACACAACTGCCTTGAAGTCATAAGAAAGGGATTCTGTGTTTCATTGTTGTATGGCAGATTTGAACCAACAACAATGGTGAGGAAATATTAGTAAATAATTAGTACCCAGAGACGTTGTTTTACCTCCTTTGGCGAGAAACCCGGTGGCAGTCTGACGAGAGGTGATATGTCCAACTGCGGGGACTGGGCAGACAGTTCAGGGACTGTAAAGGTCCAAAATACAGTGTATATAAAGACAGACAATACAGTATATAAATTAGATATGTACACTCAATCAATAATTAATATTAATAATTAGGATTTGATTTGCAAAGGTCCTTACTATTTATTGTCGAAATTGCTGGGTGGATTAACATTCGTCTTTTTTCAACTTTTAATTCATCAATTCTGTGTTTTCTTGGTACTGTAAAGGCTATTAACATTAATAGTGCCATGAAAAAGTATTTGCTCTCTTCTAAATGACCCGGTGTAAAAAATATTACGAGCCCCTTGTTCAATCTGAATTTACTGTGGCTAATCACATTTTTCAGTTTTATCATATGATTTATTATACCGCTGCAGTGCACACTGACAAGACTGTCCAATCTGAGGACATGCATAAAGTGTATAAAATCAAAAATGTAGCTCATTTCAATACATCTGTCCTTAACAGTACTTGAATGACTTACGTCGCATTTTCTTGATGGAAGAAGGGGAGGTCTTGCGGACAGGACGAGGACACTTTGATATCTGTTGTTGGACATGAACCTTCGTGGCATTGGATTTGTTTGGTTGAATACTTTTACATGCCTGCTGGCAGATAGAACAGAAGAGATGTAATGTTGCCTTTCATCACGAGATGTTGGCTGGTGTACTGTGAGACAATTACGGAATCAGAATATCAGTAAAAAATGATAGGCTTGGCGATGGAATGCTTTTTCTAACAAGTAAGTGACATGACTTCCGAAAGACCCTTGCCTTGGTTACTTGAGGCTGCTCTAATTCTGACAGGCTCTCATCTGTGGCTGGCTCTTTATAGCTCTTTGCTAAGGTGGCACTTCGCCTGGGTCTTTTGTTGACATTGAAGGGACTATCAGGCTCTGGAGTATCCTTCTGAAATTCCATTGGCTTCTACAAATGAATATTATTTGAGTGAATAACAACACATTGTGGCTGACTGTAGTAAGGTAACATGAGCACAGTATCTCTGAACACTTCCTTACCTTGTTGAGTCTTGAATTTCTTTTTCCAGGTTTTGGAATGCTTTTGGGTATGACTGGGGATTTATCTACCGTGGCAGAAATCGGGGGGCGAGCTGTATAGACATGTGTTAATTAACCATTTTATCAGCATTATTATTTCAATAACCACTTTGTCAACATGTTAATATATGAATCGGACCAAGACAAATGTTTTACTTGAATTATGAGGCTGAAATCGTTTTGAAGTGACTGGTTCATTTTGGGCATATGTCGTTTTAACTTTGGTTTTCTTGCTTGACTCTTTCAGCGTGCGGACATCTGGGGAATTGTTATTGTCTCTGCTGAACAGATGCTTCTTTCCATCCCGCTTCTCCTAAAATGTACAGGTCAAATTCATACCAATGAGTAGCAGTTTTTATTCAACATACCCCAAACCACTGAATTACCACATGGCAAAAAACAAAAAAAAGAAACAAAAAAAGATACTTTTGTGGCGAGTTGTCTTGATCTGGTTGCGGGAAAGTACACTGAGGAGTCACGAATACCTCTGCCAATGAACAAATGTATAATGAAATAAGATGAATCTTAATACAAAGTATTCTCTGTTCATTTCATTCATCATATAGTAGACCATCAGACCAAATTTCGCCAACAGTTAGACATACTTGCTTGATGTGGGAGATTTGCCAAGGTATGTCTTGCCCTTTCCCTAAACAGAAATAATGTGGTTACAATAATGTTGGATTCAAATATCACGAGCTACAAACACAATATTTACCCCGATGCTGAATGGCTCATCAATGCTAAATTCAAAAACATCGTTTCTGTGCAACAGAGAAAAGTATTAAAATCGGAATCCAAAATGCCAACTCTTTCTGTTGAATGTTATCACCTTTTGTTGGCAGAATTTGATGTGATCTTACTGTGGAATTTGTTTACGTCTTTTGCTTGTGCATTTTTCTATAGCAAATAAAAATAATCTTTAGCAACTCAACATCAAAGGCTCCTCTCAGTGAGTAAATAATAAAGGTAGAGGTTACTTACTTCACTGGTGAAAAGTAAGCTGAAGGTCAGAAATAAGGTTAGAAATGAATACATCTGGTCTATGTTAAGTTCTTGCAGAAAAACACCCATTAGTACAACAATAGTGTGTGTACCTGCTGACATTAGGTGGAATCCAGCATTGAGGTGCACCGCCATTTTTGTTGTTGTTCTTAGAATAATAGCTCGAGATACGTTTCACCATGTTGCCTACAAACTCTGTAGCTCTCTTAGTAAAACACAAAGTATCATTATATCAGAAGCTTTCATTTGTCTGACGTAGTTGATCTCGATGGCGAAAAACTTGAACCCGGACAACGTCTAGTCATAATATTGCTGTGTCGTCCACCCAACTGAAATATATTCTAACTTTCAATCCCAACTCATGTGAACTGAATATGTGCCTTTTAAACCAACAAGTGGTCGTGTTCAGGGTATTCAAAATGGCAAAATATTAGACTTGGCAAAGATTCTGCAGATAGATCATTGACCATAAAAAATGCCATACAGATTTTCTATAATAAAAAAATTAAAACAATAACATAATACCTTATCATTTGAATTTTTTTCCTGGTTGGTTTTAGATGCCTCAGTTGAAGTTGCCACCAATGATTGC